>NC_137930.1:553392-710892 GCF_963969265.1 Rhamphochromis sp. 'chilingali'
AAACGGGAACATGAGAGGAAGCTGAGAGTGTCTGGGGCATCTTCAAGCAACTTAAAGAAGTCCAGACGCTTTTCTTTCCAAGCTCCTTAGACTACGATGACCTGGATGACTGAGAACCTTCACAGACAACCTGCTCAGGTGTGGGTCAGCTCCACCCAGCTCAGCTCCGCCCAGAGACTTCCTGCAGGAGATGAAGATGAGGAGGAGGAGCATGTGTTTCAGACATGAGAACCTGACCCACAAACATCTCCAAGCTCCTCTAAGCTCCGCCCCTCTAACTAGCACCCAGCAGGGGGTATGGCTCACATTAAAGCCCCCTCCCTCCTTCTGTGAGTTGCATTAAGCAGCTCGGGCTTCCTCAGCAGCTCCTTGTCCTCCTCCTTCTCCTCAGTGGGAATGAAGCTCCTGCTCCACCTGACACTCACCTCCTGGAGGCGGTTGGGCTTGGAGCGCCTGTCCTCCCCCCTGCAGGTTTGAAGACTGGCAGCCGCCGGGCGTCACCTGGGTGGAAGTCGAATTATTTCATATTTACCGAATTTGATTTTATATTTATCTAATTTCATTTTATTTCATTTAATTTCAAATCATTTCATATTTATCTCATTTTATTTTGTATTTAACTCACTGTATTTTTAATTATTTCAGATTTATATAATTCCATTTCATTTTATTTCATATTTTTCTAATTGTTTTCATTTTAGTTTATATTTATCTCATTGTATTTCAAATTACTTCATATTTATGGTAAATGGCCTGTATTTGTATAGCTTCACTAGTCCCTAAGGACCCCAAAGCGCTTTACATATCCAGTCATCCACACATTCACACACTGGTGATGGCAGCTACATTGTAGCCACCCTGGGGCGCACTGACAGGCTCTGCGACAGAGGCGAGGCTGCCGGACACTGGCGCCACCGGGCCCTCTGACCACAACCAGTAGGCAACGGGTGAAGTGTCTTGCCCAAGGACACAACAACCGAGACTGTCCGAGCCGGGGCTCGAACCAGCAACCTTCCAATTACAAGACGAACTCCCGACTCTTGAACCACGATCTTATTTGATATAAAAACATATATTTATTTCAACCGATTTCAAATAATTTCATATTTATCTAATTCATTTTATTATTTAGTACACACTAGAATATTCTCCCATGTTGCTTGTCTGTGTTTTATTGTGTTATGGTGTGATGATATCTGTGCTTTTTTACCCTTTTGTGTTACACATTTCTCTGCTTTTTCTTTTGCTACCTACCCTGACGTGTCTCCCCAATGCGATGTTTGTGTATGTACGGTCTGCAAGGTCTGTCTTCTCGGTTGTGGGCGACTGCAACTGACAAATAACGGCTATCTCATCATCATCTCATTTTAAAATTTATTTTATATTTATATTATATAATTTAGATATTATTTATCTAATTGTATTTCATTCAATTTCATATGAATCTCATTTTATTTCATTTCTTTTTACATTTATTGCATTTCATTTTATTTCATGTTTATGTTTATTTCATTTGATTTCATTTTATTTCATATTTATCTCATTTTATTTTATATTCATCTCATCAAAGATTCTTTCCTGTCATCATGAATTAAACACTGCAGATTGAAGCAGGTCCTCAGAACTCAGTGCTAAATTATTAAAAGAAAGCAGTAAATGAAATATGCCGATAACAACTAACTGTAAATAAATGGTAAATGGCCTGCATTTGTATAGCGCTTTATTCAGTCCCTAAGGACCCCAAAGCGCTTCACACTACATCCTGTCATCCACACATCCACACACTGGTGATGGCAGCTACATTGTAGCCACAGCCACCCTGGGGCGCACTGACAGAGGTGAGGCTGCCGGACACTGGCGCCACCAGCAGGCAAACACAGGGTTAGTAATAATAATAATGGATTGGATTTATATAGCGCTTTTCAAGGCACCCAAAGTGCTTTACAATGCCACTATTCATTCATTCTCACATTCACACACTGGTGGAGGCAGCTACAGTTGTAGCCACAGCTGCCCTGGGGCAGACTGACAGAAGCGAGGCTGCCATATCACGCCATCGGCACCTCTGGCCATGACCAGTAGGGTAAAGTGTCTTGCCCAAGGACACAACGACCAGGACAGAGATCCCGGGGATCGAACTGGCGACCTTCCGGTTACAGATACGCTTCCCAAGGATATTTGGCATGCAGCCAGGACTGAGTAAATGATCATTTTCCATAATGCCAGCATAAATATACACAGTATACTGCCATCACTACAATATAGATGTTTTACACACTCCTTTTGTTGTTGACATTTACAGGCTGTGTGCAAAAGGCCACACTCTTCAAATTCATGCCAACTAATATTTTTACGTCCAGTAGGTGTCCTACTAGAGCAAATGAAGCTTCAAGAAGCTTTGCGCTGGGATGAAGCAACTGGATGAAAAGCTTCAGTGCTTCATGAAGCTTCATCTGCCCATCACTATAGTACAGTTTACTAAATTGGCAGATTGCATCCCTTGAAAAAATTTATCTGAGGAGAATTAATTTATTTTAGTCTGACCCCAGTCCATAGCTGGACTGGCCATCGGGCATACCGGGCATTTGCCCGGTGGACCGCTGGCGATTTTTTGTTTTTATGGGCCGATGGATTTTTTTTAAATTTTTTTTTTAGGAAGGGTATATATAACGAAAGGTGTTGGATTGGCCAATTGGTCATGATCGACTCTGGGCTGGACCAATTTCAGCCGAGGAGGCCGGATGCACCCGCCCCCTTGTTTAGCAATCACGTGATTTTCGCGCACTGCATGCCGGGAACTCGTGGCAAAACAATACAAGTACCGCATCAAATGCAAGCACTTGCAGCACCGCAAAACGTTCATTCTCCGGTTCCAATACCTTCTTGTTTTTTCTTTGCCGTACAAAAAAGGAATGTACAAAACAAAGGAGAACAATGCCGGTCCGTACAAAGACAGACTCGACGAAAAGACAAAGAAAAGATACGAGGAAAAAATCAAAGGAGTGAAAGGGTCAGACCCTTACGAGCACACAGAGGGACAAAAGACGTTAGTGTGCTGCCCAACTTCACCACGCTCATATTTATAATCATACGGTTCTTGGAGTGAGTGCATACACTCATGAAGTTTAGTAACTTCAGGTCACTGCAACAAGCCCAGGTACAGTTTACCGACGGATGGGTGCAGGACCTTGAAATGCACCGTGTAGAAAGTAAAGACCATCGTACGTATCATAAGTTTACCAGTCTCACAAATCGTCTTCATAAATACACGTTCGTTAACCGTTTATTAATATAACCTTTGAGCTCAATGGTAATTAATTAGTAGTGGAAATAATTTCTGGTTCATCACAGAAATGTAGCAGTGACAATAATACTGTATGTTGTAATCGCACTGGGCAATTAGTGATACAAAAAACCTGTTTTATCCTGTGAATAAAAGTATATGTTTTTGTCAATGTACCATAATAACAGAAGCGAAACGCAATATTGTGTCAGGACAATTCACTATTTATGCACAATAAACAAAGGAGCATAGCGCCACAATTTCTGTTCAGCGCCAGACTTGCTTGTAACCTATATCACCAATTATGTTAAGAAAAATGACGCATTAACTACAACAGCAGACTGACCTTTGTGTAAATGCTTGGAGCAGACTAACCTGTGAGCTGGAGTGTTCTGAGACGTTATATTTGGTATATCCAGACCATCCGTCGGCTCTTACTTCGGAAACATGGCTTAAAAAATTTCTCTTCAACGACGTAATCCGATAAAAAAAAAAAGATCTCTTTACCCGTCGGCTTCCCGTGGCTGTCATGCGACCGGCTATTGCAGTTAATAATACAACAGCTTCTTGCCATTTTTGTGTTTCTTTTTATCGCTGTGTAACTGAGTTCAATTGAAAGCCTGCGTGCGCTAGTACCTCTTGCCACAGTTCCCAGAATCCTTTGCGGTTTTACCCCTGAATGACGTCACATTTTCAATCTTTATCCTGGTGGGCTGGTCTCTAGTCAAAATGCCCGGGCCGATTTTTTGTCCCAGTCCAGCTTTGCCCCAGTCCCAATCCGCTAACATGGAGGAGGCGGGGTTTATGACCTATACTGCAGACAGACACCAGGGGGCGATAGAGATGTTTTGTAGAGACGTTTTCTACAGTCATTGGTTGGGACAGAAAGGTCGACCCTGACCCTCTGAGTGCAGTGACGAGCCTCTTCATCAGTGGCTGATGAAGAGGAACTCGTTTAAACTGAACCAGAAGCAATACTCCAGATTACTGCTGATAACCTGGCTGAGCAAGCCTCCTTCCTCCTGCAGAGGACCCCAACCCTGCAAGCGGGCTGCAGCTGTCTGACATGCTGTGACTGTCAAAGCTACATTTCAGTCACATCTGCTTCGTGTTGGGATTATTTCTGAGGTATTTACACCTAACTGTATGGACAGATGTCATTCACCACAGAACAACCAGTGTGTGTGTTACGCATGCTCCAATACTCCACCAGTTTTACCTTTGAGTCCATCATTCTGCTGGGATCAAAGTAATAATGGCCATCTACTGATTGCAAGGTTGGTGGTTCGATTCCTGGCTTCCCCTAGTCTGCATGCCACATATCTTTGGGCAAGATACTAACCCCAAATTGCTCTCTGATGCATCCAGTGGAGTGTGAATGTTATTTAGAAAGCACTATGAACATGTGCTTGTGTGAATGGGTGAATGCACAAGTTGTGTAAAGCGCTTTGAGTGCTCAGAAGAGCAGAAAAGTGGTATATGAGAACCAGTCCATTTACCATTGATTTATTTTTAATTTCATTTTTTTTTTTTCATCATTGTTTTTATTGCAGATTTTCCTTTAACACGACAGTGTCTCGACAGTAGACACAGAACAACAAAACAGTACAAACACAAAACGTACACAACAGCTCTTAAATAAGGCATAATACAAGATACAAAATACAAAATATAACATACAAGAGGTGGTGAGTCAGTCTTACAGCGCCCGGGTGGTGATCACGAGTGTAGTAGTCCTTTGAATAAGATAGCGGAAAGGTCCGGTCCAATATAGTCCAAAAAGGGGTGCCACATCCCATAGAACTGACCCACACTGTGGTGTATAACGTGTGTGAGGTATTCCAGAGGAATCAGTTCAAAAACTATTTTGCGCCAGCCACAGACAGTGGGAGTCCTATCGTTGATCCATTGTAAGAGGATATTTTTCCTGGCTGCAAATGTTAGAGTGTTATACAATCTTTTGTTGGCCGCCGCTTTTAGGCGGTCACTTGGAAGACCTAGAATCAGGGACAAAGGGTCCATCTCTATATCAACGTGGAAGATTTTCCCCAGTTCACCTGTAATGTCAGCCCAGTATTCTTGAAGCTTATAACAGGACCAAAAACAGTGAGTTAAAGTCCCTACATCAGTTTTCCACTTAAGACACACAGGGGAAAGAGAGCGGCTGAAGAGGTGTCTGCGGTGAGGGGATACGTGTAATCTGTGTAAAATCTTAAATTGGATTGCTCTTGTCCGAGTACAAATTGAAATCCTTTTTGCGAGAGACCAAACGGTATCCCACTTATCTTCATCTATGGTTACCGACAGTTCCCTCTCCCACACACCTCTAATCCCCTGCGCATCAGTGGTAGTCAAAGCATTAAGCACATGGTAAAATGAACTCAGAGACACCGTCAGCTGTTGCCCAAACAAAACCCTCTCAACATCAGATACTTCAGGGTGCTCAGCAAGGGTTGTATTGTGAGTGATATAGTGTCGTATTTGCAAAAAACGAAAGAAATCCTGTCTAGGCAAGCCGTAACTGTTGGCAAGTTGTTCAAACGACATGAGTTCACCACCCGAGAAAAGGTCACCAAGAGACTTAATATTCTTATCAGACCATCGTTGAAAGCCGGGGTCCAAAGAACCCGGAGGGAAAGCAGGGTTATTCATTATAGGGGTAAAGGTTGATGTTATTCTCGATCTTCCCTCAAGACGGCGGACAATTCGCCACGCTTTTAGGGTGTTGATTGTTACAGGATTTGTACAAAGGGTCTTAATTCCGTTAAAATCATTACAAAATAATAGATCGCTCAGTTTGCATTGTGACAGAGCTGTCTCAATATCCGACCAGATTAAGGTTTTACCCCTAACCCAGTCGCTCACAAATCTTAAATGGGCAGAAAGCTGATACAATCTAATATTAGGTAGATCCAAGCCGCCCCTGGAGCTTGGCAGATGCAACACTGCCATCTTGAGTCTGGGTCTGCGCTTGTTCCAGATGAAAGAGGTGAGCCAACCATTTATGTCCTTCAGTACTCTCTTAGAGAACAAGACGGGGATCATTTGGATAGGATACAATAGCCTGGGCAGCACATTCATTTTGATCAGGGCAATGCGTCCTAGCCAGGAGACAGGAAGTGACGCCCACCGCTCTAGGTCCTGTTTGAGTTTGCCAAATAAGGGTGTGAAGTTGGCTTTGTACAATTGGTCGAGAGACGGGGTAATAAAGATCCCCAAATACACAAATCCATTAGGAAACCATTTAAAAGGAAAGGAAGGAACAGTAGCCGGCATTGTGAAAAGAGTACCGAGAGGCATGGCCTCTGACTTAGCCAAATTGATTCTATAGCCAGAGAAACGGCTAAACTTGTCAATCACCTCAATGAGACTGGGTACGGATGTTACAGGGTTAGTCAAAAGAATCAAGATGTCGTCCGCGTATAAGGTTATTTTATGACACAGCTGTCCAATCTCTAAACTACGTATTGTGGGCGTCGCCCTTATGGCCTCAGCAAGAGGCTCTATGGCCAGAGCGAATAGAAGGGGCGATAAGGGGCAGCCCTGCATAACTCCCCTATGAGTGTTGAAGTAATCAGACCTAAGTCCATTAGTCAGGACTGCTGCCTGTGGATTATTGTAGATAACTTTGACCCATTTTATAAAATTCTCCCCTAAGCCGAATTTGCCCAGAGTATACAACAAATAAGACCACTCAATTCTGTCAAATGCTTTCTCCGCATCGAGAGAAAGCACCAGGCCGTCAATAGATTTTTGCTTGAAAGCTACAATAGCGTTCAGTAAGCGTCTAACATTGGTGGCTGAGTTTCGACCCTTTATAAAGCCTGTCTGGTCCTCCCTTATCAGCACAGGTAAAAAATTTTCTAAGCGGGTGGCCAGAATTTTAGAAAGCAGTTTCCTATCTGCATTCAAGAGGGCTATAGGTCTGTAGGATCCGCACAAATCAGGACACTTCCCTTTCTTTAGAATTAGGGAAATGTTGGCTTCCTTCAGTGTCTGCGGGAATTCACCCGTAATGAAGGAGTGGTTGAACATATCAAGAAGCGGTTCCACAATAATATCCCGAAACTGTTTATAAAATTCACAACAGAAGCCATCAGGCCCTGGCGACTTTCCACTTCGCAGTGATTTAATAGCCTTAAACACTTCGGTCTTAGTTATAGGGCTGTTAAGGGCAGTCTTCTGTTCCTCTGACAAATTTGGTAAGTCGAATTGGGTGAAGAAATTATGCATCAGCTGCTCCCCCTCCGGGACTTGTTGAGAAGAGTACAAGGCTTCGTAGAACTTCTTAACACAGTCATTTATCAGTTTGTTTTCATATACCTTGTGGCCACCTTCATCAGATATCGCTGCAATGGTATTCGATTCTGCGCGCTTCTTAACATAGTACGCCAGACATTTACCGGCCTTATCTCCATGCTCGTAGAACCTCTGTCTGGTGTATTTAAGTTTCTTCTCTGCATCTCTGGTAAGAAGGCAATTCAGCGCTGACCTGAGTGCGGTTATTTCTTGCCATAATGGTGGTGATGGGGAGGCAATATATGTTTTCTCCTTATCCATCAATTCGCTCTCTAAAGATTTTTGTTCCTCCATCCGTTGTCGCTTCTTTGTCGCAGAATACGAAATAATTAGGCCCCTCGCATAAGCTTTGCATGTTTCCCACAAAACAGAGGCAGTAGTAGCTGAGGGGGTGTTGATATCCAAAAACGCTTTAAATTCTGCAGAGAAGTGAGAGGTAAATTCCTCATCCTTAAGAATAATGGTATTAAGCCTCCAGTGGCGGGACCTATGAAGCGCAGCTTTAAGATCGAGATCCATGATTACCCTAGCGTGATCTGAGATGATTATACTTGTTATGTCGCACGATACTACTGAACCTAAGTCAGTTTTCGGGAGAAAAAAGTAATCAATTCTAGTTTGGGACCTATGCGGAGCCGAAAAAAATGTGTATTGCTTATTGGAGGGGTGAGTATATCTCCAAGCATCCACAAGTCCAAACTCGTCGCATAGAGCGTGAAGCGCTTTGGCCTGAGGAGAAGGAGTTGCAATGCTGTGTGGAAATCTGTCCATAAGCGGATTTAACATTAAGTTGAAATCACCACCAATAATAACGGTAGAGTTAGGAAGAAATGGGGCTAATTCCAGAAACATTTTGGTAAGAAAGGTAGTCGGGTGGGCAGGTGGAAAATAAACATTCAGTAATAAGATATTTTGGCCTTGCAAAATCCCTTTGACTATCACGTAGCGGCCCTTCAGATCCTTAACGCAATCAGTTACTACAAAAGGTACATTTTTCCTAATCAACACTGCCACTCCTCTACTTCTTGTAGTGAAGGATGAAAAAAACACTTGTCCATATAATCCTTGTTGCAACTTCAAGTGCTCATTATTATCAAGATGTGTCTCTTGTAACATAGCAACATCTACACCGTCCTTTCTTAGACAAGTAAATATCTTCCTCCTCTTAATAGGGCTGTGAACCCCTCGTACATTCCAGGTGCATATTCGCAGCCTACTCATTATTAGACTTATTCATGTATCACACAAAGCATATTGAGCCAAAGGGTTCACCACACCCTGGTTGAAAAAATAAATAAATAAAATAAAAATAAAAAAGGCATGAAAGAGCTGTGTGACGGAACATTCAAAGAACAGTGATTTGGCAACAGCCCTACTAAACATGTAGGGAAAAACCAATCTCCTCCTGCCCGTCGGGGAAGCCGAAGGGCATTGCACGCGCGTAACTCACGCCTACCCATAGACGAAAACACAGTCCGTCCGGTGCCCGATGGGGTGGAAGATTTCACCTGGTCGCTTATAAGCAGCGAGGACGAAAAAAAAGAGTCATATACGCCTAGATTCGGCAAGTACTCACACCGGTTAATTAAGGCATAGTGTGAAGAAAAGGAGTACTCCGGTGGTTACGGGGATTCAGGGCAGCGAGTCCGCGTAGGACGCAGCTGCCTCCGGTGTGTTAAATCTCTTCTCCTTGCCGTTGGCAAACAGCCTCAGTGTGGCGGGGTAGAGAAGCGCATAATCCACATTCTTCTTCCTCAGGCAGCTTTTCACCTCGTCGAAAGCCTTGCGTTTCTTGGCTACCGCCGCTGAATAATCATTAAAGAAGGAGACTTTGATCCGACTTGTTGGTTGGTTCGGCTGCGTAGCCAGGCGCCGAGCTGCGGCCATCACACGTTGTTTATCAGCAAAGTTGTGAAGCTTCATAATGATGGGTCTGGCGCGCTGGCTGGGGCCCGGCCTCGGTGCTAGAGAGCGGTGAGCGCGGTCTAGTTTGATCTTCCCATTTTTAGTTGTGAGCTCGAGATAGGAGGGGAGCCATGACTCCATGAAGGCGACAACATCATTTCCCTCCGTGCCCTCGGGAAGCCCGACCAGGCGAAGGTTACATCTGCGGCTGCGGTTCTCTAAATCGTCCATGTGGTCTGCCATGTCAGTTACTTGTTTTTCGAGTCGAGCCACTTTCGCCTGCAATACACCTGCCGTGTCTTCCACGCCTGAAATCCGTATCTCGGCGTCTCCCACCCGTGTCGCCAGAGCCTGGATCCGAGACGTCTGTTCACGGATTGCGGCCAGCACAGTATCAACTTTAACATCCAATAAAGTTGTAATGCTGTCAGTTATCTTACTCAGAGCCGCAAGGATATTCGGGTCGATATCACTCCCAGTTTCCTCAGCGTCAGCGGAGATTTCTGTGTCGCTGGCGTTAGCTTCTTCAGGCTCAGCCGCCATAGGACCCACAATGTCGCTAGCTTGCACAACCGGAGCTGTCTTTTTCTTAGACCTGACGTTAGGCATTTTAGAAAAATAGTCGTCCAGACTCATTATAGAGTTACTCCCACGCACATTTGTAACGTTTCACCAGGTGAACACGTATTTTAGACGGATAATCGGGGGACCTCACCGGAGCACAGCGAGACGGGTGTTCGCGCTACGACGCCATCTTGCCAACCAATTTCATTTTTAAATAAGAAAGCGCAGTAGCCTTTGTGTTCCCTTCTTCAACCTCAACACCATCGGGTACGTCCCTGACCGAGCCTTTGCTTCCCTCCGCCAGCTGCTGATGCTGTACGTAAATTGTGTTCGTGACATCACAAAGTGCTTCCTGTTTCGGGTCCAAATTAAAACCTGGATTGGGACAAGTCTCCTCAAACCACATTTCCACAGAACATGACACATTTCCGTGCCCTATACACCGCACAGTCACAGGAAGGGAGCTTTTATTCGAACAACAAAGCTGAGCATGAGCACGGAGCTCATGGTGCACCGGTGAAACAGTGAAACCACATCACGGCTCCCCGAGAATCACATTGTCAACACAACAGGAATGAATATCAACAGCCCCACGGGCCTTTGCAAAGCAAATAAATAAATATAAGCACAAAACACTAAAGGGATGATATTCTTGCACTGTAACTACGACATCTCTCTAATTAACGATGGGGCACGCATCTTTTCACTGAAGCCAGAATGTGGGTCTGAACACAGGAACAAACCACCTGTTTCGTTCCGGTGACGCCAACATGTAGAATGAGCAAAATGCTAAAATAAACAATAAATAAAATGGTTGTTTGGTAGATGCCACATCGCAACATTCTCACATGTGACAAAGCTCTGAGCTCACCTCCCTGACGGGTGTCTGGTCTCCGTCCTGGCTTTAGCTCTTACTAATTATATAACACGATTGTGGTGTTTCGACAGAAGAACGGAGACGGCTTGGTTTGTAATGGAACGTATATATTCAGCAGTAGTTCGCCATTTTACATCTCACCATACACTTCACTTCTTCTCTCCTTCCATCATCCTTAGTCACAGAGCCCCCTACTGGTAACTGAGTATATGTTCATATTCAGTCCCCCTTGTAAGCAACCCTTCACCATCTTAGCAGTGTATGTAAACACAACAACGATGTTCATGTTAGCATTCATGGTGTCGTTAGAGTCAGAGGGGATCAGGACCCAGGGGAGGATTTACCAGTTTACCTTTTATCTGCGTTAACCTCATATGTACCTGATATTTATCTGGTGTTTATCTGATCGCTAATCAGCAACTAAAAAAACCTTAATCTTTTTTCACTTGGTTTTTAAACCTGATGTGTATCTAATATTTATCTTTTTTCTTATACAGATTTGGTCAGTTAACCAGCATCATTCTGTTATTAAACCTGCTGTATATTTGGTCATTACTCGATTGTCATTTTCCCCTGGGGTGAAGCATTGTTCACCTTTGTGTTTGCTGCAGCAGCGCCTCCGGCTGGAAGCTAAATAATTAACAGAAGCTCTGCTGTGACTTTAACGTGAGTTTTAATGTCTTTATGTCACGTAAATGTTTAAATGTTTAAAGTGAAACAGATGGATGTGAATTTAATGTCTGTTCAAGCCTCTGTGTTTGTTAACAGTATGTTGTGTCAAAACACTGCATCAAGCGCCAGCATTTTAAGCACCGGTAATCATTAATTCTGCGGTTTTAATCCCTACTTGCATTTTATTTGCCCCAAAAACAGTCATGTACAAAACGACGGAGAACTCGGCAGCTCCGTACGAAGACAGACATGACGAAGAGGCAAAAAAAAGGTACGAGGAAAAAAATCAAAGGAGTGAAAGAGTCAGACCCACACGAGCACAGAGTGGAGTAAGGACGTTAGCGTGCTGCACAACCTTCATCATGCACATATTTATTATTATATGGTCCTAAGTTTGAGTTCACACACTCACAAAATGTTTAGTAACTTCAGATCCTGCAACAAGCCCAGCTCCAGTTTACTTTGGTGATTTGGACGATTTCATCTCACAGCTGCTGTTACAGGCCGACACATCTATGTGTCGTTTCAGGTTGTAGTGTTACACAACATTTTCAGATCCAATAGAAATAAAATAAGCGTTTGGTAATTCATTCAATTTATTGTCTTTATTTATTACTGGCATTATTGTTTCATTCTGTTATAGAATCTTATAGAGCTGGATGTCTCGAGGCCACTTTTACGTGGTCTCGGTTTTGTCTCAGTCTCTCTGTCTCAGATCGACATAGTGGTCGGGAGATTTGGAGTCACCAGTATCCATGACACACAACGTAACGTTCAATAATGTGTCATTTCAAAAGCGTCAGCTCTAAGAGCCGTGCTTACAGAGCGCTTTGTAGTGAATCAGAGTCGACTCCCACTGAGCGAGAGCCGCTCCTCACTTAATTTACTTTGGCTGCTCAGCTCTCACACAGTGGCTCAGCTATGCTCCAATCCCGCCATATTGTGGCCAATCACATGCGAGGATATAGGATAATACCATTATGTGAAAAGCAGAGAGGGTGAGAGACGCGACAGTCAAGTGGAGCGTGCGTCTGTCCTCTCAGTGAGTGAGACAGTGGACAGCGGTGAGGAGGGCTGTGCGAGAGCAAGAACACATAAATATGCCTGAGACCCGTAAACGAAGCAGCATCTGGCTGCAGTTTAAAGATGTTTTTGTCTCGGTCTCGGTCTTGACTCGGTCTGTCCTGGTCTCGATACCCTCTGGTCTTGGTATTGTCTTGGTCTTGGTTTAAGCGGTCTTGACTACAAGTCTAGAATCTTACAAGAAAGAGGCAAAATTGTTTTATTAGCTGCTTCGGTGAAAAACAAATCAACAATCAAAAAAAAGTTTTTTTCAAAACAACATACTGGAAAACAGTTATTCATCACTTGATTGCTTCAATACAACACTGCGGGACTTTTCATGGCTGTTTTGATATCGCTCTCTCTCTTAACCAGTGTTGGGTAAGTTACTTTAAATTATTAACTTAGTTACATTACTAGTTACTTCTATCAAAAGTAACTCAGTTACTTCAAGTTACTCGTTACTTTCAAGTAACTAGTTATTAGGGAAAGTAACTGTTAAGTCTAATTGTTGAATGTTGCCATTGTGTTTCTTAAATTTGTACAGTCTTAGTTTAAGCAGTAGGATCAAAGCCATTCCTTTGATCCTGACCACCTCTCCAACCACTCTGTGCTGGGGGAGGTTTTATTGTAGATACATCCTATCTGAAAGATCTGTTTCTTTTGATGTAAGCTTCCTGGGTTTACGACCCTTTGGTCAGCAGGAGGTCTCTCTCTCTCACACACACACACACACACACACACACACACACACACACACACACACACACACACACACACACACACATTCTTACAGAAGTTCACACATATACATAAAATGCTTTGTCTTAGAACCAAGGGGGCGTGGCTTTGTTCTGACGTGTTTTGTGTGAACTGTCTCTCAATAAAAGGCAGCAGGAGGAGGTCAGATCTGGGGGTCATTTTCGTGGTGGACACAGACGAGGCCTCCCTTGCGCAAATAATTGATTGATCGACTGTCTTGTTTTCTTCATGATGAATAAGTCTCTAGAATTCAGAATCAGAATCAGAATCAGAATACTTTATTGATCCCTGGGGGAAATTATTTTTTGTTACAGTGCTCCATTTTAAACCAACATTAAGACAAGACAGACAATACGCTAACTAAGAAAATTAGCGGGGCTTGTGGAAACACAGACCCAACAGTAACTTTGGTTTTACTCAGAATTCTCTTGTTAATGTGTTGCTAACTGGATACCCAGTAAGACTGCCAGTCTTCTAGCTTGCTTACATGTTAGCACTATCCTGCCACAGTGCACTGTGCCACCTACCAACAGAAAGGAAAAGATAATGTGCAAATTTCCACGAGAGAAATCCCACGCCTGGACCGTCGTCGACCGCTGCCAAGATTCTAGCCTACGTCACAGCGTCATGTGCGCTTTTTACATCCAACACAAAAACTGCAGTCGTGGTGCTTTGATTGTACTCAGAACTCAGAAATCCTGCCTTCTGAATAGGAAGATGTAGGTAACACCAGACTGCAGATGCGCAATCTATCAATCGTTTGTTATAAGATTCAGATAATTATTTTTTAAAAGCCAGACAATTTAAATGAGAATAAGAAAGAAAAGTATTTCTTTGTGCCCCCCTCTCCCTGTTAATGCCCGACCTGCCCCCTGGCAACACTTTGCTAGATCCGCCCCTGCACAGTTACCAGCTGTCAGCTACATAAAAAAGGATCCTGGTGTTATTTGTCTCTCAGAAACAGTTCATAACTTCAACTCATTCATGTCACCTAAAAGGTAAACCTGTTTCTCCATCACCTGTTCAGCTCTATTCAATTCAATTCAATTTTATTTATATAGCGCCAAATCACAACAAAAGTCGCCTCAAGGCGCTTCATGATACAGAAAAAAACCCAACAATCATATGACCCCCTATCAGCAGCACTTTGGCGACAGTGGGAAGGAAAAACTCCCTTTTAACAGGAAGAAACCTCCGGCAGAACCAGGCTCAGGGAGGGGCGGGGCCATCTGCTGTGATTGGTTGGGGTGAGAGAAGGAAGACAGGATAAAAGACATGATTCAGTAAGGACATCTCCTGGTTTCATCTTCATGTTTCCCTCTCACCACATATCCAAACCGACATCATGACCAGCAGGTTTACAGCTGTGGCTCCAGCAAACATCAGCTGATACTAGAAATTAATATTAAATAAATTCTAACAACAGCTGATCAAGCTTAAACGTGCTGCTGTTGTTTAGCGCGACATCCGCTGGTTTCCTCTTTCTGGCGCAAAGTGGGCGATAAATAAACAAGAGAGCCGATCAGCTGATCATTGATCAGTTTCATGATTGAAGTAGAAACAGGAGAGGGAGGGGAGAGGATGAGAGAAGAAGAGGCAGCTGTGCAGCAAAGTCACAGAATAACTGCAGCTTTGTGCCTTTTTCATTGTAGCTGAATTACGGGACAAACTGTGTTACTTTTCACTTCAATACGAAACGTGTAATATTTTTTCTGAATACGAGATGATTACGTTTTTTAGGGGACGGTTGGAAACTCTAATAATTAACCTTATGAATAAAATAAAGTTCACTATCAGTAACATCATAGCACCCACCCAGCTGTATAGAAACTCCGTCATGCTAGCTCACACAGTACGAAAAAGTCAGCACAACGAAAATAAACTCCACCTAAACTTGGTTTATATCTGACCCAGATAGACTGCAGGTCATAACTTCTTACCTGAAGTTCAGTTCACCGCCTCGGGGCTCTCCTCCTGCCTCCCCTTTCCTTCATCCACCTGGATCACATTCCTGCATTTTGTTGGCTGGTTTTCCTACAAAACACAACAAACATTAGCCCGCAAAGCCACCGCGAACAAAGCAGCATAGTGCAACAAATTCAATTCAAATCAATATAAGACTTATTTGTAACCTACATCAACAATTATGATAAATTACGTAACAACTACAACAGCAGACTGACCTTTGTGTAAATGCTTGGAGCAGACTAACCTGTGAGCTGGAGTGTTCTGGGACGTTATATTTGATCTTTGAATGGCTGCAATCCAGACCATCCGTCGCCTCTTTGTTACTTCGGAAACATGGCTCGAACAATTTCTCTTCAACGACGTAATCTGATAACAACCGATCTCTTTACCCGTCGGCTTCCCGTGGCTGTCATGCGACCGGCTATTGCAGTTAATAATACAACAGCTTCTTGACATTTCTGTGTTTCTTTTTATCGCTGTGTGACTGATTTCAATTGAAAGCCTGCATGCGCTAGTACCTCTTGCCACTCATACCTACAATCCTTTGTGGTTTTGACGTCACATTTTCAAGCTCTATTTGTTTTGCTCTACAGGTAACCAGGGGCGGATCTAGAGAAATTTTCTTAGGGTGGCACTTGCCACCCCATGCCACCCTTTTACCCCTGCAGGTAACCCCCAGCTCGTTTCATCAAAGGCTCAGAAATCCCTGATGAAACGAGTTTCCTGCAAAGCTTCAAATCTGAACAGTTCCTTATCAGCAGAATTAATAACAGAAGTGGAGTCACTGTGGAGGGTAACTGGAAATTTGAATTGTTTCCTTGTCTTGGAAAAAAGCATCAAACAGATTAAAAATCCCCAAGATGGTGCCAGCATGCACGACAAGCCGTCTCTTTGGGTTGTGTCTGCTGGTTGTTGCCTATCTTCTTCTATGTTGCCCTGATGGCTCTGCTTTACTCGGCTATGATCGCCAAACTCTTCTGAACCTTCGGCCACTAAAACCCCGAATGCTTGATTTGGAAAGCAAGCCAGAAAATCTTATCTACCTGATTGCCTACATCGCTTACCATTTACCCTTCTTCGCAGGAAGCGCTCTAGAAGACGGGGAAAACGAGGTGGCATCCTGGTACGCTTCAAGGCTTTCCTGAAATCACATGGAGTAAAGAAACCTTGTACTCTTACAGATGTGCTACTATATTTTCGTCCTCTCTGGGACCAGTCCAGTTACAGATTCAGCTTCCATTGCTGGATCCGGTCTGTTGGACCTCCTGCTCCCTCGGTCCTGCGACGAAGCCTTCACCTGTCTGGCGATGGGTGCAGTCCTACAGAGGTGGCGTGAATCTCAGTAACCTTCGTCCACTGGGACGTGCTCCTGTTAGCAACACTTCAATCACGCTTCGGATGGGCCTGCTAAACAACAGGTCACCGTCAAACAAGACTTTCATCCTAAATGACTTTTTTATCTCGTTGGGACTGGATTTTATATTCCTGACGGAAACTTTGACCCAGTGAGTTTTCTTCTTTCTCTGAACTCCTTCCCCCGATCGTTCATTTTTCAGAGGTGTAGGGCCAGCTTCAGTATTTAAAAACTGTATGAACATCACTCCAGTTTTAGCAAACTTACACAGGCTCCCTGTAAAATATCGTATTGATTATAAGATTCTTTTACCTACTTTTAAAGTTAAATAATATGGCGCCCTGTTATTTAAACGAACTCCTCAACATGTACGACCCCAAAGAGCACTGAGATGCTCTTAGCACAACCGAGGTCTCGACTGAAGCACAGAGGAGATGGGCCTTCGCAGTAGCAGCACCCAGACTCTGGAATAATCTGCCAGAGGAGATTCGTACTTCAGAGTCTATTCGGTCTTTTAAATCGCGTCTTAAAACTCTTTTTGACTTTGGCTTTTAATTCGAGTTCAGTATGAGTACCATCAGGCCTGTTTTATGTTTTTATTGTTAATTTACTGTCTTCTTATTTACCTGTATTTGTTTCTCTATTTTTTTCTCTTGTTTTTAACCAATTGTGAAGCATTTTGGTCGACTCTGTTGTTTTTAAATGTGCTATACAAATAAATTTTGAATTGAATTGAATTGAAAATCAAGACAACTCAAAACATAAAAAGCAAACAGTTCAGAGCTGATTTTTTTGTATTTTTATTGACATTTTCTTTTATACAGGGAGTGCAGAATTATTAGGCAAATGAGTATTTTGTCCACATCATCCTCTGCATGCATGTTGTCTTATTCCAAGCTGTATAGGCTCGAAAGCCTACTACCAATTAAGCATATTAGGTGATGTGCATCTCTGTAATGAGAAGGGGTGTGGTCTAATGACATCAACACCCTATATCAGGTGTGCATAATTATTAGGCAACGTCCTTTCCTTTGGCAAAATGGGTCAAAAGAAGGACTTGACAGGCTCAGAAAAGTCAAAAATAGTGAGATATCTTGCAGAGGGATGCAGCAGTCTCAAAATTGCAAAGCTTCTGAAGCGTGATCATCGAACAATCAAGCGTTTCATTCAAAATAGTCAACAGGGTCGCAAGAAGCGTGTGGAAAAACCAAGGCGCAAAATAACTGCCCATGAACTGAGAAAAGTCAAGCGTGCAGCTGCCAAGATGCCACTTGCCACCAGTTTGGCCATATTTCAGAGCTGCAACATCACTGGAGTGCCCAAAAGCACAAGGTGTGCAATACTCAGAGACAAAGGAGCTTGCAAAGAAAAGCGTCTGGACTTCTTTAAGTTGCTTGAAGACGTTTCACCTCTCATCCGAGAAGCTTCTTCAGTTCTAAGGTCAAATGGTGGAGAGTCCCAGATATAAACCTAGTGGGAGTTTCCCCCCACAGAGGGACAAAAGGACCCCTGATGATCCTCTAATCGCCTGAGCCAAGGTGTGAAACTGGGTGTGGGTCCCAATCAGCCAGAGTTTTGGGTGAGCTCATTGTGAAACCTGCCCCCACCTTATCATGCGAATTCCTGAGGTCAGATGGCCCAGGATGTGAGTGGGCGTTAAGGCGTCTGGGAAGGGATCTATATAATAATATATATATCTGATTTTAAACCTGGTGTTTACTGATGCCGACTGAACCGCCTCACCTTCATACGCTCTGAACATCTTGTTGGAGAGTCTGTCTCTGACCTGGCATCAGAGCAGCTCAGTCAGCAGAATCAAATCTGTACACATGAATGTTTGTTCCTCTGAAAACCAAGTGATGTTAAAGCCAAAGCTCCCACTGGGCCTCACGTTATTAACATTTATTTATTTATTTAAAACAACACTTCTGGCTTTGATTTACAAACTGCCCTGAGTTTTCCTCAGAACAACAACATCCCAGTGCTCCCAGAAAACACCTTCAGTGGAAACCTGTCAGATCAGTTTTCACCTGTCATACTAAGTCTTTCCGGCTGGCAGTGAAGCTTTCAGTTGTTTAATTTTTCATCCTGACAGAAACATCCTGGTCACAACGTGGATCACTCGTCTGTCCGACTGCTCTCTGACCCCCTGAGTTCGTACGTTACCCTCGTGTCACATCAGCATTTTCTCATGCTTCACCAAGAGCAGAAAGGAAACACCGTGAATGTTTTTTAACACCCACTGAAGCTCTGAAAATCTGAAACTGTACCAAACTTTCTCAGAGCTTTGTCAGAACAAAGAAGGAAGAGCATAGTCTCTCTGGAAGGTTCGAAAGGATCTGAAAACCTGCAGCTGCAAAGTCCACATCCACACCAGCACACTGACAGGTGACACAGAGCGATTACAGTTGTGACTTATGTCCGTTTCAGGAAACTGGGGTCATCGAGCAGCTGTGAGAACCACTCTGAGTCACCATCCACCGTTTGCTGCATCACCTTCTGCTTAAAATGGAAAACTGAAATTTTAATTCACAGAATAAATAATCAATAATAAATTATTAATAGAAACCGAGGCCACCTGTGTGATTTAAAGTAACGTGACTCCAATGATCTTCCTGACTTGTGTCCACCTGCAGCTCCACACAGAACCTCCCACGAGGACTTCATGCTCCACTCCACTGTGTCCTTCATCTTCTTGATCTCCGTCCTCCTCAACCTGCTGCTCCTGCTCGCCTTCCTGCTCCTCTGCTCAGTTCCTACACCTTCCTCCTGCTCCTCACTGTGTCTCATCGCCACCCTCTTCTGGCTTCACCTCTGCATTCACCGCATTAATAAATATAAGCTCTCCTTTCAAAACACACTGCTCTCACTTTATTATATATGCTGGTGGTAGATCTGGCCTTCTTGCTGTGGCCACTTTAACAGAAACACACAGAGACTGATTCTGATTGAGGGAACAGAGAATAACCATCAGTGATGTCACACAGAGGCCTGAGCGGACAGGAAGCACTGCAGCCTGCTACCAGTTAAAACAATAAATGAAAAAGAAAAAAAAAGAAACAAAACGAAACCTATAAACAAAATAAACATGACATTAAATAAGAACAAATGAAAACAAACAAATAAAAAACAAGAAACTAAAAAATAAAAACAATAAAAAACAAAATAAATTAAAATTAAATTAAAACAAAACATACTCAAACAAAAACTGTCAACAAAATAAAAACAATAAATAATGTAAGAACAACATGCGGAGTCCCCGCCTCCCGGGAGGAAGAGAAAAACCCACAGCTCTGCTTTTACGTGCTTTTTCCGGTCTCGCGAAGTCTCGGGTTTTATCGCGGTGATTGTTGGTAGCAGCGGAGCTAGCAGAGCGCTAACAGAGAGCTAACGGTCAGAGCGGAGAGAACCTCCGCGAAGCTGCTTCAGAGCCGCGGAATGAGCTCCTGGTCCCGCCGCTGAGTTTGGCCCCAGCAGGGAGCTGCAGACGGTCACCCCAACATGGACGTAGACGTTCCGAACCGATCCCCCGCGGAGGACGGGGAGCTAGAAGACGGAGAGATCTGCGATGATGACACCGAGGAGAGAGCGCCTCCACGGCGGGGGGATGGGAGCAGGCCCCGTGGCGGTGCTCCTCCTCGGCCGCGAAAGCCGCACAAGCACCCGCACGGCGCGCCGCCGCACTTGGGCCACCCGCCGCCGGACTTCCGCCACCTCATGCCCTACAGCCTCGGCCCTCACGGCCCATTCCCGCCCGGCCACCGGCAGCAGTGCGGGCCGAGCGGGCCCGACCGGCCTCCCTCCCCGCCACCGCAGCAGCAGCCTCCCGGGCTCGGCTCTCATGGGGAGCCCGGGCCGCGGTCCAGCTTCTGGGAGCGGAGCCACGGCGCACTGGGACGCTTCCGGCACCGCGGCATGCCGAACGGAGGCCCCGGGGGCTGGAGCCGGGGCGGCCGGGGGGGCAACAGCAGGCCGCCTCCCGGACGGTACCTGCCCGGAGAGAGCCACAGCTCCCCCGCGAGGAAGCGTATCCTTTCTGCTGTGTCACGTGCCCTCTCCCCCGGGACGGTGATTGAATTAGGCAGCCCGCGAGGAGCCGGTCAGGGTTTCATTGATTACATATTGGTTTAATGAACAGCCCATTGATCTGTGAGTGTTCTGGGCTTCGACTGGTTCACGTTTCACACTCCACCAGGTGCGTGCGTGACAGCAGGAAACGAAACCGGCGCTGTGATGACGTATGTGTGGTTGCGACTCCCCCATCAGCTGTCCTCATTCATCCGCTACACGGTTACATCAGTGATCGATTATTTCCTCGTTCATGTATTGATTGATCGATCATATTGAAAAGATCTTGAAGACAGCTGTGAAAAGCCCAAATCAATAGATCAATACTTTATTGATCCCACAAGCGGAGTTTTAGTGTTACAGATGAAAGATGGTGCAGTGTATAACAAACAGCTTAGAGGTCAGCCTTCTACAAACTACAAATACACACACACAGTGCGTTAATAAATAATGTTTGGATGTGAAGCCAATAATCAAAGGTTCAGCTGACGAACTGACATCATGAGTTCCATAATTGAGAAAGCTTTGATTAGTTTTCAGAGGGCTGCGAGTTTTCTGCCATTTGATCTGCGATCAATAATCCGATGATAGGAGAAATTTGCTTCTTTTACATGGACATTTTTTTTGTGAGGATTTCTTAATTTGTTCGTTTTTTAATTTTACACATTCTTAAAAATGAAGCTTTTCGTTGGTAGCAAAGATTTAAGTCTTTTTGAAAATTTTATTTTTTAATATTTTTTCTTTTAAATCATGACTTTAAAAATGAAATGAGTATTGATCCCTGTTGGTCAGTAATTCTTGATCAGCGTTCTTTAACGCAGACCTCAGAGAAACCTCTCGGGAGGAACCGGCTCAGGAAGGTGGCTCACGGCGCTCCCAGGCCGGAGAGCAGTGGTGACGAGTCCTTCGAGGATCTGCTGTCCAAATACAAACAGATCCAGATCGAACTCGAGTGCATCCGCAAAGAGGAGACGATGGCCCTGGAGCCACGGACGTCACCAGTCAGGGACGACGTGGTGGAGTGCGTAGCCGCCGCTCTAACGGACACCAAAGCTGAACCGGGCCTGGCTCTGAGTCTGGCAGCAGCCGCGGATGAGGTGTCGGAGCTGGAGAGGAAGAAAGTGTTCCAGGCCTTCAACATCAAACCGCTTCGTCAGAAACTCCCCACGCCGGCCGACCTGGACGAGCTGCAGAAGAAGTGGGCGAAGCCTGATGGTGAGTTCGTTATCCGAATGTTTGCTTTCACATCGCAGCTGTAGACGCGCCCCTTTTTACCTGTTTGGCGACTTAAACCATGTTGAGGACCAATCACTTCCTGTTTGCTGTGTAAAGTGTTTCTACAGCTTCCTGTTCTGTGTGTCAACAGGTGAAGGGGATCAGCCAATCACAGATAACGGAGCAGAATTGGAAGGAAAAGGTGCCAAAGAAGCAGAAGAGGGGACGCGCGAGAGCGGCGGTGAGCAGACTGAGGCCGCCGGCACGAGTGTACACCGTACCGATGCAGCAGACTCTCCGATTGATCCTCTGAAAGGACGTTTCACTGTAGGGTGGACCGGGGTTGGTTGCCACATTGCTTATTACTGCAACAGTAGGGGGCGCTGTGGGATTCTGCTGATGTCGCACATGTGACCTGCTGATCTGTCCACTTCGCTGTTCTGTCACTTTAATGGGGCAGAGAGATTTTTCAGGTATTACAAGCTCACACGGCGCGAGCTCTTAGAAAAAGCTCAAGTTCTCACGAGCTAGCTAACACCAGATGGTGCTCCGGAGGTCAGCTGGGGATGTCTCGGCCCGAGTGTGACAAACGCTTCTGCAGTCTGGGTACGGCCTCAGTGTCTGAACCCTGACGGTCCAGGTGCCAGGTGTGTGTCAGGACCGTGAGAGGCCCAGTGCAAGGCTCAGCTCAGCTGTTTGTCCTTTAAAGGGTCACTAAACAGGAAGTTCCACCTTCTTCCCCGCAGCTGTAACAGGATGACAGGGTATTCGCCTCTTTCTGCCAGAACGAATCTAAAAAATGAGCCTTTTAACGATGGAACTGAAGGTCGTCATGTTGCCGGGATCTTCGGTTCATGCAGCAGTGAAAACTGTGACAACGCACGCCGGTCCACCCTGCAGAGTCCCCTCACGGCCCCCAAACCAGAGTTTGATTAGCACCGTGCAGTGAGGAGCAGGCGACCTTTGATGAAGACGCTGTGTTTTCACTTCCTGTGCAATGTGTGTCCAGGTGAGGGAGAACAGCGAGCAGAAGGAGGAGAGCCCGCAGACGAGAGGCCGTGTGACCCGTGCATCATGGAGGAGCAGGAGAAACCGCCGCCGCCGTGTCCCAGCGAGTCGTCGGCGTCCAGCGAGGACTCTCCAGACAAGGTGAGGCCGTGCAGCTGCTACCCGCAGGGAAAAGATTCAGCCGTTCGCTTCGATGGCGTTTGGTTTGTGTCACGTTACGTCTCCTCTGTGTGTGGTCAGGCCACGGAGAAGGTGGTGGTGGTGGAGGAGGAGGAGCTGTCAGAGCTGCAGCTGCGTCTCCTCGCTCTGCAGTCGGCCAGTAAGAAGTGGCAGCAGAAGGAGCAGCAGGTGATGAGGCGGAGCAAAGAACGCATCACTAAAGCCACTCAGGAGAAGAGCTCAGGCCCCGGGGCCGCCCCACCTGCCAGGCAGAGGGTCACCACCAGGTCTGCTTCCACTGCCGCAGCCGCCACAGAGAGGACCAGGACCAGGTCCAAACCTCAGGACAGGGACCGCGAGCGAAACAAGACCGGGCCCAGACCTCAGGACAGAGACAGACTCAAGCCGTGTCCTAAAGCCGGACCTAAAGGCCCGCTGGAGAGGGCCCGCCCCCCGGGGAAGGCTCACATCACCAAGAAGATCAGCCCAGGTGAGACAGATGTGCGGGCTGTGCCGCCTTAAATGTGAGCACGCTTAGAAGTGAAGCGGAAAAACAGCGGCCAGCTCTGATTGGCTCTGAGTGTTCCTGTGTGACGTGTCTCACAGTTTCGGTGGCAAAGCAGGCGTTCAGGAAGCAGCAGGTGAGGACGTGGAAGCTGCAGCAGCAGAGGGAGCAGGAGGAGAAGCGACGGCAGGAGGAGGAGGAGCGCCGCAAGCGGGAGGACGAGATCCGGCGAATCCGCGACCTGTCCAACCAGGACGAACAATATAACCGCTTCATGAAACTGGTGGGTGGGAGGAAGAGGACGCGCAGCAAGGTAAGGTGCCGTGTGCGCACGCCCAGTGTGGTCACCTGACTCTCACCTGTGCTGACTCACCTGTGTCTGCTCAGTCCAGGGACCGGGACCACCGCAAGTCTGCAGGCAAGCCGGGCCTGGACACCTCGGGGAACCTCTACCAGTACGACAACTACGACGAGGTGGCGATGGACACGGACAGTGAGACGGGCTCGCCAGGTAAGGGGGCAGGAGGTGCACCTGACGCACCTTTCGCTTCCTGTTTCCCGTTTAAACTGGTTTGTCTGCGTTTCAGTCCCGTCGCCAACGCACAGCAACCTGCTGTCTGTGGAGGAGGCGGCGTGCATCCCTCACCTGTACGGCGCCGACCCCGTTCCTTTCGGAATGGTACGCCCCCTCCTCCTCATCACCACGGTTACCTTCCGAGGAGCTCGCTGATGTCTGGTTTTTTTTCTTTCCACCCCTCAGGAATTCTCGCAGCCCTTCCTCCCCCCACTGCTCTCCGCCATTCCTCCCCCACCTCCTCCCCTCCCCCCTCCCCCAGATGAGCTGGAGCCCCCCCCAAAACCTCCATTTGCTGATGAAGAGGAGGAGGAGGAGATGCTCCTCAGGGAGACCTGCCTGATGTCTATGGCCAACAAGAGGGTGGTGGTCTCGGAGGTCCGCGGCGTCACGTGATGATGTCATGTTTAGATTGTGCTGCTGATGATGATGATGATGATGATTTTCTCTCTGCAGAAGAGCTCCAGCGCTCCTCCTTCTCCAGGTGGGCC
The DNA here is from genome assembly GCF_963969265.1 of Rhamphochromis sp. 'chilingali'. Classification (NCBI taxonomy): domain Eukaryota; kingdom Metazoa; phylum Chordata; class Actinopteri; order Cichliformes; family Cichlidae; genus Rhamphochromis; species Rhamphochromis sp. 'chilingali'. The sequence continues at coordinate 578,159 of NC_137930.1, forward strand.
TCCCCCTGCAGACCTTCAGCCTCCACCCAGAGGAAACCTGAGCACGGTCAGTCTGAACACGGTGCCTCAGCCCCGCCCAAACAAGGCCGCCAGAGCACACCTCGCCGCCAGAGCACCGCTTGTGGTAAGAGGCTCGCTGCACACCGCTCCTTATTTAGAAACAAACATGGAGCCTGAAACTGCCCCTCACCTGTCTGCCCCTCACCTGTCTGCCCCTCACCTGTCTGCCCAGCTGCCCAGACATAAGACGGTGGTGGTTTCTCTCAACGACTCTGACGACAGCGACTCGGACATGGACGCCTGCAGCTCATCGCAGGCGGTGTTTGGCGGCCTGGAGTTCATGATCAAAGAGGCCCGAAGGACGGTGGAGGTGAGTGCGTTCACCTGAACCGTCCGGGCACGACGACGATCGTTGTGCAGCCGGAATGTGTCTGCGGCGTTGCGTGATGATGTCACGACTCTGAACTTCTTATTTCTCAGGCGGCGAAGCCAAAAGGAGCGTCGGCCTCTGAGAAGGAGAACAACCCGGTCCGAACGCCAGAGGCTCTGTCTGACGCCAAGAAGGCCGAGTACCGCCTACTCAAAGAGGAGATCGCCAGGTACCCACGTGACCTCTCTCAAACACACACACACACAAAGACTTTTACTAACTCTGTGGGTGTGCACGCTCACAGCAGGGAGAGGCAGAGGATGATGAAGGAACAGAGCCCTCGTGGCTCCGCCTCGCCCGCCACTGCAGACTCCATCGACTCCTCCCTGAAGCCAGCGGTGGAGCTGAAGCTGAGCGAGGCCGAGCTGAAGCTCAGCAAACACAGGTGAGATCTTAAAACACACCGGGAGCTGGTGTGAGGTTTTCGGTGGCGCCGCTTTGACTGTGGGAGTCTGCTGCCCTCAGGGAGCTGCTGCAGAGAGACGAGGCCGTGCTGCGACACCTGCTGCAGCAGGAGCTGAAGAAGAACGAGTCGCTGAAGGCCGCCGAGGCCAAAGTGGCCAAACTGAGGGAGCAGCTGCAGGCGTCGGAGAGGATCGTCGGCGCCAACAAGACGCTCCTCAGGAAGTTGCGCGAGCAGGTACGCCAACTTTACCGCCCCAACTGTGGCGTCAGCACGGCGGCACTCAGATGCAGGACATGAAGCTCAGACTCCTCCTGGCTGCTGTGAAGTCTCTTTGTTTGGTGTCGTTTGACCGCCTCCACGTCCTCTGCAGGTCCACCGGGTGGAGCAGCGGGTCTCCGTGAAGAAGACGGTGGCGGTGCGGTTGGAGCAGGAGCTGGTGCAGGCTCACCTGGCCGCCGGCAGGGCGCCCAAACGGCGAGCGGACTCCAGCCGGCCCGCGGTGAGTCTTCCTGTTTCTCTGTGGAACCTGCAGGTTGTGTGTTTGTCTCCTCAGCAGAGAAACACTCAGCCAGAGAGGCTTTTATTCTGAAAAAACAGCTGCATGAAGAATTGCTGTTGAAACTTACAGGTGAGGCAGTTAGCTGTAGTTAGCTGGCTGGTTAGCTAATAAAGCTAATTACCCATCCAGTCAGCTAATGAACAGCTGAGGCAAGGATCAGGGTGGGACCCACAGTGGGGAGGCGCTGGCTAAACGAACTCGGGCTGTTACAGAGGACGCTTGCGCTCACGCAGCTCCTCACGGCGCCGGTAACCATGGATTCAGAGGCGTTGGTGGTTACATGCACCCGCCGATAAAACTATAAGAAAGCTCTGATGGAGCGCCGCTGTGTGCAGGTGTGTTTACCCTGCGTAACGTTATCCTTTCCAGCTCAGCAAGTTGCCGCGGCGTGACGCAGCGCCCCGCGGTTCTGAGCGCCACTTTGCCGAGCTCATCGCTCAGAAGCAACGACTGCAGCAGCTCGAGTCCGAGTACGCGCTGAAGATCCAGAAGCTGAAGGAGGCGCAGGTGCTGCGAAACAAAGGCGTCCTGCCAGAGCTCCCCGTAGAGCCGCCGTTGCGATCCGCCACGCCCCCGGACCCTCAGGTCCAGCCGCCGCCGCAGCCCTCGCTGCACGACCTCTCCCAGGACAAGCTGACGCTGGACAGCGAGGACCCCGCAGAGGCCGAGGATCACGAACCAGAACCTGCGCCCGCTGCTGCGGCCAGAGGCGGCCGTCGCTCCTCCTTCCGTCAGTCCAGCTGCTCCTTCACCAAACCCCACCTGGACGCCACGAGCTCGGCTCCGCCCAAAGACGTCGGCACTGCCGCCAAGCCCGTGAAGGCGCTGCCCAGTGGCTCGGCAGGCGTGGAGCTTCCTGCCGAGATGTTCGCGGGGCTGGACGTGGACGCCCTGCAGCGGCTGTACAGACAGAAGACACCTCTGGGAGATCTGCTGCTGATGGAGCTGCAGGTGCTGGGGGAGGACGTGGACCCCGCCCTCGCCGCACAGGTGAGCGGAGACTGTCAGAGGGGCAGCTGAAGGTCTCGGGGGAATTTCACGCTAACGCTCTGTGTCCGGTCATCCAGGTGTTTCCGGCTGAGGTGGAGACAGCGGTGAGTTCGTCGGGCGGCTTGGAGCTGAGGCCGCTTCCCTTCGGACCGTACCACAGCCCTCTGCTGGCCTTCAGGTCCTACAGGTAGCTCCGTCGTACCGACAGCAGCAGAGCTCGTATGTGGTCTGTGCGGTCGGCTCACAGCTGTGTCCTCCCGCTCAGGTTCAGCCCGTACTACAGGACCAAGGAGAAGCTGTCTCTGAGCTCGGTGACGTACAGCAACGCCATCGAAGCAAAGAAGTGCTTCTGCCGCTTCGACCTCACGGGAACGTGCAACGACGATGGCTGCAGATGGTGAGCGGGGTGTAAAACAACAAAACAAACTATTTGAATAACGTGATATCAATTCATTAAATCCTGAATCGATTTTTGCATTTAAATGTATCTCCGGTTAAAGCTCAGGAAATATTTCAACAAACAGCTAAAGCAGTAAGTGAGAGCAGCTACGAGGATGTAAAAACAGAGCGTGGATCTTTCACCTGACGGCACGTCCACAGACACGCCGTCGGGCTGAAGGCCAAAAGCTCACAGATCCTAAAGCTGCAGGTTGCATCACTCTAACCGCCAGAGGGGCCGATGGCGCGATATGGCAGCCTCGCCTCTGTCAGTCTGCCCAGGGCAGCTGTGGCTACAACTGTAGCTGCCTCCACCAGTGTGAATGCGAGAGTGAATGAATAGTGGTGTTGTAAAGCGCTTTGAGGGGTCCCGAAAAGCGCTATAAAATGCAATCCATTATTATTATTATTATTATTATTATTATTATTCTAACCCAAGTTCACTGAACCAGCAGCAAAAGCAGATCAAACTGAGCTTCACGTTTGATGAACTTCGTCATGACTTTCGCTGTTTTACTTTGACATCAAAGCCTCATCTCTGCTGTTCAAACTGAAGAAATTTAAACCTAAACGATCGCTCAGCTTCTGTAATCAAACCTCAGGTAACGTTCACATGTTGATTTATGGTTTTCTTCAGTGTTTGATCGACTGCAGAATATTTCAGTGTTTGATCGACTGCAGAATATGTTTAAGGTTATCTGCTATAAAAAGGCAGGCCAGGAAAGTCTGCTTCATGTTTTTATCCTCAGTTACTTTGACACAAAGTCTCCCAGTGTCAGCTTTGTGCTCACAGACATAAACTAGAAAAAGTTGCATTTCCTGCGAAAGTGCGGTGTGAATGCCGTGTAGTGGAATCTGCTGAAAAGCTGAAGAAGCTGAAGTACACATTAGAAAAGCTGCTGAAATCATAAAAATTGCAGAATTGTAATGAATTAGCAGAAATACAAAACGATTCCCTGAGCTGTCTCGTGAAACATGTTTCCACGGGCGAGATTCAAACCCGGGCCTCCTGCTCTGAGAACCGCTGCTCATCGCACTGAGCTTGTTTAGAGCTGGGCGGTTTTTTTCATATCACGATATGTGTTTTTCATTTCAGGCGATAACGATATCTATCACGATATCAGCCAAATAACTATATTTGTAAGATTTAAATGTGCCGTTGCTCACAAGTAAAATGTGAAATAATCAGCAGCTTGTTTTTATTTAAATATTTATTTCCCATAATAAGTTCAACAGGGTAGATGTACTTGATGACTTTTTCAGATAAATAAAGGCAAATATTGCAAACTACACAAAAGGCAGCCGCTAAAGCGTTTAAGTTTCAAAATAGAACAAATGAAACAGACTAAACTGTCAATTCCACTTAGAAACAAAATATTAATTCTAAAAATAAATCTTAGTTTGTTTTACAGAAGAACAGACAAAACTGACTAACTTTTGTCAATATCAAATAAACTGAGAACTAAAAGGAAATTCTCGACCTCTCCTTGTTGTATAGCTTAGCTTTTCAAACAGTTTTAACAGTTACTTTAGTCTGACAAAAGCCGAATGACGAATTAGCGCTTCCAGTCAGAGACTGAGCTGCACCGCTTTATCGTATTTCCAGACTTGCTTTCGGCACATTTACAGTGGCTGCTCTGTTTTTGTCAGACTTGAAATATCAGAAATACCTTCACACTACGGAGCTTCTGTGGCTCTTCCGTTCGACAATCTCTCCGGCATTGGAACCATCATCTGTTTTCTCTTCGGTAACCTTCGGTCACGCTCTCGGTTGATGTTTCTCTAGTCGGTACACTCATTTCCTCCATTACCCGGCGGCACGGCGGCTGGCTGCTTCCCAAAACAAATACACATGTGCGGCTTGGCACTTGTGCTGTACGTAACAAGTCACGTGACGTGACACTGCGGCTGTGATTGGTTCGGCTCTGCGCTACTTAATTTGGATTGGCTGTCCTTCTTTTTTTTTTTTTTTTTTAAGAGGACAAGAGCGGCGAGGTCTATCGCGATAGTTTAATTTTTCTATCGAGAAAAAGTTATTTCGCGATACATATCGTCATCGTTCTATCGCCCAGCTCTACGCTTGTTCATTCATTTTAATGGGCCAAAGAACGGCATAGAAATCTTAATATTTTAAAAAGTGTGAAATAGATCAGGGCGATATGGCCAAAAATATTTATCACGATATATATTTGAAAATTTGCGATAACGATATAACTGACGATATAATTGATGCGAGACAAAATACAACTCCACAACATTACTAGTGCAAAAAGACAACCTTCCATTTATTTTCACTTAAACAAGAAGCTGTTTTTATGTACATTAAAGCTTTATAAAAATGTAACAGTGCAAATGCAAATTCCTTGCTGAAAGTTTAACCAAAAGGCATTTCCAGTAGAAATGGGCTGACATATCCTGAGCATAACCATGTATAATATCCACTGAAGTTAAAAAGAGCTGCTTTGCAACATTAAACTGCAGTGTGCAGTACGCATTTTTCGGACCATAAGGTGCACGGGATTATACAGTGGGGCAAAAAAGTATTTAGTCAGCCACCGATTGTGCAAGTTCCCCCACCTAAAATGATGACAGAGGTCAGTAATTTGCACCAGAGGTACACTTCAACTGTGAGAGACAGAATGTGAAAAAAAAATCCATGAATCCACATGGTAGGATTTGTAAAGAATTTATTGGTAAATCAGGGTGGAAAATAAGTATTTGGTCAATAACAAGAATACAACTCAATACTTTGTAACATAACCTTTGTTGGCAATAACAGAGGTCAAACGTTTACTATAGGTCTTTACCAGGTTTGCACACACAGTAGCTGGTATTTTGGCCCATTCCTCCATGCAGATCTTCTCGAGAGCAGTGATGTTTTGGGGCTGTCGCCGAGCAACACGGACTTTCAACTCCCGCCACAGATTTTCTATGGGGTTGAGGTCTGGAGACTGGCTAGGCCACTCCAGGACTTTCAAATGCTTCTTACGGAGCCACTCCTTTGTTGCCCGGGCGGTGTGTTTTGGATCATTGTCATGTTGGAAGACCCAGCCTCGTTTCATCTTCAAAGTTCTCACTGATGGAAGGAGGTTTTGGCTCAAAATCTCACGATACATGGCCCCATTCATTCTGTCCTTAACACGGATCAGTCGTCCTGTCCCCTTGGCAGAAAAACAGCCCCATAGCATGATGTTTCCACCCCCATGCTTCACAGTAGGTATGGTGTTCTTGGGATGCAACTCAGTATTCTTCTTCCTCCAAACACGACGAGTTGAGTTTATACCAAAAAGTTCTACTTTGGTTTCATCTGACCACATGACATTCTCCCAATCCTCTGCTGTATCATCCATGTGCTCTCTGGCAAACTTCAGACGGGCCTGGACGTGCACTGGCTTCAGCAGCGGAACACGTCTGGCACTGCGGGATTTGATTCCCTGCCGTTGTAGTGTGTTACTGATGGTGACCTTTGTTACTTTGGTCCCAGCTCTCTGCAGGTCATTCACCAGGTCCCCCCGTGTGGTTCTGGGATCTTTGCTCACCGTTCTCATGATCATTTTGACCCCACGGGATGAGATCTTGCGTGGAGCCCCAGATCGAGGGAGATTATCAGTGGTCTTGTATGTCTTCCATTTTCTGATGATTGCTCCCACAGTTGATGTTTTCACACCAAGCTGCTTGCCTATTGTAGATTCACTCTTCCCAGTCTGGTGCAGGTCTACAATACTTTTCCTGGTGTCCTTCGAAAGCTCTTTGGTCTTGGCCATGGCGGAGTTTGGAGTCTGACTGTTTGAGGCTGTGGACAGGTGTCTTTTATACAGATGATGAGTTCAAACAGGTGCCATTCATACAGGTAACGAGTGGGGGACAGAAAAGCTTCTTACAGAAGACGTTACAGGTCTGTGAGAGCCAGAGATTTTCCTTGTTTGAGGTGACCAAATACTTATTTTCCACCCTGATTTACCAATAAATTCTTTACAAATCCTACCATGTGGATTCATGGATTTTCTTTTTCACATTCTGTCTCTCACAGTTGAAGTGTACCTCTGGTGCAAATTACTGACCTCTGTCATCATTTTAAGTGGGGGAACTTGCACAATCGGTGGCTGACTAAATACTTTTTTGCCCCACTGTATGGCACATTAAGCGAAACAAAGCAGTCAGATAAATCAAACTTTATTAAACTCATTCTTCTTGCTTCCTCCACTTCTGTACCATTGATTCATTAATGTTGAATCCTCTGGCAGCTGCTCTATTCCCATGTTGTTGCAGTATATTAATGACTAACCTCGTATTGTGGATGGATTATCTCAGTTGTTCTCCTGACTGAAGTTTGGTCCGTTTACAGCATCCTGCCATGCGATTGCATTTGTCTCTAACCATGAAGAACCTTCACGTTAACTTTTATAAGTGGAAAAGTGTTAGTGTTCGTCCTCCTTCACTGTTTATGTTATGCTAACATAGCTGTGTCGCTAGCGATCACGTAGCACATCATTATATACCAGCTAGCCCAACTTCAGTAACCCTACAAACGTCACTGCTGTTTAGTTTCCTGTCTTCATTTATGTTGGAAGTGATAGCAGAGCTGTACATTTGAATTTTTTCAGAAATCTCTCAGTCAGAACATGCTATATCATGCTTAGGTAACTAGCGAAACTAGCGAGCTAACTTCCGCTAGCTTCCTGCTAACTTCTAATTCCGTTAAATGTAATAAATTTTGTTTTCATGGATGCCTGGAAGTTAAACTTTATAGTTACACCTGGTAAAGCAGCAATGCTGATCGTTTTATTAAAGATGAAAGAATTTAGACAGTTTTTAACTCTCAGTGATGCTGCAGTGTTCGTTTGACCTGAAGCGTACGGAGTTTAGGACCCAGATTACTCCCAGATTTAAGAGCATCTTAGTCAGACAAATATGACAATAACGACGGCCGCTTGCATGTTCTGCAAAAAAATGTGCTTTGTCGTGTATCTGACGGACAAACACCAAACCAGTTCCACATCACTGAAGTTGCACCATTTTTACAAACCAACAATCGGCCATGTGCGTATGAAAACAAAGGCACTGCGCATGCGCGTTTTACTCATTCTATCGCGATATTTCATTTTCCTATCGTTGCCTAACATTATACCGGTATTACCGTGAACGGTATAATATGGCCCAGCCCTAGTGTGAAAGTTATGAGCACCAAAAGATATAGCCGGCATCAGCAGAGAGAGAAGAACAGTTTAAAGTTTGAACAGTCGGATAAAAGCTGGTTAACCAGCAACACGGAGCAACTAGAATCACTGCATGTCTTTGTGAAACCTCACGGCGGGCACGTGCGGGTTATATTCCTGAGCCTGACCGCTGAGTGTGCACACACCCCGCTGATCGCTGGTGGACGTCACACCACAAAGTAAAACAACGCAGCGGCACGTTTGCGTGATGTGTCGCCCTGTTACCGTGACGATAATGTTACCCGCCTGAGTCTGTAGCTCTTCCTGTTTAATGTTTGTCCCTCTGCGCCGCAGGCAGCACATGAGGAACTGCACTCTGAGCGGGAACCAGCTCTTCCAGGACATCCTGTCCTACGACCTGTCGCTGATCGGCTGCTCCGACGGCAGCTCGGACGAGGACGTGTGCGCCGCCACAGGTGCGGTGGGTGCGAAGCCTCGGTCTGGTGGTCGGCAGGTGTGTCACGTGGAAGCTCAGGTGTTTGTGTTTGTTTGCAGAGAAGTACATGAAGAGGCTGTTCGGCTCTAACAAGGACCGCATGGGCGTCGACCAGAAGGCCGTCCTCCTCGTCAGCAAAGTCAACGAAAGCAAGCGCCACGGTAGGTCAGCATTCCCGTAACGTTACGCCCACTGCTCCAGCCGCTTCCGTGCTTCTCACCTGTCCCCTCCATCTTCAGTCCCGCCCTACACCACCTACAAGGATGCGAGGAGGTGGAGGCCGAAGCCATCGACGCAAAGTGACCTCAGTCCCGAGGACGACGGCAGCGGCGACGAGGGGATGGCGGCCGGTCACGTGACACCTGGCAGAGGTTAGTGAACGGGGAGGATTTCGTCGTTTCCTCCGTGGCAGGTCTGAGTGAGCTCACGTGTGTCTGTGTGCGTGCAGACAGCGGCGCTCATGCCGGCCTCTCTGCTCTGGACGCGTGCGTCACCTCGGAGGACAAACGCTACTTCATCAGTGAGACGGACGACATCGCCAACCTGGAGGCCAGCGTCCTGGAGAGCCCCCGAGACACTCAGCTGTGGATCAAGCTCGCCTTCAAATACCTCAGTCAGAGCGAGACGTAAGTCCCCGCCTACCTCAAGGTCTGTGCTGCGGAGCTCCACCCCCTTTAACCTTGAATCTGTCCCCTGCAGCTCTGCGGCAGAGTGTTTGGAAGCCGCCCTGAACACGCTGTCACGTGCTTTGGAGAGCAACTGCGATAATCCCGAGGTGTGGAGCCATTACCTGTCCTTGTTCTCCAGGCGGGGCAGCCGGGAGGAGGTGCAGGAGATGTGCGAGATGGCGGTGGAGCACGCCCCTGACTACAGAGTGTGGTGGAACGTAAGTGAGCGTGGTTTGCTCGTAGGAGCCGCTAGCTCACCGCACAGCTCAGCGGGCTAACAGTGGCGCGTTGGTGGTTTTAGCGTTGTTTATCAGGTAAATGTCATAATGACCTCTGACCTCTGCTGCTCAGTACCTGAACCTGGAGAGCTCATTTGAAGGGAAAGACTACGTGTGCGAGCGTCTGCTGCAGTTCCTCCTCGCCGAGGCGTCGTCTGGAGTCACAGAGATGCTGTCCTTCGAGCTGATGGAGGCGCTGCTCTACAGAGTCCAGCTGAGCCTGTTCACGGGCCGGCTGGAGAGCGCGCTCGCCGTCCTGCAGGTGAGCCGCGACCTCGGGCACCTGCCTCACGCTGTGCACCACAAACGTAACGTCAGTGTGGGACGAACATTTTTCACAGAGTTTAAAGAATCAGGTTCCTAAAAAAACAAACAACAAACACAGCTGTTTACGTCAGTGTGCAGCCATGTTGGGGGCCACATGACTGGCTGTCACCTGTATTCCAGAGGGCGGGACTAATGTGACGTGACATCTGCTGTCTGGATTTCTCCTCTCAGAACGCTCTGAAGTCACCTCAGGACCGGAGCATCGCCGACCACCTGATGGCCGCCGACCGGGCGCTGCTCTGGCTCTCCTACATCCACCTGACGGAGTTCGACCGACTGCCGGCGTGCCTGTATGACCCCGCGGAGTCCGGCCCGTCCCGTGTAGTCAGCAGGGAGCCGTTCCTGCTGCCATGGAGGACGCCGCAGGACATCAGCACGCCTGCCGACATCCTCATCGCTCTCTTCCAAGGTATGGCATTGCGACCCAGCAGACACGCGAGGTTCTTGTCTCCCTAAGCTTAACTGGTTTCCACTTCCTGTGTGACTGTTTCCTCTCAGATGGCGTCCGTCAGTGCAGCGACGACCACGCATCTGACAGCGAGAGGACGCTGGCCTGCCTTCCTCTGCACACCAACCTCATCTTCCTCTACAAGTTGCTACAAAGGTGAGCTCGCTGCTGACATCACACTGTGAGGAAGCGGGATGAACATTCGAGTAATCAGAGCCCCGCCCACCTCAGACCGCTCTGACTCTGTGATTGGTCGGTTGACCTCGTCACGCTCGCCACACGGTTAGTGAGCCGCACCGTACCTGACCAGAGGAGCAGGTGTGGTGACGCGAGGTCACCTGTGAGGTCAGTGCGGAGTGCGCCATGTTTGTTCTCTCGTGTGATGTCATCGTGTCAGGTTTGTGAACAGCTGTGAAGTCAAAGGTCAAATCTGTTTGTGCTCGGTGACATCGTGGTCTATGAAGCGCCTCGCTGTGTGTGTGCGCAGGTACAGCGAGGGCGTCGCGCTGTGCGAGTCGCTGCTCGAGTTCTGTCCCGAGTCGTGCGTTCTGCGAGACGCTGTGGCCGACCTCCACCTGCACGGCGGGAGCGGCGACCGGGCGGTCAGCATGTGGCTCCACGCTCTGGCCGAATGCCCCCACAACGCCGAGGTCTTCTACCACTGCTGCAAGTTCCTCATGGCTCAGGTGAGCTCGACCGTGAGTCTGTGAATAAAGTTTAAGCTCCGCCTCTCGACGCTAAGAACAGTCTCTGTGTCCACAGGAGGAGGCGGGCGCCATCACGCCGCTGTTCAGAGGCTTCGTGCTGTCGCTTTGCGAGGACGAGCAGAGTCCGAGGACGCCCGTAGATGTGCTGCGGTACGTCCCGACGCCTCCGTCTTCCCAGCTGTAGTCCGCACGGACAGCTGATGGCGCTCTGTTCTTCCTCCCTCAGGCACATCCTGGGCTTCTCCTCTTCCTCCGAGCTGCTGGGAGGTCCCGTCATCAAGAAGGAGCTGCAGGAGCGGCTGAGCCAGCAGATGAGCTTCCTCCACCTCATTCACTGGTTGGTGTTTAAGGTTTCATAAATGGCGTCCTGCGGTGATGATGAAAGCGGGCGCAGTAGGGTTAACGTGCTCACTGTCGTTGTAGTCGGTGGCAGTGGCTGCACGGTTCGGTGGAGGACGCGGCAGAGGCGTTTGAGCGCGCACTGGGGGCGGTCACCCAGCTGGAGGAGCTTCACAGGCTGTGGATGGAGTGAGTTCACCTGCCACAGGTACTTCCTCCTCGACCGCACGCGCCCGCTGCTCACAGTTTCCCTCTCTCTGCAGTTACCTGACGTTCAGCTGCAGCCCGCAGGCCCGCGCCGCCACCGCCGCCTCACAGTCCAGGACGTTCTCAGACCTGGTCCAGCGCTGCCTCAGCACCACCCCCTCAAGACTCGAGCTCCCCTTCAACGCCGCAGAGTTCTGGAGCTGCTACCGCTTCCACAACAAGGTCAGAGGTCGAGTCTGCTGCCACACGCCATCTTCACCTGCGTGATGTCACGACTCCGTGCCGTCGTCACACAGATGTGAGCGCTCGCTGCCTTGCTCAGCGGCAGGTCTGTAGTTGTAGTCTGCTGATGTCATGTCTCCCTCTGCAGGTGGTCGCGCTTTACCTGAGCTGCCTGCCGCCATCCCAGCATGCACTGGTTCTGGAGAGACTGTGCTACACTATGCCCAATAACACTGAGCTGAGCCTCAGGTACACACTTGGAGGAGGACTGGGTGGAGCTTAATGCCACTTGTCAGTGATTTGACTCCAGTAATGAGATGGAAAATACATCTACTTCCTGTTTGTCGTTGGATTTAAATCATCCGACCGCAGGGACAGTTTAGCTCTGCCCACATCAGCGATGTCACTGCTGTGTGTCTGCTCAGGTTGCTGCACCAGGAGTGGCTGGATGGGAACGTGGAGCACCTGAAGTTCCAGGCCCGGATGCTGAGCGGTAACACCCCCAAGTGTCTGAGCAGCTGGAAAATGTGAGTGCGTGTCGACAGTCCCGCCAGATCAGTGATCAATGATTACTGCGTCCTGATTGTGTGTGTGTGTGTGCGTATGTTCATAGAGCAATTGCTGTGGAGGAGGAGCTAAAGGAGCGAGCTGAGGTGAGTCTGAGACTGAATCAAATCAAGAAAAGAGGGTGGAGTCTAGCTGAGCACTCAGTGGTGTTTGTCTCCGCCCCCTTGTTGTGTTTCAGGTGCGTCACATGTTCCAGCAGGCCCTGCAGAACCTCCCACTGAGCGCAGCCCTGTGGAAACATGTAATATACACACACACAGATAATCACATCACATTAGACAAGCTGTGATTGGACAGCTGCTCTCAGATCTGAAGGGGGGGGGTCCTAAAAACTTGGACTGGGAAAAGAAATGCTGGAATCTGATTGGTCAGAGTGTGTGGCCCTGTAGTAGATCTGAGATCAGCTGTTCAGATAGGGCGTCGGCCCATGCTGATTGGCTTGTACTGCCTCGTATTCTATGACCATGTGACTATAAACAGTTTGACTCACCTGTATACAGCATGTTCACCTGCCCTCCGTCCCCGTCCCCCTCCCGCATGCCCCCCCCCCCCAACCTTTGTTTATCCCTCCCTTTGTCCCCCCCACACCCTTGTAGCGTCTGCTGCTGGAGGCAGCGGACGGCGGGGCCTCGGAGCGCCTTCGGCGGCTGTGGGACTGCTGTCAGCGGGCGGGGGTGAGCGTGAGCGGGGGCGTCGGCCCATCGCTCGGCGAGGACGGCTGATCAGACTGATCAATAATAGATCAATAATGAGAGGCTGTAGGTGACTGAGTGAGAGCAGACGAGGTAAGCCAGACGTCCCCCTCCCCGGCCGCTGAAGCCACGCCCCCTCCGGGAGCGCGTCGGTGTGAGTGTAAGTATCGAGAGCTGAGTGCCGCCCTCACTCTTCATCACCTTTCTTTAGTTCCTCACTTTTCAGTTGGAGTCATTTCCCTCCCTTTTATATCTCATTTACCCGGCGGGGGGAGGGGGGTGCTGAGGGTGTGTTTGGCGCCTGTGTGTGTGTGTCAAGAGGACGCCGCCGTCGCCTGTCTGTGGACTCTTTAGTTAAACAAACTGAGTGTTACTGAGGCGACGCGGCGAGAAAGGGAGCGGATGCAGAGACTGGACCGACCACCGCCGCTGTTGGCCACGCCCCTCTGAGACTCATGTGCAATGTGCTTTTGTTTTGTCAATCAGCTGATTAAAGAGTATTAGCAGCAGAGGAGATGCGCGTCCTGCCACTGATGTTTTTTACATTCACCTGTTATTAAATTATTTTCTAAAATAAGAGGGTGTGTGCCTCTTCACTGCCTCCGTGTCAATTCCTCCAGCAGCGGCTTCCTGTCACAACCAGGAAGTGACACATTCACATCAGTCGTATTTGACGTGATTCTCTGGCTGTGTCCCAATTAAGAGACCGCACGCTTGAAGTACGCATTTTAAGTGCGGTTACGTCACCGCCACGCGACGACGGCTGTCCCAATTCAAAGTGTGCTTCAAACGCATACTCCAAATGCGCCGTCGATTTCCCCAAATATCAAGCGTGGTCCGGTGCACGCTTCGTGGTCCCATATATCCCACAATTCATAGCACAGCGGTGGGTGTGGATAATTTTGCCGCAAAATACGGCAGAAGGGAGCGGCTGAAGAGGTTGGTTTTTTTTTTTCAAACTTTATTGAAATTATAAAGCGAACAGTCAGTCATTCCAGTTCAGTTTGTACAGTAGACATACAAGGCAAATAAGAGTAACAATATACAGCACAATGAAATAAGAAGGATAAATAAATAAAGGATAAAAAAAGAAAAAAGGGGGGAATGTGACAGACTTCATAACAACTTTGTACTTGAAAGTTGTGACAGCTCATTCCTTAAACATTTCTGAATGAATTTCAATCAATGATAAACCTTTTTTATTGGAAGTTAATTTAAGAGAGTTTAAGTAATATTCAATTTCAATCAAAGACAAATTAAATGATGGGGTTGAGTTTTGAAATTTACATTTATGTATATGGAATTTCCCTAATAAGATGGAGCGGCCGAAGAGTGAACTGTCAAAAGTACTGAATATGACGTCACTTATTTATGTGCGAATGTTTAATAATTAGTCAGTCATACAAACACAACAAGCTGAAAGTCAGTGATATATGTGTGTGTGTGTGTGTGTGTGTATCTATCTATATATATATATATATAATCAATCATAATAATCTGACAATACTATAATATTGGCCATATTATATTTACATTGCCACAGGGAGTTGACTTTAGTCTCATGAACAACATTGGTGGTGGCTGTAGCTCAGGTGGCAGAGCAGGTCAGCCACTAATCAGAAGGTCGGTGGTTCGATCCCAGGCTGCATCCTGGCTGCATGCCAAATGTCCTTGGGCAAGATACTAACCCGGTGTTTGCCTACTGGTGGTGGTCAGAGGGCCCGGTGGCGCCTGTGTCCGGCAGCCTCGCCTCTGTCAGTGCGCCCCAGGGTGGCTGTGGCTACAATGTAGCTGCCATCACCAGTGTGTGAATGACTGAATGTAGTGTAAAGCGCTTTGGGGTCCTATGGACTAGAAAAGCGCTATACAAATGCAGGCCATTTACCATTTAACTAATTGTTATTTACTAACTAATCTTAAATGACTGTTCAGCACCAGAGGCGGAGCCAGACATCAAGACATGAGGACTAAACCCCAATTCAACCAGACCCAGAACTGATCCTGAATTAAAGCAGGACTACAACAGTTCAAAATCAGGACTACTGAGGACTTAACCAAGACAGAACCAGAATCAGAACTAGATGATAGCAGCACTAAAAACCATCATAGACCTGCACTACACTTATTGTTTAATTCTACCAAAGTACAATATTTAGATTGAGAAAAGTTTATATAATTATTTAGCCTTGTTGTGCAAACAAGCTGCAGAACTTAATAAATATAGAATTTGAAAAATAACAAACCTAAAAAGAAACACTGGGTACGAGATACATGAGGACCTGTGATACGCTGATACTTCTGGTAAACAACCATGTGACTGACATGTGTGTCTCACCTGCTCTTGTTCATCTGTTCTGTCCTCATTCTCCATCTCCCTCTCTGCTCCTCTCTCTCTCTCTCTGTTCCTCTCCCTCTCTGCTCCCCTCTTCCTCTCTGTTCCTCTCCCTCTCTGCTCCCCTCTTCCTCTCTTTGTGCTGACAATCATCAAATATACAGTTGAAACCAGATATTTACCCTTCAGATAAAAACAATTTTTTAATTGTAAGATCAAATTAGACTAAATGTTTATTTTTTTAGATAAATATAAAAACATATTTGTTAACTTTAAGAGTAAAGAGAGAAACTGTCTGTATTTCTTAATTGTAAATGGCAATAAATTGTATTCAAACTGAGCCACACTTATGGAGCTCCACAGTTCTGTTCCTGGTGTTTTGGTTGACATCTCTTGATGTTCCCATGTCACAGAAACAGGCTCTGTGTTTTGCCTTATATGCATCCACAGCTGTGCCACCAGTTTACTCACATGGACTCTACTAACCTATCAGAAGCTTCTTCAGCTCAGAATGGAATCGTCTGGAGTTTCTTATTAATTAACAATAAACTTAGTGTACATGTACTCCTAAATTTGATCAAAGTGATTAAAAAATAGAAGCTCTGTCTCTCTTTATTCTGACATTTAACTAATTCAAAAGATATTTCAATATTTATCTAAAACAAAAGTTTACTCTAAATTGATGTTGTACAGTAAAAATGTTTTCTCCCTAAAGTGTAAATATCTGGTTACAAATGTGAATATCCTGCTGTGTACTCAAATCCCTCTTGTTTTGCATAGAAATATACTGAACAACATACAAAGCATAATATATAAAATAACATTTACCTGAGTTTTTTCTTTGAAAGAACCCTCTAATGTCCATTCTTATCTTTCAGTACATAACTGAAACCGATTTAGTCGGGGAGGGTAAGAACTGAGAATATGAAATAAACACACGTAAGCTAAAACTCGCTAAAGAAATAGCATTTGTTCGGCTTTTCATTTCGCCATTTGTTGATTCACTTGAAGAGCAATAACGTAATATTGGTCAAGTGATCAGTTTGATATCAATCTGTCGTGATGCACCGTCATATTTACATTATTTGTACAGTACGAATGATTTGCTTTGGTACCTGGTCAAACTTAAGCTCTCCTTAGTATGGCTGGCTCCGTCTCTCCAACAGCGCACTCACAGGCAGCAGCTGTCCCGCCCCCTCGCTCAGTCGCTGGCTGTCTCCCAATTCAGGGTCTGCAGCCTTAAAGTACGCAGCCTCAACGATCCTCAAGGGCCGCGTACTCAAAGACCGCTCAGGCCGGAAGTGCGAGGCTTGTGTAATGGGCCGGTCTAGCCTCCGTTGCGCTGATACTGTTGTTTGTCAATAAAGTTTTTTTTTAAAAAAAGCCTCCGTTGCGGTGCCCAGGTAGCCTAGCAACCATGATACTAACAGCTGGAAACGTGTCATACAGCTGTGTTTGACAGAGATGAAGGAGAAAATCTTTTGTTCATTTGTTTGTTTCTACATGAGCTTTGATCATTCTCTGTGAGATGAAGCTCAGCTATTGGACGGCGTATATTTTAAAGTAAAGGCTTTAAAACCAAGTTAGTACAAACGTCACTGATGTCACATAACTTTGCTGACATGTGGCCAACAGGAATGTTTAATGGTCTTCGTTATTAAACATTTGCACATAAATAAGTGACGTCATATTCAGTACTTAAAGTTCACTCTTCGGCCGCCCCTCATCCACCGTTTTTTTTCTGCAAATTTATCCACACCCACCGCCACGCTATGCATTCTGGGATATGTTGGGCCACGAAGTCTACACTGCCACATCCTTAAAATTCAGGGAAATGAAGGACGCATTTGAGGGCCGCATTTCGAGCAGCCTTTGAATTGGGACAGCCTTCGTCGCGCCGCTGTGACGTAATTGGCCTTGAAGTCCATACTTTAAGGCTGCAGACCCTGAATTGGGAGACAGCCGCTTAGTGCCTGAGCTCGGATCATACCAATATCAGGGGGGATTCACGCACAGTCGTAAATTCCCACAGTGTGCACTATGTGCTTCGAATATTGTGTGTACTTTTTGTTTTATACAGTTGTCAGCCAGGCATCTAACTATGAAAAAATTACACTCCAAAAGACCCCGGGCTTCTGACAAAACAACCCGGGCTTAAGCCCAGTAAGCCCCCCCCACGTCCGCCCCTGTTCAGCACAGAAATGAAGCCCAACAATCATGTTTTACAGTGCCGTGGTTTCAGCCTCAGATACTCAACTAAAGTGATGTCATGACAAAAATGAATGACCAACAAAACATTTTTCTCCTTCATTTCTGTCAAACAAAGCTGTATGTAACGTGTCTCGCGGTTAGTATCATGGTTGCTAGGCAACCTGAACAGCAGGACGAAGCGTATACCGTCCCATTTCACAAGCCTCTCACTTCCGCACTTCTCGTACTTGTAGTACGCGTAGTGCGCGTACTTCAAGCGTGCAGTCTCTTAATTGGGACACAGCCTCTGACTGAGGAGAGCCAGCAGGCGTCTCACCTGTGCCTGCAGACCACAGGTGTGTTCACCTTTCAGCATAAAGTTCTTGCTGTGTCTCAATACACTGATCGGGTTCATTGATGATGTCATCAGTGTGTGACAATATCAAAACTGTTAGGCTGACGAAGACATTTTTCACGTGTGGCCAAAGGTGGAGCCAGCTGTTCCAGGAGGATGCAGTCACTGTGAGGCATGAAATAAAAACATTGAACCTCATTTTAATCCGTTTTTGTCTCATTTCTAAGAGTTTGATCATTCCAGACTTTACTTTATTTTGAAATGTCGGGATGTGTTGCTCATGAAAGAAACAATTTTTTCTCCAACTTTATTTCAACAGAATCTTCAACAAAAAGCAGAAAACTGCACGATGTAAAATTGTAGTGCAAAATTATGATACAGTGGAAGAGTATGTACAAATAAATAGGACAGAAATGCAGATTCAAACAGGGAAAGGCGAGAGACACCGTGAGATTATTAATGGTTTTAAAGCTTTCTTGTTGTAAGAGGAACAAATTGTTCCGATTCTGTCCTGAGAGTGGAGAAGTCACATTTATGGATGTGGAGTTTGATTAATGAGAGTCTCTCACTAAAGTCTAAACCAAAATACGTTTTGGTAGAAAAGATTTTGATAAGATGCTGTTAGAGATGAACGTAGTGACATGATTCCATAACAACTGAGTAAAGGTGAATTTTCCAAATAAAATCTCTTCACTTTGTTACTGACCTTTATCCAGTCTGCGTCCTCAACAAACTGAGACCAGAAAGAAACCGACTGAGGAGCAGAGGTCAGAGACGTAGAGCGTTAATTAAGTAGTTAGTTAACGAATGGATCAAAATTATAGATGAAATACAAACAATTGACCTACAGAATAAGGACTCAGGAAGATCAATACCATAAAAAGTGGGAGAAATGGACTGAGTACATAAACCCAACAGGATAAAGACCAACACACTGATAATGAGAAATGATCAAACTGTAGAAACAAGGAGATCCAACATGGGTTTGTTTTGTTATCCTACCTGTTGTATTTATCTTTTTGTTGTTGTTGTTTTGTTTTGTTGTTACCCCCCTGTATAATGTTTAAAGAAAACAATAAAAAGAAAGTAAAAAAAATAAATTCAGTTGAGTTGAAAAGATACCAAACAAGGCAATGGGGGAAAAATAAAATGAAACAATCTGAGGGTGAAATACAAACGTAAACTCAAAGGAGTCACAAATGTCCGGTTGTATTTCAGACCTCAGTGGGTTCATCCAACAAATCATGAAAAATGAGGTTTACATGTTTGTTCATGACGGTGCAGATTTCTGACATTTTGTGTAATTTAAGCTGCAACAATGTGACTGTTTTCTAACAAAAACAGTGAAACTTAAGTTAGACTTGTGTTTGTAAATGAAGCGCCCCATGTTGTGTAGCTTTCTGGAGTTTATACTTATTGGGCTACATATTTATTTATCATACAGGCTATACAGTACATAGCATCAAAACTCACATGTTTTATGTAACTAAAGTGTGTAATCATGTGGGCTACAGACAATGATTAAGTTATCGACTATATTTATATGAAAAACGTGCATACTTAAGAAAATCTCTCTAGATCCGCCCCTGGGCTGTAACATCTATCCGTGCGTTTGTCAGTTTTTACTTCAATTTAAGCTCTTTTGTCTTTTTTTTTTTTTTGGGCCGTCAGCTGACCCGTTGAAGTGGGCGTGGTTCTAACCGGAAGCTGACCTTTTTAAACCGGAAGCTGAGCTGTCGGTTGTGTTTTGGAAGTTGGTGGTCACGTGAGCTTCCGTCGTCATTGGGAGAGTGAGTCCAGACATGGCGGCGGAGCCTGCGTTCAAGGTAAAACATGATCGCGTTTCCGGGATTCTGCCGCGGAGGCCGGAGCTCCGCGGCGGGGAGAAGAGAGCTCCGTCCTGTCGGGCCGGGAGCTCTGTCCTCCGGCTCTGCGCCGCCGCTGCTCGGATAGCCACTGAGCTCACCGACCGCAGCTGCCTCGGGAGGCGGCTATCCGCCGGCCTCTGTCCGCCTCTCCGGCCCGGACGCTGTCTGCGGGCGGCGTAGGGCTGAGGGTCGGGGCTCTCAGGGGACAGGCTGGGTTAAGCTAGCGTGCAGTGGTCCCTGGGCGGACCGGTGAACCTCAGCAGACAGCTTCAAGTTTGCGTGATTGATCTCAGGGGAACCTGATTGATTTGTTTTGATTAGTATTGATCAGTGGTTTTATCTGAAGCTCTGATTGCGGGTGGCACAGGTGTGAACAGGTGTGCCACCTTCTCGCTGTATCGCAGGTTATTTTTCCCACAATGCCCTGAGTCCTCAGACGTCATGTGATGTGATCAGACTTCCTGCCTGCTGTATTGATCCTTCAGCTGACCTCACTGTGACTCTGCTCCACAGGTGATATTTGAACACGAGGGAGTCTTCCTCCATCCCAGCAGTGATGAGGAGATCGAGCCAGACTTCCTGGTTTCAGGAACCCTCCGGATCCTTGAAAAGGTAACAGTCCCGACACACTCTGGTATCGATTAGTCAGCCTGGTCATCGATTAAGTATCAGAATGTCTCTGCGATGGAACGACTTGAAGAGAAAAACATCCTCACACACCAGCAGCATGTTTGATACCAGGGCGATAACCTGATTGCTTAATCAAAGACCTGTTAAACTGCACATGATTGGCTGGAATAAAGCTCCGGTTTGTCACTGTTATTGATTGTTTATAGATCTATGCGATCGGAACAGAAGCGCTCTTTCTTCCTGAACGCTCCTGTGATTTGTTTGATTGATCGATGAAGTAATGTGTCAATGTGTGTCCTCGCCGTCAGGACGCCGAGATCGTGGTGGAGTATAGACCTCTGGAGGACGGCGTCGACCCCTCAAACATGCTCTGTGCTGGGAAGGTTTGTCCAAATACTCCCACTCAGTAGAGTTCAACTTTATTGACTCAAATTGAGTATCAACAAACCGAATTTCCTGATTTGATTACATTCAAACTTCAAAGTTTCCAAGAACAGATTTTTAAACAAACCAAAAAAAACATAAAAATTCATGTAAAGGTGATTTAAGAGTGTGTGTGCGCAGGACTCGAGCTCGGTGGTGGAGTGGGCTCAGTGTCCAGGGGACCGTCCACAGTCTCAGCAGCTGTTGGAGGCTCAGCTGAGCTACGAGACAGAGTGGGACATGGTGAACGCCGTGTCGTTCAGGAAGAGGCGGAGCTCCAACATGGAGGGTGAGCGGCTGCTTTAACCTGCTCGGCATGTTGGAATCACGTGACTCAGATTCAGAGACGATGAGGCAGCGATGAGGAATTTTAATGCTGTCGACTGCAGCCTAGCCTCGAGCTGCCGGGCTGCATCTGCAGGTCGTGAAGACTCTCAGCAGCCTGAGCCAGACGGGTGCATTGGCTGATCTGAGCTTTTATTTTGAAATCCCTGTTTTTTCTAATCCCTGCTTCCTGTCTC
This sequence comes from Rhamphochromis sp. 'chilingali', assembly GCF_963969265.1. Taxonomy (NCBI): domain Eukaryota; kingdom Metazoa; phylum Chordata; class Actinopteri; order Cichliformes; family Cichlidae; genus Rhamphochromis; species Rhamphochromis sp. 'chilingali'. The sequence continues at coordinate 599,408 of NC_137930.1, forward strand.
CAGGTTCTCTCAACAGCAGCCACGAGAGGAGCCGCTTGGCCTTCGCCTTCAGTGTCAGTGACCTCCGCTCCGTCACGGTGAGGGAGGAGGGCTGGACCTTCATCATCCTGCAGCTGAAGGACTCCTCCACCCCGCTGCCACATCTGCACTTCCACCAGGGTGGCAGCAGAGCGTTCCTGGACAGCCTGAGGAGGTTCGCTCTGCTCACAGAGTGAGTCCAGCGGTTGATGTTAAGCTCTGACCCCGCCCTCCACCTCAAGGAGGGCTGTTTTTTTTGTTTTTTGTTTTTTGTTTTGTTTTGTTTTTTTGGGGGGGGGGGGCTGGTCAGGTTCACATACAGATCAAGTTATTGGTGTTTGTGTCACAGACAGTTTATTCAAGTTACTCTCAGTCAGGAAGACATATAAATGTTACTCCACCTTGGGGTGGGGGCTGCGGGGGGATTTGGCGCCGGCGCCGCTCTCTCGGGTCATTTATATGCTAATGGCTGATTTCCACAGGCGTGCGGCAGCGTTCCCGTCCCTCTGATCCAAATATCGGGTGAGGCGGGGGCAGATAGCTGTTATTAAAGTTCTTATCAGGCTTCATAATGACGTCCCGCCCACGTGCTGCCTGCTGATTGGCTGATAGAATCTGTACACCCCAAAGAGACGAGCGCTTCCTCTGATGTCTGATTTGCCGCTCGCGCCGTGAATAATAAGCACCCGTTTGTTATCAGAAGGCCGGCGTTGATCCTGTGAGCTGTTACTGAGGTCACATGTTTCCTGTTTGCAGGTCTCCCAGCGACCACACGTGCCTGCTGGTCAGCACGCCAAACAAAGCTCTGTCGCAGTCCTTCGAGAACCTTCTGGACGACAACAACTTCGGCCTGGTTCACGTAAGAAGTTTAACCATCTCTCACTGCCAGCTGTTAGGCTCAAACATCTGGATTCACATGCACGCACACGCGCGCACACGGGGGTGCAACTATAGATTATTTGGTCGTCGATTAACCTGTCTGATTTCTCTTCGATTATTTGTGTGCTGAGTGCAGTCTGGGCAGGTGATGCAGCGATGCTGCCCCCACAGCTTCCTGTGGTGTACTGCAGGTACAAAAACACATTTATGAGGTTTTAGCATGCGACGTGTCAACGTCATGGAGTGCGGCGACGTGCGCACAGGGACTCTGTCGCACTGAAACATGCTGCACATAAAAGTGTGAGCATCACATGGTCCTCATAGTGAGTGAGGGGTTCAGCAGCTGTTACCATGGTGATTTAAACGGACACATTAACGTGTGATCTTCACGCAGATGTTTCTGTGGAAGCTGCTGTGCATCAGCGCATTTATTTCAAACTAAATAAATCTGTGTGTTGGTTTTGTGAGCGAGGTCGCTGCGGTGGGCTGTTGGCTGCTCTGGTTTCACACGTAGAATTCTGTCTGTGAAAACACGTCGTAGGATTTATTTTCAGATGACGTTTGGAGTCGTGCGCTCCATCTTGTTCCGGCGTCCGTCGGCTGATGAGCTCTGCGTTTGTCTCCTGCAGAAGTTCAAGCGGGACCCGTACGTCACCACGCTCGGCGGCTTCTCCAAAGTCACAAACTACTTATTCGACGCGCTGCGGGGGATGGAGGAGCAGCAACAGCGCCCCCCAGAGGAGGTGGCCGACCTGCTGGGCGAGGTCATCCCGGGGCTGGAGATCAACCAGCAGGAAGAGCCGGGCTTCGAGGTCATCACCAGGGTGAGGGGTCTAATGTGATTGGCTGTTAGGCAGACGCGTGGCAGCGGGTGTGTCAGCCGTGTGATGCTCTTTGCTCACCTTTGACCCCGTCAGATCGACCTGGGCACGAGGCCCGAGGTGAGCAGGAAGTCGCCGCTGACTGCAGACGACTGGGCGCGACACCAGGATGCAGACGGGAGGATGAAGGATGTCCCAGACCTGAAACACGCCGTCTTCAAGGGGGTACGTACGTGTCTGTGGGTGTGTCCAGCTCTGAACCAATCAGCTGACGTGATTCTTAGCAGCATCACTCATTTATTCAGTTTTGGGCTGTTTGATCTTCACTTTGGTTTTTATGCCTGAGTTTACTGTAAAGCACTCGTTGGTGTTTTGACCTGTGACACTGATTGAAACGAGCAGAGACCACGCCCTGACGCGTCTGTGTCGTCTGCAGGGTCTGTGCCACGCCCTCAGGAAGGAGGCCTGGAAGTTCCTGCTGGGGTATTATCCCTGGGAGAGCACGCACGAGGAGAGGAAGACCCTGCAGAGAGAGAAAACGTACACACACACACACACACACACACACACGTACACACACACACACACACCTGATTACCCTGACTGGTGTGTATATCATGTTAACATGAGGGGTGTGTGTGTGTGTGTCAGTGATGAATACTTCAGGATGAAGCTGCAGTGGAAATCTGTGAGTGAGGAGCAGGAGAGGAGGAACTCCAGACTGAGAGACTACCGCAGTCTGATCGGTGAGCAGCACCTCGGCTCAGGCCTTGTTTGGTTATTTGGGCGGGGCTCCTGATGGAGAGCAGTCCAGTGTAGCGGGTGGATGACGTCACATTTGAAGGTGTTTGTGATGTTTGATGTGCCAAAGAATCAGAAGCATTGATGAGCGATTGATTCTTGCTCTGATGCTGGAGATGATGTCAGCGTGGAGTCGGGTGCAGCAGGTGGGTGAGATCGTAACACTGTCGCCGGGATCAGATCTGAGGCGTTACCTGTAAAGTTAAAGGAGTTTTTACGTGTGAAATACTGCAGTACGGGGAGTGAACGCAGTACTTCAGTGAGGTACTCGAGTGAATGCTCAGTTACTGCCGCGGTGAGGTGGAGGGAGAGCTGCGGGAGTTGAGCAACGACCGCTTTGGTCTTCTGAGTTGGGTGGTACAGCTTGCCGTGAGGGGGTAAAGGTCAAAGGTCATGTGACGTATGTGTCTGCGCTCTCAGAGAAGGACGTGAACCGAACAGACCGAACGAACCGCTTCTACGAGGGCATCGACAACCCGGGCCTGGTCCTGCTGCACGACATCCTCATGACCTACTGCATGTACGACTTCGACCTGGGTGAGCGAACGCTTTGCCTCCGCAGGTACGGCGCCGCTTCCCGTTTCCTGGTCGTGACAGGAAGCTCTCTGTGTTGCAGGTTACGTTCAGGGCATGAGCGACCTGCTGTCGCCCATCCTCTACGTCATGGAGAATGAGGTCGAGGCTTTCTGGTGCTTCGTGGCCTTCATGGACCAGATGGTGAGTCTGATCTTTGCTCTGACAGCTCGGACGTTTAACCGCGTGCTGATTTACCGCCGTGTGTCCTGCAGCACGAGAACTTTGAGGAGCAGATGCAGGGCATGAAGACTCAGCTGATCCAGCTCAGCTCGCTGCTCAGGCTGCTCGACCTTGCCTTCTGGAACTACCTCGGTACGCCGCCTGCAGCTGTGCGTGTGTGTTTGCTGTGAATAGCGGCGGCTCTGAATGACTCCGCCCCCTCTGTCTGTGTCTCAGAGTCTCAGGATTCAGGATACCTGTATTTCTGCTTCCGCTGGCTGCTCATCAGGTTCAAGAGGGAACTGAGCTTCGTGGACGTGCTGCGGCTCTGGGAGGTTGGTGTCCTCCTGCGGGGTCGGAGGTGCTGACAGGTGTCGTTCTTCCTGTGGTCTCACGTGTGGTTCATCCTCAGGTGATGTGGACCGGGCTGCCCTGCGAGAACTTTCACCTGCTGGTGTGCTGCGCCATCCTGGACTCAGAGAAGCAGAAGATCATGGAGGAGAACTACGGCTTCAACGAGATCCTGAAGGTGAGCATCGCCCCAAAGCTGCCCGGAGATCTGTGCACACCTGAGATTGTTCACCGACCTGTGTGTTTCAGCACATCAACGAGCTCTCCATGAAGCTGGACATCGAGGAGATCCTGCAGAAAGCTGAGGGCATCTGTCTGCAGATCAGGAGCTGCAAGGTGAGTGCAGGGAGCGTCTTCTGTCATGGTACGTCCATCTGACCCCTCACCCTGACCTGTCTGCTCCTCCTCAGGACCTCCCTCGCCCTGTCGCCACCATCTTGGGCTTTGACATCGAGTCTCGCCGTGCAGGCTCGACCGATTGCGGCTTGGCGGCGACTTCCGGAGCAGCTCGGCGGGAGGTTGGCGTCTCCAACGGACACTCGAGAGAAAGCAGCTGCGAGCAGAGTGGCAGAGGGGCCTTTGTATCGTAGTGAAGAGTGGAGATGGACTGTGTGTGGGCGGGGTGAATCTGTGGCCCCGCCTCACTGGAGGAGGGTGTGTGTGTGTGTGTAAAGAGATTATTAAGAATCTTATTTTTGTAATTTCTTGTATCGTGCGGCTCTAATCGGGCATTCCTCCACTCTGAAGCCTCATTCATCCTGATGAAGAGGAGGTGGAGCCAACCAGTGACTGAGCAATCATTCACCTGTTGGCTCCGCCTCCTGAGTGTTACAGATATGTTAAAGATAGGGTTAGGGTGGAGCAGTTGTCTGGCTGTAGTTTGAATGAATGAGGCTTCAGATCCAGGAAGTTCTGCCAACAAGAGCCCTGATTGGCCATGCAGTGACAGAGGGAGGAGCTCTTTCTGTTGACAGGAGGTGCCTGTGTTCCTCTTCCTGTTGGCGCGCTGACGTTTTTCTCTGTACTGAGATCAGATTAAAGACTCCACGTCATCAGCTTCTGTCACCATGACGACGGCAAACAAACCAAAGAAATAAAGTTTGTTTCCTGCAGCGTGAAACCGTCTCAGCTGTGACATCTGGATCACACTCACACACACAGTTTCCTCTCAGGGTTGAAACACTGAATCTGGTTCATGTTGTGAGTGCAGACGACCTCAGCGTCCAGCATGGCTCCACCTGAGGAACGCTAACAGGTGGTGCAGTAGAGCTCTTTGGTCTGCATCGCCTGCCTGATGTAACGAGGACACAGCTCCGTAATGCTGTAGCCTTACCCAGGCACTAGGGGTGCAACGATACTGGTATCGATATTGAACCGTTCGATACAGTGCTTTCGGTTCGGTACGCATATGTATGAACAATACAACATTTGTAATTTATTTTATCAACTTTCCTTCTGACGATGCTGTCTGTGTTGAGCGCTCAGTGAATCTGTGTTCGACTACTCCGCCTAGGCTGCACTGTCGAGCGCAGATCCAATGAGCGCAGCACAAGCTAGCGAGACAGAAGTTAAGCTCCTTGCAACATGGCAACATGGACCTCCCCCACCCTCATTCAGATCTGGCGTTTGGAACTATTTTGGTTTTCATGTGACGTATGACCCTGAAGGTAAGCGCGTCATGGACTAAAGTAAAACAGTATGTTGGATGTGCCATGCAATGCTCAATTACATGGGTGGGAGCTAGTGCGTTAGCGCAGTTAACTCATTAACGTGTTGGCCGTCTAGCCCCATGCACGGGGCGATCCGCGGTAGCTCGTTAACGGAGATTTGCCGTGTTGTGGCGTTAACGTCATTTCAGATTAACGCTGACAGCACTAGTGGGAACACAACGAATATGACTGCACATTTACTCCGACATCATCCTAGTGCAAAGACAAGTGGAAGCAGACAAAACAACAAGCACGCATGCTACAAACTTCACCCGAGTCATTTAGACAGCCGTTAGCACAGGATTCTCCTTATGGGGACCTGATATGTTTAATATGCTGCTGAGAATATAGCCCAGAAGAAGCGTATAGTAGAGCTTTTATTTTGGAAAGAGACATTTCTCTGTAATAAACTCTTCCAAAGATGAGAGATTTCTCCATTGGATTTATTTTTTTACTTTGTTGTTTCAGCAACATTAAATTTAAAAACTGCACGTTTGAGTTAAAATATATATTTATAATTTTAATAAATGACAAATTAAAAAGCATGAACATTTTTTTTTGTATCGAAAAAATATCGAACCGTGACACCAAAGTATCGAACCGAACTGTGAATTTTGTGTATTGTTGCACCCCTACTAGGCACTGATGCCACAGGTGGCTGGGTGGAGTCCTGAGTGGTTCAGGGCCTCCACCTCCTGTAGACTCAATGATGTAGCAGCACACAGCCCTGAGGCCTGTCTGGGTCTAAAATCGCCTGCTGCTTGTAGTGAGGTGAAGTGGTGCAATACACCCTTTGCTCTTTAACGTGACGCATGTTGAAACTACAGGGTGCTGAAGGCGGACTACAAAAACTAAATCCTCTTCGATTTGTGGAGATGATATGAACGAGGCTGGTGTTGAGAGGAGGAGCGTCTGGGGTCGTATTCACCGACGTCAGCACAAACACTTCTTTGAATCCTGAGGCTCAGTTTGTCTGAAATCTGTGGTGTATGTGAGTCAAACACTCAGGATTTACCGAATACAATCAAACATCCTGCGCGTGTTGTGGTCGCTGCTGCTGGGACGGTTCAGCATACGGGGACACTGAGTCCGACTGCACCATGTTCACCTCCACCCACACACGCTGAACTTTGTCCTCATAAATATCAGCAGCTGTAGGTCTGCTTCCACCTTAAAATACGTTAAGGACTGAGTGCCATCTCTCTCTCTTATTGGAGCTGACCTGTCAGTAACCATGGAGACCACAGCTGGACACAGCATCGCAGCTCGTCACGGGAGGCCAGATTATTTACGATGATGCTCGCGCGGACGTTTTCGCTTTGTGTCACACGCAGAAGGAAAACACACCTGCAGGGCCAAGCTCCAATCAGAGAGCTGCGCCACTGCACAGTCAGAGTGGGAGGGGAGGTGGAGGGCAGCTGCTCTGCTTGCATCGATGTGAGGAAATGATTCGATTCATCTTCATAAATGTCACGCCTCCTCCCGTTTGCTCCAAATGTCACCTCAGCTGCTTTCATGCGACTGTCAGATATCTCCTGGCCTCCTCCTCCTCCTCCACCTCACCACCTCCCCCTCCTTGCCTCCTTAGATTGGAGAAGTTTGGTTTTAAAGGCGACGAGGAGGAGGAGGAAGATGAAGGTATCACCTGCAATCAGCTCATAAAGCCTCAGGAACAAAGCAGCCGCGGCTCCTCCCGATGCAGCTTTCATTTCCTGTGTGGCAGGAAATTGTCTCCGCACGCTGATAACCGCGGCTGCCATCATGGCCGTTTATCAGCCAACCATCAGCCGTCCATCACCTGCCCGCCCACAGGTTTAATAGAGGACTCCGCTCCTCTGTGCCCACAGCTGATGAAACCTCAAACTGAAGTTTAAGATCTGAAACGACCAATCAGAGCACGGCGCCATTCCAGACTCAAAGCTCATTAGGCCGAGAGCTGCAGATGTTTACAGTCGAACCAAACCACCCTCTCTGATGTCTGGCAGTCGGGGGGGCGGGGCCACAGCAGGATGTACAGGTGGGAATCATGTTTGATTTGTGGTCACATGACTTTCTGTGGGTGAAGGTCAGCTGTGTGACAGGATTTATGAACATAGGCAGGTATTTAAGGTGTGTGAGAGCAGGAAACACGCCCCTCACCTGCGGGAGTTGTATGGTCCGTCCAAGCCGGAGAGGGCGGAGCCGTGGAGCCTTTCTTACTCTTTATGTCCTACCTGTCACATGACACTCGACGTCAGCGGGAAATCGCTCAGGTGGGGTGACCAGGTGTGTCAGGGTGTTACGAGTTCAAATATTGAGGGTGAGCACAAAGACAACGATTGGTCCAGGAGAGTTAGGATGATTTAATGAACACACGCGTGGGGACATGAACACTGCACGCCGACAGCATCGATCTCCGCCCAACGATACACAAGCAGTTGTTTTCATAACATCAGGGTATTGTTTATGACGCCCCCTCACGCGTCAAACAGATACAACACATGCATACGTTTCAACACCACTAATGTTCTGTTGACGACTTTCGACACATTTAAAAGGACATCTTCTCCGTCTCGAGGCCAGGTGCTTCCTGTTAATAACTCTCGCTTATCTCCTGGAGCAAACTGTCCCTTAGGCAGACACAATTTTGCATCACAAGCTTTTGCAAACTATTATTTGAACTCTTACCTAAACATGAGTCTAACTACTGTGTGTGTGTGTCTCAACCTCCAAATGCACTCGGCCTCACCCCGCCCGTTGATGCTTCTGACCTTTTACCAGGCAGAAGCTCTCTGTCTCCTCTATTATCAGAAAACAAGGTCCTGACTCTGAAAACAGTATTTCTTATACCTCAGCAGTATCATGCATCATAAACAATATCATTCATTCACAATAAGCCAGCAGCCTAATGTAATGCAGTTTAACAAATGTAACTCAGGAGAATAATGCAAACTAAAACTACATAATAATTCACAGTCATTATTCAGGGGCATAACGTGGCATTAATATCACAATCTCACTGCTTTTAAACACGCAGGTCCCTGTGTGCGTGTGTGTGTGCTCCTTTAAACATCTTTGTGGGGACCAGTAATTGGGAGGACCAAATGGCGGTCCTCAGCTGTGGTTAGGTCATTGTTGGGGTCAGGCATTAGCTCCTATTGGTTAGAGTGAGACAGCAGGTAAAGTGTTACATCAGCTCAATGTCCTCAAGGAGATGTGAAAATGAGTGTGTGTTTGTGTTCAGGTGTGTCTCTGAGCTGCTATGTGTGCTCTAATGATGTCACTCTGCTGCCAAAGTCTCCGCCCACCTGGAGACTGCTGTGGGTGGAGCTTACCCCCCCTCCCCCTCCTGGGGGAGTATTTTTGAGGAGGCGGGTCGGCAGCGGCTCACAGCTCCAGCAGCATCAGCAGCAGTATCCTCCTCTTCGTCCTCCTGAGCGGCGGCAGAGCGACAGGCTGGAGTCCTGGTACTCGTACACTCACTGGTTCCCGATGGCGTCGGGCCACGTGATGAAGGACGATGGCGAACCCATCCCCAGGATGCAACCGGCTATGATGATGTTCTCCAGCAAGTACTGGTCGCGGCGCGGGCTGTCGCTGGACTCGGCCATGTTTGACCAGCAGCATCAGCGGCAGCGGCACACCGGCGGACAGATGGTGAGGAGTCTTCATCCTCCTCCTTTTAGACTAACTGGGTACTTTTACTCGAGTACTGTAGCTGAGAGCAGCTTCAGGACTTTATTGATTGCTGATCAAGAGAAGATAATAAGAAACTCTTTATTTCTCAAATTCTGCTCCAAAAATTCAAAGTCAAACTAATTATTTCTACTTTTAGTACTTTTTTACTTGAATTGGCTCATCACACAACCTTCTTGCTGAAGAGCCTTTGAGCAAGGCAGTAATCCCATCAGCTCAGAATATTCATCCAGGCAGCAGAAACAGATCAAACGATTTAAAAAGAACTGCCCAGAGCGATCAGATCAGTAACTGAAGATTCATCTCCACACTCTAGTTCGACCCTCTGCTTTATGGAGGAACAAATGTGCCAAAAGAAATCTACAGGAACTAATGAATCTGACATGAATTTATGTTACAGAGTTCTTTCTGTGATACTCGTTATTTACATTCACTTTAATTTATTTATTCCTTTTATTTCTGTTTTATCTCTGCACCATTCTCTCTATTTACATCTTTTTCTAATGGCAGGAAATCTGTCAAAGAAAAGCAGAAAAACAAATGCAAATACAATTTAAACCCTAGCATGAAACGGTCAGCCTAAAGTGATGTTTCTGGACTGTATTTAAGCAATATTTCTTCTTTTTCTCTGGGCCAACATGAAAAACCTGCAGTCAGGCTGATGGCTCTGCATCGTTTACATCACACGTTAAATATTCCCTCCATGCAGCTTTGCAGGCGGCATTTTCCTGCCAGTCGGCTCACAGGGATCGAAGTTCGTCCACGAAAAACAAAAACCGTCCACAATCCAGACACTGAAGAAGAGCGAAAGATAATGTCCAGGCTCAGCATGAGGTAAAGAGTAGACTCAGAGTACACACTCAGAGTTGTGTGTCCGTGCTCACTGTGGGGTCTTTGCTGTCAGAGTTCTGGGTAAGCAGCGTGTCGTCGGTTGCTAGGCTATGGGCTGTTTGTCCGAGCATCCGTCGGCAGCTCCACATCTTTATTTCATGACGCTAACAGCTGTCAGAGCAAGCTGCTTCACGCCGTTGCCACCGTGTGTTTGAACAGCAGTTCTGGGGAAATTTGTCGCCGTCTGCATCAGATAACGCTCCACGCCTTTATGAGGCCGGCCTATCAGAGCAAGCGATCATACTGATGGCGTTACTGAGAGGAAGTCACCCAACCAGAAACAGAACTGTGCTTTAGTTTACGCAGTGGAAACAAAAGCACGCAGGTAAAAAGGTTTAGGGTGGAGAAAAGGCTCCATCAGCTGATGAAGGTCAGGTGGCCAGCAGACACACTGGTACAGTTTAAATTCATTCACAGCAGCAGAAGCACCTCAGCCTGACTCCCGCTCAAACACTGCCCCCTGCTGGTGGGAGTCTGAGCTAAATCTGCACAGGACACAGACGACTCACCCTCCTCTGTCACTCCGACCCTCTGCATGTTCCCTTCACTGCATCCATGAACCTCCTCTGAGCTCTTCTCCTCCTGCCTGCAGCTTCTCCCTTCACCTTTCCTCCTCTGCACAGGCTCAGACCATCTCAGCCTCTCTGAGTCTGAGCCGTTCCCCTGATGACAGGATTCTGTCCACACTGCTCACTTCCAACAAACATCTGAGCATCTCCACATCTCCAAACCCCTGACACTCTTTCTCCACCCACTCCACCCTGCCTGCACGCTCCTCTTGGACCTGGAGGTGCTGCTTCCTGTCCCGTTGGACTGAGGGCTGACTCACTGTCGCCCCCTCAGGTGCAGGGTGGCATTAAAATCCACAGGAAAGGTGAAGGGAGAAGCTGCAGGCAGGAGGAGAAGAGCTCAGAGGAGGTTCATGGGAGGGCCTAATGAGCAGGGGCGGATCTAGAAGGGTGGCAAGGGGTGGCAAGTGCCACCCTAAAATGATCCCTTGCCACCCCAGTTTTGCATATGACAGTGTTGTTTATTAAAGTAAGAGCATTAACAGTTTGAGCGTAGTTACAGTCAGCAGTGAATATAAATGCTAAAACTGAAAATATTGCATAGTGTCCCCCCTGCACCAGTAACAAATGGTTCAGCCCATAGCAGGACCGGCTTTTTTCTTGTTTTCAGCAGCAAGCGATGCTCATGATCGTGCCAGAGCACATTTTGAACAACACCATGGGAATTTTGGATTTTACACAGGTGGGTGGATGTTACACTGTGGAAATGGAAGGAAGGTGAGTGTTATTAACCCTCTGTGGTCCACGGACACGCTGCACCTCCAGATCACATGACTGATGTAAGCTGACACAGCAACAAGCTGCAGCCACGCTGAGTCTCTGTTTCAGCCACATTGAAAGTTCGGACTTCAAAGTTTTTAAATTTTAATTACAGGCCAGTAAATCCAGAGTTATGATCATATATATCAGCCACGCTTCGTTCTAAATACTGTCGTCACGTGTGTGTTTTAAGCGTTTTGTAAGGACAGCACGAAAACAGGAAAGAAAGGAAAAAAGCCACCTCTTTCTTATTGGTGGAAAAATGCACCATGTCGACCAATTAAAAAAAAGTCAACATGTGGGATTTGGTTGTTTAGGAAGAGGGAAAAGTTTGGGGAGTGACGGTAACAGGGCGAGCGAGACAGAGCGAGAGAGAGAGTTTAGATGTGGCAGATTTGTGACGTTTAGTGTGTTGTGTAGTCGTTCTGTTGTGTAGTCGTTTTGTTTAGTGTGTCAGTGAGGGCGCTAATGACTGTCAGAGGCACATTTGCAACGTAAACACTGTCACTAAGTAGAAAACCAGCGGAGTGATACACCTGCTGTTGTCGGGCCTGCAGGTTTGTCCCTGTGCTCTTCTGTCTTTTGGTGGACAAACTTGTTTTTACTGGCACACATCATTTGTGGGGCATCTTATTGCCACACCTGATTGTTCTCTCATTTTAGTTTTAGTAATATTTTTAAATGGTTGTAGAAAATGAAACAAACGGTGTATTGGCTGCATTTTTAGATAAATAGTTGTTTATGTTTATAAAATGTACGTTTTATATTTGCATTTCAAGTTATAAACATTTACCCAACATGTCTGTGTTGGACATAAACAACGTAAACTCAAAGGAGTCACACATCGCCGGTTGTATTTCAGACCTCAGTGGGTTCATCCAACAAATCATGAAAAATGAGGTTTACATGTTTGTTCATGACGGTGCAGATTTCTGACATTTTGTGTAATTTAAGCTGCAACAATGTGACTGTTTTCTAACAAAAACAGTGAAACTTAAGTTAGACTTGTGTTTGTAAATGAAGCGCCCCATGTTGTGTAGCTTTCTGGAGTTTATACTTATTGGGCTACATATTTATTTATCATACAGGCTATACAGTACATAGCATCAAAACTCACATGTTTTATGTAACTAAAGTGTGTAATCATGTGGGCTACAGACAATAATTAAGTTATCGACTATATTTATATGAAAAACGTGCATACTTACTGCATTTGAATCATGTAACCACATGTAACCACCTGCATGAGTGTTTGGGGGGGGGGAGGCTTTGATTTTGCCACCCCATTTGATTTCTTTGCCACCCTAAGAAAATTTCTCTAGATCCGCCCCTGCTAATGAGACCTCCATCGCATAGTCAGAGGCCTGATTGGTGGATGCTTCTAAACATCTGTTTTGGCTCTCGGCGAAGGCGGTCGCACTTTTCTCCTCTCCTCCTCCTCCTCTCCCTTAGCTTCCCTGCTTAGCCTCTTATGTCCTTGTCTAGTCTCGTGTTTTTTGTATTACTTTTCCCTGGAACAGTCTCTCACAGTCTGTTCTCTAAAACCTAAAAGAGGAATTATGGATTTGATCAACTGGTCTCTGAATGCAATTGACACCCCTTCTCAACGAGAAGTCTGGGCTCGGGTGAGCCTGAGTGCTGAAGATATCTACCTATTCGGAACCATGATAACAGGGTTCTTGCTGATCGGAGCTGGCTTGGCCCTGACTTATGGAAGAATTAAGGAAGCGGAACCGGCTGTTCAAACCCCCACAAGGCTGCCCGCTGGGATTGGAACGATGGGACGAGGCGTGAGTTTTTCAAAATGGGCTCATTGAGTGCAGCATGGATAAGATCTTGGAGAACGCACGGCTGCCATGAATACTCAGAACAAGACCTCTGAGTGAAAAACTGGATTACATCTGGAGGGGCTCGCTCGAATAACACCTTTGAGCGCAAATTGGATCACATCTTGGGGAAGTGCACTGCAGTCGTGAGTTCTCAGAACCTGCTCTTTGAGCAAAAGAATGACAACATCATGGAGCGTAAGTAACATCATAGAGCCTCCCCATGATGGTATCAAACTTCTGTTCCGTGGTGTTGTCATTCTTGTGATTCTGAGACCCCACAACTGCAGTGAGCCGTTCTGCGATGTGTTCCAACTTTCGCTCAAGGGTCTCATTTTGAGCAGGCCTCTCTTTGATGTATCCCAATATATGCTCAATGGTGTTATTGAGTCTTCACGGCAGCTGTAAGCGTCTCCAAGGTGTTAGCCATGCTGCGTTCGTTGTGAGAGGTCGCGCCTCGTCCCATCGCTTCGATTCCAGCGAGCAGCCTTGGGGGGGGGTTTGAACAGCTGGTTCTGCTCTCATAATTCTCCGATAAGCCAGGGCCAAGCCAGCTCAGATCAGCAAGAACCCTGTTATCATGGTTCCGAATAGGTAGATATCTTCAGCGTCCTCGATCGACAGTCCCGCCAGGCACATGATCCTCCGATTCTGCCACCCGTCCATCGTGTATCCGGCAGGGAAAGTCCCTCCAGGGCACTCGGGCTCTCCCGAGCCCAGACTTCTCGTTGAGAAAAGGGTGTCAATAGCATTCAGAGACCAGTTGATCAAATCCATAATTCCTCTTTTAGGTTTTAGAGAACGACAGTGAGAGACTGTTCCAGGGAAAGTAATGCACACGAGACAAGACAAGGACACAAGAGGCTAAGCAGGGAAGATAAGGGGAAGGAGGAGAGGAGAAAAGTGCGACCACCTTCGCCAAGAGATAAGCACGCACTCATCCCCCTCCCTTTCCAAACGCCTTCGATGCTTGTTTCCTGCGGGGGAACACGGCGGGTCTGTGTGCCGCGCTGGAATGGTAGCGCTGTGCAGGGCGGCTGCTGTGTTCGCTTCAGATTACTCCTCACCCCCCACCCAATCCTGTGGCTTGTCATGTCTTTCACAGAGTTGTACTGTGGACATTTATGTGCTTTTTGTGCAGAGGAGTTTTTTTGTTTCCTGTTCTTGTGCTGTCCTACCATGGAAGCACAGCATGAGTAGAGGTCTCTTTTTTTCCTCTTGTACTTTCCCATTGTAGTGTATATTTCAGTGTTTTTCTGTAACGCTACCGATCTCCGACTTGTATCCCCATGTGATGTCTTTGTTGTGTGTGTAAGCTTGGGGGGGGGGGGGGGGGGGGCGGTCCCATTTCACTGCAGGGCAACCTTCATGTGGCGAATAAAGCTTTGATTGATTGATTGAAACGCTTCATTTTGTCACAATAACCTCACGTTCTTTGTCATGTTTGTGTTGTTGCTGTCAGTCGAGGCGTCCGTCCTTCTGTCCCATCAACGAGAAGCCGGACAAAGAGGGCACAGAGGATTCTGGGAAAACGGCAGTGGTGTTTTCTCTGAAGAACGAGGTCGGCTGTCTGGTCAAAGCTCTCAGACTGTTTCAGGTCAGGAAGCCCTCAAAAACAGATCACGCCTGAACCTCTGCCCCACCTCCATCTTCACCCTCTCTGTCCTCGCGTCCTCCTGCAGGAGAAGCACGTGAACCTGAACCACATCGAGTCTCGGATGTCGAAGCGAGTTCCTAACGAGGTGGAGATCTTTGCAGACTGCAGCTGCAGCAAGAAAGAGTTCAACGAGCTGCTGGAGCATCTCAAAGACCACGTCAACATCGTGTCCTTCAATACGCCAGCACATGTGTGGTGTGCTGAAGCAGGTATGAGCGCGCTCAGGCGCACACCTGGATTTCTGGAGGCTTTCTGCTTTTGTCTTAACAGCTACTGCTTTAGTTTTAGTCAACTAAATGTGATGCGATTACAGCAGACGTAATCTGAAGTTGATTCAGTGACTCAAATCTAAAATGTAAAATTTGTGTTTTGAGCGGTGAGTGATTCTCCACGATGTTTACAAAGACCGCGTCTCTTCTTCTCTCCCTCTTCTGTTACGTTTTCATGGGAGTGGGCTGAACCGCCCCTCCCTCGTTGTTTATCAGGAGCAGATGGAACGCTGCACAATGAGGTCACTTCCGATTGGATCACTTCACACTCACCCCACCTTTTCTGTAGTACCTGATTAGTTCTGATTGGATCTCTTCATCTTGTTTTGACTAAAGTGGCCAGTTTCTAGCCACGTGCATAAAACGGCAAAGGTGGAGGAGAAGAGAAGTCGTAGGTGTTCACGTGCCGTGGAGCGATATTTAAATGACCACGCCTGTTTTACCACTGGAGAAGGCGTCCCCTTCACCAAAGAAACAAAAACAGGAAGGAAAGAGACTATGTCTTCGACATCTAAGCAAAATCATATTGTCTTCCTCCGCAGCTCAAGTTCATCTCCTGAGCTGAAGTCAGGGAGCTAATACATGAAAACATGCATAAACTCGCTCATTCATTCCTGATATTGTCACATTTTGCCAGTTAGTGTCCTAAAAATCACACTTTTCCCCTGATAAACAGTTTTGACATTTTCACATTGTAAAAGAGCAGCTAACACAGGCTAACAGAGGCTAAAAAAACAGCCAACACAAGCTACTGCAGCTAACAGAGGCTAACAAAGCAGCCAACACAAGCTAAAAGCAGCTAAAACTGTAGCTAACAGAGGCTAACAGAGGCTAACAAAGCAGCCAACACAAGCTAAAAGCAGCTAAAACTGCAGCTAACAGAGGCTAACAGAGGCTGAAAAAGCAACCAACACAAGCTAAAAGCAGCTAAAACTGCAGCTAACAGAGGCTAACAGAGGCTAAAAAAGCAGACAACACAAGCTAAAAGCAGCTAAAACTGCAGCTAACAGAGGCTAACAGAGGCTAAAAAAAGCAGCCAACACAAGCTAAAAGCAGCTAAAACTGCAGCTAACACAGGCTAACAGAGGCTAAAAAAGCAGACAACACAAGCTAAAAGCAGCTAAAACTGCAGCTAACACAGGCTAACAGAGGCTAAAAAAAAGCCAACACAAGCTAAAAGCAGCTAAAACTGCAGCTAACACAGGCTAACAGAGGCTAAAAAAAGCCAACACAAGCTAAAAGCAGCTAAAACTGCAGCTAACACAGGCTAACAGAGGCTAACAAAGCAGCCAACACAAGCTAAAAGCAGCTAAAACTGCAGCTAACAGAGGCTAACAGACACTAACAGCAGGTAGTGGACAACACTGTGAAATGAAAAGCTATCATACAGAATGTAAAGGTTTGACAGGCCGCAGTGTTTAAGCGTTGTGAGACTTCTCTGTGTTCTTCTCAGATGAAGACGAGGTTCCCTGGTTTCCCATGAAGATCTCCGAGTTGGATCAGTGCTCTCACAGAGTGCTGATGTACGGGTCCGAGCTGGACGCCGACCATCCCGTGAGTCGTTTCAGTTCAACTTTATTTATAAAGAACAGCTCACAGATGCCTGCAACGTGAGTTCATCTTGCATTCGAGACAAAGAGGGGGCCAGACTGCAGTGTTTAGGGCCTTTGTGTGCAGGTCAGGGTGTTAAGTTTCTCCTTCGGGTCTTCGGGCTCATCTCTGAGTTCACCTCTGGACCTCCTATAGCTGTTTTCATTCAAGAGGAAAACTTTAACTGAGTCTGCAGCTGTCCAGCCTGTAGGTGGCATAGATCAGGAAGTGAGACCTGCAGAATGAGTTCCTCCCCACAGGTTGAGGTGCTGAGTTCAATGTGCTGCTCATCTGCCCCCTCACGTGGAAGAGGCGGGGCTTTTTACACACACCTGCCCGCTCTTCGATCCACACAAAATAAATTCGTCTTTGGGGCTTCGACACACTGGAGGAGGTCCAGCTAACGTGTCAGATGTCAGCCTTTCTTGGTGGGACGTACGAGTGGCAGCAAAGCTGCGAGCAGCCCATAGGTGCACGCAGAGGTGGCAGAAAGCTGGGCATGATGGGATATCTGTACTCTGACTGTGTGTCCTCTTCCTTCCTGTCAGGGGTTTAAAGATAATGTTTATCGCCAGCGCAGGAAGTACTTTGTGGAAGTGGCCATGAATTATAAGTTGTAAGTATGTTCGTCCGTTCGTCGTGTTTTCTCGTGTTTCACCTCTCACGTGTTTCACGTCTCGCGTGCCCCTCCCCCCACAGCGGGCAGCCCATCCCTCGTATCGAGTACACGGAGGAGGAGGTGAAGACGTGGGGCGTGGTGTTCAGAGAGCTGACCAAACTGTATCCGACTCACGCCTGCAAAGAGTACCTGAAGAACCTGCCGCTGCTCACTGAGCACTGTGGCTATAGAGAGGACAACATCCCGCAGCTGGAGGACGTCTCACTATTCCTCAGAGGTACGTCTCTCTGAACACGTTCACCTGGACTCAGGTGACCCATGAGTCACATTACAGATTCCAGAAGTTCTGCTGAAACACGAAGCGCTGTTGGTGGCTGCCCCGCCTCTTTGATGACATAATCCCTCCACGGTGATGTTTTTTGATGGATGAGAACGGGCCAGAGCTGAACAGGATGATGACCTCACTTCCTGTGTGGCTTCCTGTGTGTTTCAGAGCGCTCTGGCTTCACCGTTCGCCCGGTGGCAGGTTATCTGTCTCCCAGAGACTTCCTGGCTGGTTTGGCCTACAGAGTCTTCAACTGCACTCAGTACATCCGGCACAGCACCGACCCGCTCTACACCCCCGAGCCGTGAGTACCTCCACCTCACATCCACCTTTCATCCATCTCTAGTTTGATGAGTTTGATGATTTCCAGCTCAGCATCACGCAGACAAAGAGGTGAAATCCACTCTGTGTATTCAGTAGTTGTAGTGATCCATCTTTCCTCCTCCTCCTCCTCTCAGAGATACGTGTCACGAGCTGCTGGGTCACGTCCCCCTACTGGCTGATCCAAAGTTTGCCCAGTTCTCTCAGGAGATCGGTCTGGCCTCCCTGGGAGCGTCTGACGAGGACGTTCAGAAACTCGCCACAGTGAGTTTCATCATCATGGTAACGCTGCAGAGGTTCGAATCCAGCTGTGGGAGGTTTACGGAAGACTTAGGATAAAAGAAATTGAAATAAGCCAGTAAAATAATAAATAAATATCTCTTTAAGAGTAATGGTACTAAAAATAGCAGCTGTATGAGATTAAATATTTTACACCCTATTACACGTTAATTATATTAATTTCGAAAATTATTTCTTCATGTTTTGTTTGAGAACGATGAGAGTCCTATTCTCACCTTATGTAATGATGAAGTGTCACCTGATGGTGGCGCTAGAAGAACATGTTTCATCACCAACATGTTTTAACTTTACAGCATCACTTTAAAGTGGATCTGTTCTGTTAGAGTAACAGAGTAAAAGTACTCAGTTACTTTGAAGCCCTGTAACTCAGTACAAAACAGAATCAACAACGCAAAGACATGCGCTCTAGAGACTCAGTTTCACACAGTTTTTTATAGTCATACATCTCCATGACATCACAGAGATGGGACAGAAGCCCCACCCAGCTGCTGCTCAGAGCTTCTGTTTGTGAGGGTTAGCGTGGTTACACCCCCTGTGGTGCAAAATGATATTACATGAAAGCACAGGCCATCTGAACAGCTGATGTCTCTAACACAGAGGTTTGGACATGATGCCATAGAAACCAGTTTTTAAAGGAACCAATCAGTGATCAATCAGTGATGGAGCCTCGTGTGTTTCAGTGTTATTTCTTCACCATCGAGTTCGGACTGTGCAAACAGGACGGTCAGCTGAGAGCTTATGGAGCCGGTTTACTGTCGTCTATTGGAGAGTTGAGGGTAACACACACAATGCACATACGCGCACGCACACACAGACGCACACACGCACGGTGGAAGTGATGTTTGTCTGCTGATGTTTTTCCCAGCATGCCCTGTCTGAAAAGGCATGTGTAAAGATGTTTGACCCGAAGACGACCTGCAACCAGGAGTGTCTCATCACCACCTTCCAAGAGGTTTACTTCGTGTCGGAGAGCTTCGAGGAGGCCAAGGAGAAGATGAGGTAAGCAGCGAGTAGTCACTGAACGCATCGTGAATGTTTTAAAGTCTGAACAGGAACTAAACTCCTGCCTGGACCGAGCCCGCCGTGACTTCCTGTGCGTGCGTGCTTCCTTTCCCGCAGAGAGTTTGCAAAGACGATAAAGCGCCCGTTCTCGGTGTACTACAACCCGTACACTCAGAGCGTCGACCTGCTCAAAGACACCCGCAGCATCGAGGACGTGGTGCAGGACCTGCGCAGCGACCTCACCACTGTGTGCGACGCCCTGGGGAAGATGAACACCTATATGGGCATCTGAAGCTGGGGACGCACCACCAAGCTTCTGCAGAACATCAGCCGCCATCACGCGTCCATCTACGCCTCTGAGTCCAATGTAGCAACCACAGGAAGTTATTAGCTATCATACCGGCTCATAGTCTGTATCACAGCGCCACGAATCCATCAATGACGACTTACTGACCAGGTCAAAGGTCACCGAGACCATGCCCAAGCATCTGCAGGTGTTTCCTCATGAAGGCAGATCCAGGACGAGGAACGCTCCCTGTAAGGCTTCCCACGCCGATCCAAAGCTGCGTTCACACGAACCACAGAGCAAAGTTTCACCTCGCTGTGTGCAGCATTCACGTCCCCGTGTTGCTCCGTTTGACTGCCTGCAAAGAGTCAAAGGCCTGTTTTTGACACTTTCAAGCCGTCTACGTTCGTCTGAATCCCGTCTCTTTCGCTGCATTTCGGGCTGAACTGCTGAAAAGCATGGCGGCGGTTAGCTCAGTACGATCAGCTCATCAGAGCAAGATGTCGTGAGTAAGAAGGATGTCCAATAAGACCCTCGCACATTGACTCACCTCTTTCAAAACCCCCTTCAGCCAACCGCCATCCATCGTAGAAATGAACTTTTGGTAAATTTTTGCCTCGACAACTTGTTTCTCCTTTACTTTGGCGCCAAACTGCACAGGCAACCATGGCACTCTCTCAGCTGTGTGATGGATCCACAGTTTGGCTCAAAGTGAACAAGAAGCGAAATCGTGCGACTCCCGCCTCATTCGCGTTGCGATTCCTCTGGCGTCCGTCTGAGCTCTCGCCATACTTCCTGCCAGCAGGATTGGGTGAATACATTGTTTATTGGATCAAAACGCATTCGCCTCTCTTCTTGTTGTCTCGTTTTCGATGTCACAGCGTGAAAGCTTCCCTTCGTGCTTGGTGTGAACGCTCCGTCTGAAGGTCCTCCCCTCTGATGAGCTTTGAGGTCTCGTGACTATAGAGCATCAGTGAGTCATGTGATCTGACTGAGGGTTTGTGTGATTTGTGGACTGAACAGGCGGCGCTCTCAGCTGATTGGCCGCGGCTGACTGAACTTCCTGTGCTCCTGTGTTGCTTCTGTACACGCCTGTAAATGATGGACCATTAAAGCTCCCGAGTGTCGCAGGTCTCTGTGTCTTCATTTTTACCTGCAGTGAGAGCATCATGCCTGCACGAGCAGAGGGCGTCCGACGGGTGGGGCTACCTGTGGTTTTAGTCCAAGGTTACAGTCTGCTGAAGTCCTCTGACACTCACCCCCACCATGGTACAAACTCAGTGTGTCATCCAGATGTTTGTGGGTGGGGAACAGCTGGGGGCTTTAGGGTGTTCGAGAGATGTTTGACTTTTAACCGAGACTCAAAGTCATTCCATCAGAATTGGCTTTTCAGTGAGTTTGTGTCGGTGGGACGTGATCCTGTTTCCAGGCTTCATGGCCCCATGCCCAGCTTTAAGCCAGGTTTGAATCTGCTGCTCGTAGAAAGGAGAAGTGCCCTCTCTCTTTTAACCATGTTCAGACAGAGTGCAGGACGAAGGAGATGAGATGTGGAAGTACTTCAACTTTGTTACTGGGAACTTATGAAGAAGAGAATAAACATGAAACTAAGGTTAGACAGCAGGAATATGAGGAACAACACGACAAAGGATGCAGACAAAGGGTTTAAATTCACAAAAGCGAATGGGCAAAGTGGAGACACCTGGGGAACACAAGTGAACTGAATGTGACTAATGAAGCAGAACTGCACACGACACAAAGAAGTATCAAAATAAAACAGGAACTAACAGAACAGGTGACACTTCAATACCAACAGAAAGGTAAACCAACACAGGGACCAGACTGACGACTAAACACAGATAAGACATGAAGTAAATGTACACAACCTACAACTAAACACTGGGTGATGGTTACACTGAGAAAGAAAGCACATGATGACAAGCCTCAGAGTTGATAATAAAGGGGAGATGCTCACAAATAGTAGGTGCTACGACCTGAAAGGTGAGTACGAGGTGCGACCTGTAATGAGTGACCTGAAGAGCTGAGACGGCGAGGACATGTCTGCAAAATACGGCGGCGCACGATTGTGCACAGCGCCAAAAGTTTAGGCCGAGTTTTTAAAAGTGATGAAGAGCAAGCAAAACGTGCGACCTCCTACAGCAGCAGCATTTCAAACTGGATTTAAAGACGTAGCCTGGAACACATCCAGCTGAAACTCATCAGAACCAACATAATAAAACTTTTACTGTCAGTGACGTGGCTAAAAGAGCCTGACACAGGTGTTTACTTCCTGCTCTGTTAGATCCTCTGATGAGCCCAGAAAAAAGTCCCTCCCTGGCTCTTCGGACTAATAATTCCTACTTAGTGATTTTCCTTCTTTTACCGAGTCACCTCCTTTCAGCTTCTGCATGCAGTAGCGGTTTTAGATACGGGCGACACGGGCGGTTGCCCGGGCGGCATCGTGGTGGGGGGCGGCATCACGGGCATCAGCAAAAAAAAAAAAAAAATGCTCATGCTGCCCCAACATCAGCCAGCGCATACTGGGAATGTCACAGGCACTGATCGGTTTTCTATCGCCCATTTGCTGGGAGTAAGGGCGCCCTCCGTTTGCGAGGTGCGCCTGCTGCTTGCGCCACAGGAAGGAGATCGGCGGGGAGCAGCATCTAATAACCAACTCGCAAAATAAAACAAAATAAAAACAAACCAACAAACACGAAAACACCAGACATCCTGATACAGACGTATAATCTGCACCGATGTTTTTTAGAAATTCTGTACACGTAAAGTGAGCGCGAGAGCCCTCGGTGCGCGTGCTCGCTGCTGAAGTCAAAGTAAACTTTATTGTCATCTCCGCTACAGACAGTCCAGCATATAGAGACGAGACGACGAGGCTCCAGCTACAGCAGTGCAAGGAAACAAAGAGGAGTAAGAAAATAAATATACACTTTAGGACTCGGGGTAAAGGATCAATAACAATTTAAAATTTACAGTTTGATGATTTAAAGCCTCACACACAACCTGTGGAAAGGGGAGGGGCCTGCTGCTTCCAGATAGAGCACATTTCATTCATAATGTTGTAAATCCAAGCCCATCATGGATTCATGATCTGAATCCTGGGTTGTGTGAAATCCCAGAAATGCACCTTAGACAGAGGGAGTCTGTGAACTAAGGTGTCGGTGTGTTAGGGTCTGTTAGGTTATGTTGTGATCCTCGGGTTGGGGGATTTGTGTTCATGCTGGAGTGCAAAATTAAAACCAAGATGGACAAGAAAAGTTCAAAGCCATCAGGAGCTCAGTTTAGAAAAAAGAGAAAAGAAGAGGAGGAGAAACGAGCAACAGATGCAGGTAAGCAGATGTATGATTGGATGATGGCAGGTCATCCTGAACCAATCAGAATCAGAACACTTTATTAATCCCTGAGGAAAATATGTGAGTTACAGTTGCTCCAAGAAGAAATGGTAAAAATAGCAACAGTAACAGACTAAACTCCAAACAATATGTTACAGATTTTAATAGTAATCAGTCAGTGTCAGTTGTTGATTTGTCCTGTTCTCATTGTATGACGAATTATGATGGCTGTTTGGTAGCTGTTTGCATACTATGCATACTCTCTCTCTCTCCATATGTGTGTGTGTGTACAACAGTTTTATGTTAATGTACAATCCTTAATATGTTTTGCCTGTGTGTGTGTGTGTGTGTGTGTGTGTGTGTGTGTGTGTGTGTGTGGTGGGGGGTGGGGGGGGGGGCAGAGGGAGTGCTTGCCCAGCGCTCCAAACAGGCTAGGACCGCCAATGTCTGCAGCGTCACGGTTTAAACTGGGACGTTTCCTTTAAACCGACCCCCTTCCACACGGTTTGGTCTCATGAAAGAGGTGAAAGGGTTTTAAAGAGGTAGATGTGACTCATAAACACTTAAAAGTAAAGAGACAACCCTCTGAAGGATCATTAACAAATAACAGAAACTAAAGACATGTTTTTGTTGGTAAAATAAAGAATTCAGGTGGTTGACTTTTAGTTTCAGTGGACTGTGACGACAGACTGAAACGTTCACGATGTGTCACAGTCAGGCTACGGCACAGAAACACCTCTTCTGTGGAACCAGCTTCCAGTTTGGATTCAGGAGACAGACACTATCTCTACTTTCAAGATTAGGCTTAAAACTTTCCTTTTTGCTAAAGCATATAGTTAGGGCTGGACCAGGTGACCCTGAATCCTCCCTTAGTTATGCTGCAATAGACGTAGGCTGCCGGGGATTCCCATGATGCATTGAGTTTTTCCTTTCCAGTCACCTTTCTCACTCACTATGTATTAACAGACCTCTCTGCACTGAATCATATCTGTTATTAACCTCTGTCCCTCTTCCACAGCATGTCTTTATCCTGTCTTCCTTCTCTCACCCCAACCAATCACAGCAGATGGCCCCGCCCCTCCCTGAGCCTGGTTCTGCCGGAGGTTTCTTCCTGTTAAAAGGGAGTTTTTCCTTCCCACTGTCGCCAAAGTGCTTGCTCATAGGGGGTCATATGATTGTTGGGGTTTCTCTGTATGTGTTATTGTAGGGTCTGGTTACAATATAAAGCACCTCGAGGTGACTGTTGTTGTGATTTGTATAAATAAAGTTGAATTGAACTGAATGAAGTCAGCACTCATAGACTCCTGTGTTAAGATCAACATGTTTACAGTCTGATACACAAACCGTTTGGTCTCTGTAGCTGATTGAAAGTTTGCATTGTTAGGGGCGTGGCCTCTTTGACTGACAGGTGGATGGTGACACAGGTGGCTGTAGCTGCTTGGCTGAGCTCTGCACCGCGTTTGTGCTGTTGGAGCCTTTTGGAGCATTTGTAATGACATCGTGTGACCAGTAACATGGCTGCTGCGAGGTCACTGACCGTCCAGGAAGGCGGAGCGAGAGTTTGATGGGTGTAAGAACTTCTCAGTTTACAAAGACTGTCAGTGACACTCAGTCAGCATGTGTGTTTTTCAAAAGTTTATTTTAAAAAATTCTACTTTTACAAAACAAATATGGCTCAAATACTTGAACTTTGACAGCGTGGTGACCTCCACCTGGAGATTCCTCTGAGGTTCGTGCGGCTCAGTCGATGCTGAAAGCTTCAGCCTGGACAGAGACAACATACCCAGAAATCGTTTTCATTTCACAGAAATCGCTTCAACATCAGTGAAAGTTAACAGTTCACGTTCTAACACATCTTCATGCTCACCCAGCCTCTGTGCTGCTCCACCCAAGCCGAGTGGTTCTCCTGAATGTACCGCTCTCCAAAGCTCAGCACCCTCCTCTGGTGGACCAGACTCGTGGCTGACAGCCTGCTGGTCACTTCGAAGACCAGAGCGATCTTCTGCCTCTGAATGTGAACCTCAGAGGGTGCCGCCCGCTCCGCCGGGTGGACCAGGCTCTGCACGCTGGAGGTGAGCTCCTTGAACATGTCATAGTCCAGGTCTCTGAGCTGCTGCTGGAGGTCCAGGTTCTGTTTGATCTGACAGAAATACACCGGTGTTCAGTACTGAGCTGCCTACCTGCCGCAGCCATCTACGCGTCTGATTCACCTTCCTGTCGATGTCGTCTCCCTCCGCTCTGATCAGCTCTACCAGCCTCTGGACGATGTCTGCGGCACAGCGAGACGCCTCGTTAGAACAGGCAGAGTAAAAGGACTCCGACATTCTCACCTTCACACAAGCGTCCTGCTGCCGCTTTGGACACTCACCATCCGTGTGCGCTGAGGTACTGAGCGTCCTGTTGTGCACCTCATCACAGGTGGAAGACTCACCTGAGAAACAAACTGAGCGGTCGGCGTGATGAGTCTGAGCCTCGACACGGACAGGACGTCAGAGAAACACCTGTTCACTCACCTTCTCCATCAAGTACAACCTCCAGAGACTTCTGGAAACTTGCACTGGGAGCTGGACCCTGAGGAAAGATAACTGACCAGAGAGCACACAGGTGAGCACATCAGAAGACCCACAGAGAATCTTTCCCGTGTTGGTGAGCAGAGGAAGGAGGAAGCACCAGCTGCGTGCTCACAGTTCAAACCAACCTGGGACGTTTCCTTTCACACGGCGGGCAGCAATCGTCCTCACTGCCATCTCAGGTGAGCGCTGTTTTGACCTCTTGCTGCAGTACTTTTCCAGCAGCTGGAACACCTCGCTGGTTTCCGTGGCATCTTCAGCTCGCTGGCTTGTCATTTTCAGCTGCTGAGAGTCAGAGCAGAAACCAGAGCTTACCAGAATATTTGAACGTCTGTATTTAAAATGAAATGAAGAAACAGAGACCTCCACCACGCTCGCTCTGTGCAGCATTCACAAATAAAGGAGCAGGAAGAGTCGGTCAGATAATAACTATTTACAGAAAAGTGGACATCAGTGTCTGAGCCTGTTTGGTGCAGGTGGGCACGGTGAGCACGCCATCAGCTGCCTGCTGTCAAAACCGATGCATGTTCTACTGCATTTTACTGTATTCTACTGAACTTCCTCTCCTAAATGCTGTACCAACTCAAACACAATAAACAGTTATCAGGTTTATGGGGCAGTTACTTTTGCACACAGGCAGGTAGGTTTGATCACTTTGTTCCCTTAATGAATAAATCATCCTTTAATTTCGGCATCTCTCTGGTGATGCCGGGTTAGGGCAGTGCGACCTGCTTCCTTTTACAGCCACTGTGTTTCCATCACCTCTCCACTGTGTCCTCCCACGCGGTTATTAAATGGTAAATGGCCTGTATTTATATAGCGCTTTACTAGTCCCTAAGGACCCCAAAGTGCTTTACACCTCCAGTCATCCACCCATCCACACACTGGTGATGGCAGCTACATTGTAGCCACAGCCACCCTGGGGTGCACTGACACAGGCGAGGCTGCCGGACACTGGCGCCACCGGGCCCTCTGACCACCACCAGTAGGCAACGGGTGAAGTGTCTTGCCCAAGGACACAACGACCGAGACTGTCCAAGCCGGGGCTCGAACCGGCAACCTTCCGATTACAAGGCGACCTCCCAACTCTTGAGCCACGATCGCCCTTAAGAGCGAGGAATAACGGCTCGGGCTGCCGTGATGTTGGCACCTGACTCACCGTGTCCAGGACACCTGCGGAGGAGGAAGAGCGAACCTGTCGGATCAGCTGATCCTGGAGCTGCGACGCGAGCGAGAACACTTTTACTTTCACTTTGACGGAGAAACAGCTGATCAGCGTCACAGCGCAGAAGAACCGAGTCTGCGCAGGTGCTTCCTCTAAAACTGCGCCCTGCTGCCGCCCTGAGCCAGGCACGTGATCATGCAGGGGTGGAGACACGCAGCTGGGGGGGGGGGGGGGTAGTTTTGTGGTCAGGTTTCCTGTTTTTCTAAAGTCTGGCTTTCATTTTTATTTCCGTCACTGAGACTGGTTTTATTTTTACTTTAGTCTCAGTTCCTTCTGAGCACCATAGGTCAAAGTTCAGCTGTGCAGATGAGTCACAGCTTGATTTATCCTGTTAAACCGCAGCAAGCATCGTCTGAACCACGTCTGCCTCCCTGATCCTGGTTCTGCTGGAGGTCTTCTTCCTCCCCTCTGTCACAGAAAGCTGCTCAGAGGGCTCGTCTGAGTTCCTCTCTAACACTGTGAAGCATGTCAAGGTAAATCTAATAAAGACTACTCAGTGGTGTCTGCCTGTGACCTCTGACCTGCCTGTGCACCTGCAGATGGACATTAAAGCTTAAAGAGCTTTCAGAGCTCCCCCTAGAGGAGCAGAGAGGAGCTGCATGCAAAACACTGCTTTCTGCTAGCTAACTCCACCCGCCTGCTGCTCCGCAGCCATGAAACAAGCACCTCTCTCACACACCATTTACGACACACTGGTCTTTCATTTCACTTCCTCTTCAGCATGTTTGCTGAAGTCGACTTCCTCCTGCCTGCACTCGTCTGTCAGCACGCAAACGTGCAGCACGTTCTTCTGTTAGCGACGCTCGGCAGGCCCGCTTGGGCCTTTTTAACCCCTCACTCACCTGCAGGAGCCACACTGGCAGCTTTGATCTTTACAGGAATAAAAAAATCCAAAAGAGATGAAGCAGAGCCAGAAAACACAGCTGCCCATCACTGAGTGAACATCAGGAGGATAAGCGAGCTTCTCTGGCCTCAGATCAGCAGTTTGGACCCGATGGCAGAAGCTCAGCAGGGAGCCCAAGACCTGACTGAGGTGGACACAATGACTCCAGGTTCTGTCATCTTTCACCTTTAACCTTCCTCTTCTTCATTCTTCTGTCTGAACTGAGACGTCAAACTTTTAGGTCAAGTCTCACTCACATTTCAGACCTCCACCCGAGTAAACAGTGACGCTGAGCTTTAATCTGGCAGATATTTATGTGTTTGCAGCCAATGATTCACGTCAGAAACAGTGAAAAGAGGAGCTGGTAGGGAGGTGGGTTTCAAAGAGGCTGGCAGCTGCTAAAGCAGCACGTAGAGTCAAAGAGGCCCCGCCCCTAATAATGCAGCCTTTCCACAGGTGTGCCAGTCCAGCAGTGGGTGCTGACTCGCTGTGTTTGCTGTTTCAGAGGACTTGCCCGGCTCTTCCAGTTTAACCACTAAGGAGCTGCAGCAGAACTGGAGGGCGGTGAAGCAGCGAGAGCGACCCGTCCGGCTGCTCTTTGAGATCCCCTCCACCCGCATCGTCGAGCACGTGCTACACAAATACGTGGTGAGACACCGAAACACACCCACCAGCCGACTCCAAACACTCTGCTCAGCAGTTTTTATACTCTTGGATCCCTGTGATGTCATAGAGGTGAAATACCTTCTGTTTTTGAGGGACAGCCAATCAGAAGAGATTCTTTCAGACAGAGGATGAGGATGAGGGGCAAAGCGGCTAACCTGTAAATGTTCCCAGCTAACTTTCAGTGAAGGTGAGCCCGCAGGAAGTGAAAGTTTAACCTGAGGAGGAGGGGCTTATTTTCCAAAGGTGTGGCTGTTGGAGCAGGAAGCAGTAAAGGTGAACTCTGGTCATAAGAGGCACTGGCTGAGCAGTGAAATCTTTATATGAAGACATATTTGAGATAATAAGCAACCCAAAGACCAGCTTTAACACACCTGCCTGCACTCACCTGTCCACCTGCTGTGCGGTCCCAACAGTTTCCCTGCCTGCCACTGTCAGGTGTGTTCATTTTAAACCTCAAACATGTAAAACTCAGTCAGGGAGCTGTTCATTGATGAGTGCAGGTAACCGATGCCGTGCGGTCACAGAAGCTAATGTGCTCCATAATGAAGGAAATATTCAAACTGACACATCAGCAACTTTCTGCTTGTCTATGGTGCCCCAGAGGACCAAAACACAGCATCATCATCAGGACGAAGCACATAGTCCCTTAGTTATGGTGCAATAGGTGTAGGCTGCTGGGTGATTCCCATGATGCACTGGGTGTTTAATCATTAGTTATTATTAACTTCTGTCTCTCTTCTGTCTTCCTTCTCTCACCTCAACCAATCACAGCAGATGGCCCCGCCCCTCCCTGAGCCTGGTTCTGCTGGAGGTTTCTTCCTGTTAAAAGGGAGTTTTTCCTTCCCACTGTCGCCAAAGTGCTGCTCATAGGGGTCACATGACTGTTGGGGGTTCTCTGTTTTCTTTGTATGGTTGTACAGTCTTTATGTTACAGTGTAAAGCACCTCGAGGTGATCGGTCGTGATTCGGTGTTGTATGAATGAATGTAATCGTCAGCATAACGTCTCAGAGAAAAGACGCCTGCGGTGGGTTCACCGTTGAGAGGGAACAGGAAGTCCAGCCTGTTTCTCTGACTGGCTGTTTGCGCTGCAGCAGAGTTAACTTTAAACTTTAAAGGTCAAAGGTCACGGTTCTTTCTGTTTGTTTGCAGCTCTACCAGGTGGTGGTGATGCGTTCTGGCAGCTTCGATTCCCGCCGTGTTTCGGTGGAGCGCCGCTACAGCGACTTCTCCCGCTTCCACCACAAACTGCTGGAGGAGTTTGACGAGGAGCTGGAGGAGGTGCAGCTGCCTCGTAAGATGCTCTCGGGGAACTTCTCCCCCGAGAGCATCGGGGAGCGGCGCCTGGCGCTGCAGGACTACCTGGCGAAGCTGTACGCCACGCGCTGCGTCAGACACTCGCCTTGCTTCTCGGCTTTCTTCACAGAGCAGGAGCAGCAGCGGGCGCACGGCCTGCTCCGGGCGGGGCAGTTCCGGCCAGCCGCAGAGCTGCTGCAGACCGTGCTGGACATCCAGGAGAAGCTGCTGCCCTGGCAGAAGCCCACCCTCCTCGTGCCCGCCCTCGCCGCCCTCGCTGTCTGCTACCGGGACCTGGACGAACCGGAGCGGGCGTTCTCCGCCGCTCAGAGAGCGCTGCCTCCGGTGAGGCGCTACGGACTGACGCGCTACAGAGCGCCGCTGCTGGAGCTGCTGGTGGACCTCGGGTACCAATTGGGCCGGCCCGTGGCTCAGCTGCAGGATGAGTTGACCGCTCTGAGAGATGCCGAGCGTGGGGAAGCGTCCTCCCACTCTCTGAAGGAGGTAGTGATCCAGGAGTTCCTCTGAGGGTGGAGCGGCCATCCACACCTGGATTAGCAGGTAAACCCCTGCACAGCCCCTGCCAGCTGTGGAGGTGTAACAGCTCACAGTGGGTCAGAGTACCCAGAGTACTGCAGTACTGTCCTGCAATAAAGTATTTAAAAGTAATTTTGGTATTGGGTCTGATTCATGATGTTTGATGATTAGCGATTAACGGCTGACTCTACCATGGAAATCTGACCACACAGTACTGAAGCCGCGTCTTTGGTCATCCTGTGGTAGCTCTGGGTGGGGGTCAGCACCTGCTGCTCCAGGATCAGATCTCCGATCTGCTTTCAGTTGCTGCTCTTTGGAACAAGCTGCTGCTCACCTGAGATCAGTTACGACTGTGTGTACATTCAAAAACAGAACAAAGACCTTTTCGTTCACGCAGCTGTTTTTGTGTTTTGCTGTTTTTGCTCAGTTCAGTTGGAACCGTCTGTGTACTGCAAACGTTACAACAGGTTAAATCATCAGATTCAAGTTCGCTGTATCTCTCATGTTAATGAGCCAAAGTGCAAACTGTTCAGGTCTCACTATGTCACTTAGCTTGTTTATGTGCCCTGTATAGCTAACATCATCAGAGATTATGAGCTAATCTGAGATTTGGATTATCTGTTTATCATCCATAAGAGACCCATTTTACTGTAAACATCATTTTTGCACATGTGCATATTTACATGAGTATGTAAACAGATCCTGGAGCGTTAGCTTTTATCGATGTGTTTGTGAGCACAGGGCGAAAACCAACAGGTGAGTGGGGGTGTGGCCAAAGTCAGCACTGTAGTTATGATGCCAGGTTAGCTTCTGTTTGAGTACATTTGTTAATGACAACAGGGAACTGTCCGTGTTCTCGTGTTCTCTCCGGCTTCCTCCCAAACACATGAATAATAATACGTTTGATTTAAAGTCACCTCACAGAAACATGAATATAACATCAGTAAGGACAGAGGAGTCATGTGACAGGTGGAAGGAAGTGTGCTCTGAGAGGCTGGAAAGTGGAGAGTGATGGACGGAGGACCTGAGAGGGCGAAGATGTGTTCAGAGAAGAACAGTAGAGACTTAAAGGTGGAGAAGGTGGAGAAGCTTGAACTTGAACAGTGTTTAACCGCAGCCGGTGGAGTTGGTGGAGCACGGGTGTGACGGACTGACGGAGGAGTTCTGGTGATGACGGAAGCAGCAGAGCTGAGGATGAAGGTGCTGCTTGAACCTGACAGGAGACCCAGAAACATGTATGCTCTCAGAAACATGCCATGGAAAGTAATTAACTGAGTGTAATTTCTGGTTTTCTCCTTTCATTTCTTATCTTCTTCTCTTGATCTTTTACTTTTAAAATTATTGAAGTTGTTTAAAAGAGGACAAATACCAATATGATCCCTAAGTTGTTTGTAATGGTTTACATTCCCAGTGCTTTTACCTTGTAAGGTAAATGGCCTGTATTTGTTTAGCTCTTTTACTAGTCCCGCCTAGGGACCCCACAGCGCTTCACACACCCAGTCATCCACTCATTCACACACTGGTGGAGGCAGCTACAGTTGTAGCCACAGCTGCCCTGGGGCAGACTGACAGAAGCAAGGCTGCCATATCGCGCCATCGGCCCCTCTGGCCATCGCCAGTAGGCGGTAGGTGAAGCGTCTTGCCCACGACTGAGACTGTCCGAGCCGGGGCTCGAACCGGCCACCTTCCGATTACAAGGCGAACTCCCAACTCTTGAGCCATGGTCGCCCGTAAGGGTTTAAAAAAGTGGTAACTAGACCTGTTCAAGTATATTTACAGAAAACCACACAGGCAAAAAGAAATGAACTTTGTTCTACAATCATTAGATATAATTTCCAAGATCTAATTCCAAATAACTCCGACTTTATACAGATGGATGATGTGCACATGTGATTAATGACATTAGTTGGATTAACACAAATAAAATTCCTCACAGATCATACCTGATTCCCAGTTACAGTATCCTATGAGATATAGCAGAACTCGATCATGTGATTTGGTAACAGTCAATGATGTCAGCAGAGGACTGGAGAAGCGTGATTTGTTTACTGGTAAGTTACCTTTCCTTCTAAATAACTGATTCTTCCATTTTTTTCATCCTGTTTCCTAAATCAGCCCATAGATCAGAACTCTTAATTACTCAAACACAGTGAGGGCTTTTTTTCTTCGTGCCTTTGGAAATCAGTGGGCGATCGTGGCTCAAGAGTTGCCAGTTCGTCTTGTAATCAGAAGGTGGCCGGTTCGATCCCCGGCTTGGACAGTCTCGGTCGTTGTGTCCTTGGGCAAGACACTTCACCTGTTGCCGGGTGGCGCCAGTGTCCGGCAGCCTCTGTCAGTGCGCCCCAGGGCAGCTGTGGCTACAATGTAGCTGCCATCAGCAATGTGTGGATGACTGAATGTACTGTAAGGAGCTTTGGGGTCCATAGGGACTAAGTAAAGCGCTATACAAATACAGCCATTTACCATTTTAACTCATGCTGTAGATCCTACACATAATTTGTGCTCCATGCTGTGGAAATGCAGATGTGAGGTGTTCATCACAAGGAAGCACCCTTTGGTCCTCTCTAGAGCCAACAAGCTGAACATCCTATAGACGAACCAAGAGCAGTTTCTCTTCGTGATGCACTGATATTTCACACATGATAATAAACCCAGTGAACCCTTATGCAGCGTGCATGCAGGGGAAGAGGACAGAGTTGGCCACCTTCTCCATGGCCAGGTTCCTGTTGGAACCCAGGGCACCTCAGCATGTTGGGCACAAACTGAGCCTAGCACAGCAGTTAGTGCACACCTGGGGAAGAAGACATGTATGTTCATGACAGGTGTTTATTAAAATGTTAATCTTCACAGTTATGCTTCTGCATACACGCATGGACGAGTGGATCAAAAAGACAAAAATGACATTTTACAGGAGGCAACAACCAGTTCTGGTTAAGTTACAGGCTGGACTGTACACGCCAGGTGTCCAGACTGGCACTGGAGGACTGGGGGGGAGGGCAAAGTCCAACTCGAACTGGCTCGCTATGTCACTGTTGGGATCTGTGGTGCCTGAAAGGGTGGGTACGGGCTGAGAGGGAGGGCACTCACAGCCGGAGCAGAGGTATTGTAAAGTAGAGCAACAATGGTGATCAATATGGCGGTTTACTGAGTCAGCGCCTTGTTAGCTTAGCTAGTGTGTGAGCATGCTAACATTTCCCCGCACTCACACCAGTTAGTAAACGTTAACAACATCGCATAGAAACAGAATTCAAGAGTAACTACTGGAGAAATACAAAGAGGGCATGACATTTTTATAAAGAGACCAACAAAGACAAATAAATTCTGTCAATGTGAACCAATTATAAGGTGGTCACTTTTTTCATCATTTGGCAAAGAAAACCAGATCTCAAATCAAATCAAATCACTTTTATTGTCACATCACTAGTGTTGGTCAAGTTACTTGAAAAAAGTAATCAGTAACTAATTACTGATTACTTCCCCCAAAAAGTAATCCCATTACTTTACTGATTACTTATTTTCAAAAGTAATTAATTACTTAGTTACTTAGTTACTTTTTAAAAACACGATTTACAACCTGAAGAGGTGATAGAGTGATAGATCTTTCAGCCCAATTCTACTTTTTCTACATAATCATCATACAAAATGTAATCAAATGGAAAAGTCTCTTTTTAAATTTGTTTTATTAGTTTTAATCTTTTAACTTTAAGCATCAAGCAAAAATTTAATTATCTGCAACATTCTCTGACTGGAAGAAATTAGTTTAACATTTAAACCTATTTCCTGCACATTCCAGCTCATAAAATAAAATGTTTTGTGTGTTTACACTCAGTCTTTCAAATAGATGCAAGTAAAACACAGCAGAACATAAATAAAGTCAAAGACTCAGCGGTCCTGTTGCTCTATTTTCACCTGTAAAGCAGGAGTGGGGTAGGCGGAGGTTTACCCTGGTGCAGGTGTGCCGCGGTCAGTGGAAGAATCCAGTTTCTCTCTGAGTTTCCCATTACGTCGTAGCTACTCGGTGCTTGTTGGAAGTTTAGGGGTTTTTCGCTGTAAAAAGAAGTTTTCTTCCCACGCACAGCGGACACTAATGTTTTTGTCACTTTTTATGGAGTCAAACTCAAAGTAAGGTCAGTACTTCCACGCTTTAAATGCTGCACGCTCATACTCTCTCTGCACTGGATATATGATCCATTGTTGATCTGCACACAGCTGTTGTCACGAACGTCGCACTCGCTTACGTCACTGTCGTGAGACATTCTAGCAAAAAATCACGGTTTTAGTAACGCAGTAACGCAGCGTTCCTACGGGAAAGTAACGGTAATCTAATTACCGTTTTTGCAATAGTAATCCCTTACTATGGGCAGTAACGCGTTACTGCCCATCTCTGCACATCACATGTGCAGGTATTCTGGTACAGTACATGCGAGTGAAATTCTTGTGTGCGAGCTTCACAAGCAACAGAGGTGTGCAAAAATACAATAACATAAGAACAAGCAAAATATAAGAATGGCTAAATCTGAGACTAATAAATATATGTACAATATATAATAGTATATGCATTACTGGATGGATGTATACTAAACGTGTGTTTCTACGTGTGTGTGTGTGTGTGTGTGTGTGTGTGTACACATTTTACAAATTAAATAGAGTCAACAATAAAATAAAATATATAAAAATATACAGAGTTGGAGGCAAGCCTCCGCGTACAGTCAAGTATGCTGCTCAATTAAATGTAAGTAAATGTAAAACACTTGCTTCTAAATGCACTTTTATTGCACCATGCTCATTCAGTCATGAGCTACTGTAACATGAATCAAATGGCTGATTTGCCACCTCAGCATGCAGTCACGTTCTACAGAGTCTTCCTAATAACCTGCTAATTGAATTGAGGTGTGTTGCAGCAGGGACACATGCAAAAGTTTCAGGACAGCGGCCCTCGAGGGCTGGAGTTTGGCACCTGTGTTTTAGGTAACTCAACTTTTTTTGTCATTAAATATCAAAATATCCTCGTGTGTAATGATGACAGAACAGTTGGTGGGGCTACATCTGTGCAGTTAAATTCTACATCATAAACTCCAACAATCAAATGACCCCTTATGAGCAAGCACTAGGCGACAGTGGGAAAGAAAAACTCCCTTTAAACAGGAAGAAACTTACAGCAGAAACAGCCTCATGGAGGGGCGGGGCCATCTGCCTTGACTGGTTGGGGTGAGGGGCAAAATAAAACTAAAATGAGAGCACAAGTTGGCTAAATGTTGCTCACATTGGCTAACATGAACAACAGTTTTCTGGATGAAAAGCAGTTGATCATTACCATTCTTTAATACACACTAACAGCTGCTGGGTTAAAAATAACTGCATTTGTAACCCAGTGCTGGGTCAAATATAGACCGAGCCAACCCTGGGTTACTGGTTTGATTTGGCATACTGGGTTAGGATAACTATCCAAAAACTGGGTTGAATTGACCATTGATTAAAGTTGAGGTTACCAAAAATTGGGTAGAAAGCTCATAACCCATCACAATGGTTACATTACAGTCATATTTGGGTTAAAAAAATTGTAATTGCTTTAAAATTCAGCAAATAAACAATGGATTGAAGATAAAACTACTTTTATTGCCATATGATACATAGAATACAGACAGCAGAATTCATACCAAAAACATGTTAATACAAGTGAAGACAACATTTCACGTAAATGCAAATTAGGCTGTGTCCCAATTCAGAGACCGCACGCTTGAAGTACGCATTTTGAGTGTGATTACGTCACCGCCACGCGACGACGGCTGTCCCAATTCGAAGTGTACTTCAAATGCGCCGTCGATTTCCCCAAATATCAAGCGTGGTCCGGTGCACGCTTCGTGGTCCCATATGTCCCACAATTCATAGCGCGGCGGTGGGTGTGGAGAATTTTCAATTCAATTCAATTCAATAAAACTTTATTGATCCTGAAGGTTGACCCCAAAGGAAATTGGGTTAAGGCTGCCGACCTTTGCCAGCGCCAACTTACCCTTCTGACCATACATACATGACACAAACATCACATGGGGAAGACAGGTCAGAGAGGTATAACAATGGAAAATGCACCACATGAGGAAAGATAAGGAGAAAAAATAACTCCCCCCAGACTGAGCTCCATCAGGGAGATCAGTCTGAGAACAGAAAAAAACACCTCTGCACATGAAAACACTCGTAATACACCAAAGAAACACATGACAAGCAACAGGGGGGGTAAAGGGTGAGAGACATCTGGGCCTGCGTGCGCTAGTCTCCTTGATCCGCCGTCAGCATCGGAGGGGAATAAGCGTCGAAGGCGTTTGGAGGGGGGATGGGTGTGTGCATATCAGTGTATGTGTGTGTGTCCAGAGTTCAGCTGAGACAGTGTCCTTCGCCCTGCTAGGCACAAAATACGGCAGAAGGGAGCGGCCAAGAGTGAACTGTCAAAAGTAAGTACTGAATATGACGTCACTTATCTATGTGCGAATGTTTAATAATGAAGAACATTAAAACATTACTGTTGGCCACATGTCAGCAAAGATATGTGACATTAGCGATGTTTGTACTTTCAGCGTTAACTTGGTTTTAAAGCCTTTACTTTAATAAATATATATATAGTCGACCTTAATCTCACAGAGATTGTGATGATTTCATGGATAATTAAAGTCAGTCATATATCCACAAACACAACAAGCTGAAAGTCAGTGATGCTGCTCGGTTTGCAGTCCTGAATATCACAGCACAAGCAGGATTCACTGCACTGTTAATGTGAGCTGTGTTATATTGCTGCCTCTGTTCGGTGGTGTCGAGCCAAACGGACTTTAACGTGTGTTTGAACGAGCTGACGGTTCACTCGTTAAGCTGAAAGAAAGATGCTTTAATCACAGCAGTCACACATGTGTCCACTGCACCATCTGGAACTCTTCTTGTTTACACTCGTAATAACACAAACACTAAATCCTCCTGTTTGTAGCAGTGTGTACACCTGAGACTGTCACCTGTCTGTCTGTCCTGCACTCTCTCTCTGTTTCTTTCTCTCTGATTGTGGAATAAAAGTATGAACATGTGTTTATACAGTACATGTAAGCATTGAGCCAAATGTAATAATGCCAACGTATTAAACGAACAATATTTGTCTCTTATATATGAGAGATGAGATGAGATAGCCTTTATTTGTCAGTTTTAGGTCTTTTGCCCACGACCGAGATGACAGACCTTGCCGACCGTACTTACAATACACAAACATCACATTGGGGAGACAGGTCAGGCTAGGTAGCAGGAAAAAAACATTGAAATGTGTAACACAGAAGGATAATACAGGAATGCACAGATATCAACACACCATAGCACAATAAACACAGACAGCAACATGGCAAAGAGTTCCAGTGTGTACATCTGATCTGGGACCGCTGCAATCTTTGACTGCGCCTCCAGCTGACCCGATGTCCACATCAGAGGGGAGGTAAGCGTTGGAGGTGGCGTTGGATCCGGGGTAGGGAGGGTGATGCGTCGATGAGTGCTTATCAGTATCAGAATATGTATTTGTGTGTGTGTCCATAGTTCAGCTGAGACAGTGTCCTTCGCCCTGCCAGGCTAAGTAAACAGTCTTCCAGCCAACCCAGGTGGCCTTGCAGGGAATGGGAAGAACAGACTAAACACAGTCGTTATCAGGGTGTTTTGTTCAGCTCCGGCCTTGCAGCTGGCGCCAAAGGGGTCTCCACATGAAGTGATGGTGGCTTTTACTTTAGTGCGAACAGCTCATATGAATTTCAAAGCAGTTCTACAGTCCAACACTGGTCTCTCAATCTCCCGCTGGAGAGCCGCGAGCTTCGCCATACTTGCGTTCTGTGATGTTGTCATTTCATGTGCTCAAGGAGCCGATTCTGAGAACTCACAGCAGTGTGCCTCCCCGAGATGTATCCAGTCTGCAGTCAGAGATGTTATTCTGAGTATTCACAGCAGCCGTAGCCTCTCCAAGAGCTTATCCGTGCTGACTCAATGAGCCCATTTTGAGAAACTCACGCCTCTCCCATCATTTCAATCCCAGCGGGCAGCCTTGTGGGGGTTTGAACAGCCGGTTCAATCCAAGCTCTTCTGCTGGCCTTTCCATGTTAATCGAAGTTTTGCTGGATGTGCCAGAGTGTGCTTTATCTGATGCTGCCATAGCTTCTTCATTACTGGGGAGAAAAGCTTCCTCTGCGCCGCTCGCTCCGCGGTCATATCTTTATAAAATGACAAGAAGCAGTTCTCCCACAGTATTCCTTTCTTCTGCTTAGCAGTCATGAGAACTTTTTGTCGTGCAGTGTAACGGAGAAATCTCACCAGCACGATTCGAGGTGGCTGACCAGGTCCCGGGCGTGGTCTCGTACTTCTGTGGCATCGTTCCAGCTCATATTCCTCCCCTCGTAGACCTAGGCCATCCGCGAGTATCTTCATCACGTAATCATTTATGCTGCCACCACTTTCCAGACCGATAAGCCGAACGTTCTTTCTGCGGTTTCTGTTTTCCTGGTCGTCTACTCGGGCCCAAAGTTGTTCAAGCTTTTTAGCGTTTTTGCCATTATCTTCTGTTATGCTCCTCATTTTGTCTTCCACATCTGAAATGCGGCCCTCAGCTTCAGTCATCCGTATTTGGATTGCACTTATAGCGTTTTTAAATTCCACCATATCTGACTTGATGTGAGATACATCGGCCGCAACACTAGTTAGGATAGTTCCAAGCTTAGTCGTTTCGGCAAACAGGCCGCTTATATCCATCTTTGGCCCTTCTTCTTGGCTAGCAGGGCTAACCTTGGCACTGCTAGCATTACTTTCCCCCGCCGCCACCGTGGAGATTCGGGTTTGCACGCTCTTCTTCTTAGTTCCTGTGGCCATGTCTCTCAATAAATCCAAGGACACTGATCTAGCAAGTCACCGCAGTGAGGAAATATATTATTTGGGAGCGTTTACCTTGTTTTAAAACTAATGTAGGATCGATGGGGGTCAGAGACTCTCTATGGCGCGGCCATTCCCAAACGCTCCATCATGTGACTCCCCTAAAACTCTTTAATTTAACCATTTTGTCTCGCTGTCTCCTTTTTTTGACCCGGACACATTTCGTTATTTCCTCTCACCCCCTGGACCTTTTTAGGGGAACATAAAAATGTAAAAAAAAAAACGTATGACAACGACCATGAACATTAGGAGGTACTTGATTGTAATGGAAAACCAGTCGATCCGTGTCGAGTCAATCCAAGTAGGTACTAATGGAGAAGGGGCTTTAGATTCCTGAGAGGTGAGTCCAAGGATCAGGAGCTGATCACATTTAGGGATTGATAGATAGGATATAAATGAGCATACAGATACAGACTCCTTAAAGTATTATTGATCATTATTGATAAACTTGGTGCTGCAGCAGGGGCGGATCTACTGGGGTGGCACCCTAAAACAATCTCTTGCTGCTGTAGTTTTGCATATGATAATGTTCTTTATTTGGAATTTGAGCCTTTCTACAATTAGCAATGAATAGTGGAACAATGTACCATGTCGACCAATCAAAAAATTATATGGCATTTGGTTGTTTGGGGAGAGAGGCAAGCTTTGGATGTGACGACGGCAAGACGACATCAATAGGAAGTTCTGACATGTGAGAGATTTGTGACATTTAGTGTTCTTGGAGTGTGTAGTTAGTGTGTAGTTAGTGTGTAGTAACATGTAACAGTTTGATTATTTCTAATAAAAGCAGT
This sequence comes from Rhamphochromis sp. 'chilingali', assembly GCF_963969265.1. Taxonomy (NCBI): domain Eukaryota; kingdom Metazoa; phylum Chordata; class Actinopteri; order Cichliformes; family Cichlidae; genus Rhamphochromis; species Rhamphochromis sp. 'chilingali'. The sequence goes on from NC_137930.1 coordinate 639,052, forward strand.
GTGAATAGAATGTCTTTATTGTCATTGTCAGAAACTTGTAGTTAAAACAGCTGCCAAGACCATCGGAACATCTCTCCCTCTGCTACAGGACATCTTGTGTGCTGCATCAGTAAGGCCTCTTGTATCGTGCCTGACCCCTCACACCCCTCACATGGACTCTTTTCTCTCCTTCCATCCGGCAGACGCTATCATAGCATCGGGCCTGATCCTCCAGACTGCATGACAGCTTTTTCTTGCAAGCCATCGGACTCTCGAACTCACAGCCCTCGTTGTGTCGTCTTTCTATATACTGTACTGTGTATAGCAGAGATAACAATAAAGTTTACTTTGACTTTGTGCTCCTCATGTTGTGTAGCTTTCTGTGTGTTATAGTTATTATGCTACATGCTTATTTATTATATGGTGGATACAGTACATAAATTCCAAACTGGAGTTGTTTTATGTAACTGAGATGTTTAATTATGTAGTTTGAGAAAATAAGAAGAATGTTTATATAAAACATGCGTTTACTTATACTGCACTTGATGTATTTTAACCATTTATAATGCATATTACAGAATGTAACACCTGCATATGTATAAAGAAATGGCTTTGATTTTGCCACCCCATTTGATTTCCATGCCACCCAGGGGCGGATCTAGAAGGGTGGCATGGGGTGGCAAGTGCCACCCTAAAATGATCCCTTGCCACCCCAGTTTTGCATATGACAGTGTTGTTTATTAAAGTAAGACAGCATTAACAGTTTGAGCGTAGTTACAGTCAGCAGTGAATATAAATGCTAAAACTGAATATACTGCATAGTGTCCCCCCCCTGCACCAGTAACAAATGGTTCAGCCCATAGCAGGACCGGCTTTTTTCTTGTTTTCAGCAGCAAGCGATGCTCATGATCGTGCCAGAGCACATTTTGAACAACACCATGGGAATTTTGGATTTTACACAGGTGGGTGGATGTTACACTGTGGAAATGGAAGGAAGGTGAGTGTTATTAACCCTCTGTGGTCCACGGACACGCTGCACCTCCAGGGGTCCGTCCTTCGTACCTCGCTAAGTAGGTTAGCTGGATTAGATTGTTGACGATTTCGCGTGATCTTGGATCGTTCGGTTCCCCGAAGCTCATCTGGGACTTGCTGCCATAGCAACAGAGCCGTAAGCGTAAACCTGCTCGGGAGCAGGCTTACTTTATGTAAACAGGATTAGATCGCGGCCACGCAGGTATGCCCGCTTCATTTATACGAAAACAACAGCGATATTCCACCACTGTTTCACCATAAATAAATAACATCAATGTAACTAAAGATAATGCAGCACCTGATCCTTTTATTGATGTCACACAGATACATACAGGTCATTTCCTAAAAAAGGGAAATGTACTATTAACATTCTATTACATGTATGTGATTATTACAGATGTAAGTCATATTTCAGAGTAGTAATTGTAAATTACTTCGTGTAATCAAGATGAGAGACCACGGCTATAAAAGCGAAGGTGGATTTGGGAAGCCTGTCGCAGCCATGTCCTGTCCGTATACGCGAGCCACCCATTGCGGAAGGTGCAAGATTGATAAGGAGAGTCCTCAGAATCCAGCGTATATTGCGGGACAGACAGGATCCTTTAGCTCAGCGCGACAGTGTGCTCATAGAGAGATATCGATATTCCCGTGAGGGTATTATTTACTTAACCAACTTGTTGACGAGGGGGTGCAGGACCACCACCTGTCTTTTTTTTGCTCTGCCCTTTTCTTGGTTGCTGTTATAAACAAACAAACAGATTATTTCAGGGTCGCTTTCCAAGAGACTAAAAGCAATATAAGTGATAAATATTACCATTCTGTAGAATATTCTTATATTTCACTTTTACTTGTTCCCATGTTCTAGTGGGTCCTGTTGTGGCTCTAATGTGAAAGAGGATATAATGTAATATAATATAATATAATATAATATAATATAATATAATATAATAAATTTACCCTACCGCCTACTGGTGTTGGCCAGAGGGGCCGATGGCGCGATATGGCAGCCTGGCTTCTGTCAGTCTGCCCCAGGGCAGCTGTGGCTACAACCGTAGCTGCCTCCACCAGTGTGTGAATGTGAGAGTGAATGAATAGTGGCATTGTAAAGCGCTTTGGGTGCCTTGGAAAGCGCTATATAAATCCAATCCATTATTATTATTAAATTACTTACGAGTTTAATTTGTCAGCAACTTCCTGCCAGCCCTCTCTCCTTGCTTTTGCAGCCTTTGCAGTGTTCCCTTGCGTTCTGATTAAACTCTGAAACTCCTGAAATCCCTCACTCAAGAGTTCTTGCTCTGCTGCCGAAAAATACCGAGCGCGCACCTTCGACATTTTCGCCGACCAATCAGAGGGTTGCCGATCAATGTTTCTACTATCGATGCGTAGCCCCTTTTACGACACCCAGTGATGTCACATTACTTCATCCAGCTGTACTAATCGTCAACAGCAGGTGTGTTCGGAGAACCGGATTAGCGAGCTCACGGTTAGCGCGATGATTTGATCTTGGATGTAGTAAGCGACGTACGAAGAACGGGCCCCAGATCACATGACTGATGTAAGCTGACACAGCAACAAGCTGCAGCCACGCTGAGTCTCTGTTTCAGCCACATTGAAAGTTCGGACTTCAAAGTTTTTAAATTTTAATTACAGGCCAGTAAATCCAGAGTTATGATCATATATATCAGCCACGCTTCGTTCTAAATACTGTCGTCACGTGTGTGTTTTAAGCGTTTTGTAAGGACAGCACGAAAACAGGAAAGAAAGGAAAAAAGCCACCTCTTTCTTATTGGTGGAAAAATGCACCATGTCGACCAATTAAAAAAAAGTCAACATGTGGGATTTGGTTGTTTAGGAAGAGGGAAAAGTTTGGGGAGTGACGGTAACAGGGCGAGCGAGACAGAGCGAGAGAGAGAGTTTAGATGTGGCAGATTTGTGACGTTTAGTGTGTTGTGTAGTCGTTCTGTTGTGTAGTCGTTTTGTTTAGTGTGTCAGTGAGGGCACTAATGACTGTCAGAGGCACATTTGCAACGTAAACACTGTCACTAAGTAGAAAACCAGCGGAGTGATACACCTGCTGTTGTCGGGCCTGCAGGTTTGTCCCTGTGCTCTTCTGTCTTTTGGTGGACAAACTTGTTTTTACTGGCACACATCATTTGTGGGGCATCTTATTGCCACACCTGATTGTTCTCTCATTTTAGTTTTAGTAATATTTTTAAATGGTTGTAGAAAATGAAACAAACGGTGTATTGGCTGCATTTTTAGATAAATAGTTGTTTATGTTTATAAAATGTACGTTTTATATTTGCATTTCAAGTTATAAACATTTACCCAACATGTCTGTGTTGGACATAAACAACGTAAACTCAAAGGAGTCACACATCGCCGGTTGTATTTCAGACCTCAGTGGGTTCATCCAACAAATCATGAAAAATGAGGTTTACATGTTTGTTCATGACGGTGCAGATTTCTGACATTTTGTGTAATTTAAGCTGCAACAATGTGACTGTTTTCTAACAAAAACAGTGAAACTTAAGTTAGACTTGTGTTTGTAAATGAAGCGCCCCATGTTGTGTAGCTTACTGGAGTTTATACTTATTGAGCTACATATTTATTTATCATACAGGCTATACAGTACATAGCATCAAAACTCACATGTTTTATGTAACTAAAGTGTGTAATCATGTGGGCTACAGACAATAATTAAGTTATCGACTATATTTATATGAAAAACGTGCATACTTACTGCATTTGAATCATTTAACCACATGTAACCACCTGCATGAGTGTTTGGGGGGGGGGGGGGGGGGGGGGGGGGGCTTTGATTTTGCCACCCCATTTGATTTCTTTGCCACCCTCATGCCACCCTAAGAAAATTTCTCTAGATCCGCCCCTGGGCTGCACATCAGAGCTCGATTAGCAGGGCTGGAGAAGCAGCTCGGCGCTCGGTTCTTTCTGCCTCTGTTTAGCGTGGCGTTAGCTCGGTGTGCAGCACCGAGGGTCCTCCGGTTCGGTTAGCCGCATTCTCTTGGATAAAAGATGGCGAGTGAGTCGGTGAAGCTGTCCAAAAACCTGCTGCGGATGAAGGTGAGTGAAGCTGCGCGTGCTAACGGACACGCGGAGAGCAGCTAGCAGCCGATAGCTAGCAGAACGTTAGCTTTGTAATGCGCCGGCGCATAACTCCACTCAGAAATCTGATGATTTAAGGTTTTCTGCTTCACATGAAGTTTTAAATCTCACACAGAAGCTAAATTTTATTACCTGATGTCAAGTGTGACCTGGAGAGTAAATCGGCGTTCAGCAGAGTTAATAACAGGCTGTAAATGTAATTTATTAATAAATAATGTGTGTATGAGTATGAGACACTAAAGATAAGCTCTGACTTTAAAATGATCTGTCACGTGATGCGAATCTGAACCGGTGTGGATGCTCAGGTATTTGTTTTACGTCACTAATAATGGGAACAACGGCTGAAATTCATGCTTTAAAAACTGTATCAGAACCGGATATGACATCCAGGGGGCGGTTACAACCTACAGGGTGCTGGTTTGTTTCCTGGGGAGGCTGAACCAACGTGGAGAAGATGTTTCTGGGGCCTGATGCTTTGACCAATCAGAATGAAACCCTCTCAGCTGATTTTCACCTTTACTTTAAAAATCTGGTCTGCAGATGTGGAAGATTTCACACTGAGAAAAACAGCTGTGGTTCTCTGCAGGGAGACCTCAGCCAATCACAGCTGAGTGCAGTAAATCATTCATGAGCGCAGGTGTGGTTAAAACCTCACAGAAACGTCAGCTGAAGGTGACGTGTGTGTGTCCACAGTTCATGCAGAGACGTCTGGATGCAGAGACGAAGAAGCAGCTGGAGGAGGACGAGCGGAGGATCATCAGTGATGAGCACTGGTACCTGGACCTACCCGAGCTCAAGGCTAAAGAGTACGTATGAGCGTCATTCAGGCTCCGCCCACTTTAGTTCAAGCAAAATGTATAATTCAATTAAATTTTATTTATATAGCGCCAAATTACAACAACAGTCGCCTCAAGGTGCGTTATATTGTACAGTAGATCCTACAATAATACATACGAGCCTATGTGCAAGCACTTTGGCGACAGTGGGAAGGAAAAACTCCCTTTTAACAGGAAGAAACCTCCAGTAGAACCAGGCTCAGGGAGGGGCGGGGCCATCTGCTGTGATTGGTTGGGGTGAGAGAAGGAAGACAGGATACAGACGTGCTGTGGAAGAGAGACAGAGGTTAATAACAGATATGATTCAATGCAGAGAGGTCTGTTAATACATAGTGAGTGAGAAAGGTGACTGGAAAGGAAAAACTCAGTGCATCATGGGAATCTCCCAGCAGCCTACGTCTATTGCAGCATAACTAAGGGAGGATTCAGGGTCACCTGGTCCAGCCCTAACTATATGCTTTAGCAAAAAGGAAAGTTTGAAGCCTAATCTTGAAAGTAGAGATAGTGTCTGTCTCCTGAATCCAAACTGGAAGCTGGTTCCACAGAAGAGGGGCCTGAAAACTGAAGGCTCTGCCTCCCATTCTACTTTAAATACTCTAGGAGTATAACAGCCTCGCCGCACCGTCGTTAAAGGACTTTCTTCATGCAGCTGCTTAATGTGCAGTTTTCTGAATGGAGTCTAGTTTGAAGTCTGAACACAGTGAAGTGTGATTTAAGTACTTAGGGGTCAGAGGTCATGTGATCATGGAGGCGGATGATGTTATTCTGGAGGTGTTCTTAATACTGTGGCGTCTCTGCTCCTGCAGGAACCTGATCATCGAGGAGAGGAGTTTCGTTCCCTGCGAGGATCTGAAGTATGGCCGACTCTCCTTCAGAGGCTTCAATCCTGAAGTCGAGGTGTGTGTCATTTCACGCCCACTTCCTGTTTTTATTTTGACCCCTGACCTCGCGGAGTGTCAGATTACCTGACTGCTGTGTTTGGGAGGACACAGAGCTAAGAAACATCAGTTTGTTCTTCGTTTTTTTAACAATAATCAGCCTCGATTTAAACCAGCAGGGACTGTCTGACTGAAGGTTACCATGGAAACGACCAGCTGTTTTATTCATGTTTAAATATTGCTGTAAGATCTCAGCTGTACAACTGCAGCAGAAGCATCCCAGTACGACCCTGCCTCTGTCACCTGGAGGCTTCAGGTGTGTCCTACCCCCTGACTCCTCACCCTGGGTCCTCTGTCCTACCCCCTGACTCCTGACCCCAGGACGACGAGTCTCTCTGAGTGTTTGCTCTGCAGCATTTAAACTGGAACCGTCCTGTGTGTCCCTGCAGAAGCTGATGGCTCTGATGAACCCCAGAGAGGAAGAGGAGGAGGAAGAGGAGGACCTGAGCCGGATGCAAACAGACGTCACAGATGAAGAAATGGCTCTGAGGTACGAACTGTTTCCCTCTGATGCTGAAGCGCTGCGTGTTCCTACTGTAGCTCATTACAGACACACACACACACACACACACACACACACACACACACACACACAGTGCATGAGGCGAGGCTCTCATCTGCTGTTTTTCTCGGCAGGTACGAGAGTTTAGTTGGAAGCATGAAGAAGAAGTTTGCAACGAAGCGAGAGCGAGTGGCGCAGGAGGCGGACGAGGAGAACCACGAGGCGGCAAAGAGAGCATTCGTGAAGCCTCAGGACTGAAGATGCTCGCGCTCCAGATGTTTTTAGACGTGAGGCTGGCGTGGAGCAGCAGCTGTGTGGATGTTATACATCCTGCTTTTATTCCACGAGGAGGACACGAGCAGCCTCAGAGCTCCTGAGAGCTGCATGTTTATTCCCTGTTTGTTTTTTAACTCTGTATGTGACTCACCTGAGGGGTGTTTAAAGCCACGCCTCCTCCACTTGTTTGCTCGTCATGAGGAGGTGAAGGTTAGTTCAGACCTCTGAAGAAGTAAAACACAGACTGTAAATAAAAGATGGAGGATGTGTTTATTTCAGAGTGTCTCGTTTAAGCTCGAGTGTTGAAGCTCCGCCGCCTGACAGTTGGTGTGTTTAAAAACGGGTCGAACATGGCGGCGGTCAATGAACGTACAACGGTCTGGGCCGGGTTGCCAGCAGAGCGTGACATACGGCATTCGCCACGGGAGACGGATCCTCGGCTGACTGCCGTGACATCTGGGCCAGAACACCGCGTAGATGTCTCCTCCGCCCGAGCCATGGAGGAGAAGGTGGCAAGAAGCTCGTCTCCGCGGCGAGTGGCGGCCCCCTCGTTCCCAAAGGTGACTGAGAGGAAACCAGTTAGAGATGACGGCTTAGAAACGTAAAGTGTTAACAAATATAAACGTAAATATTTGGAAATAATTAGAAAACTTCAAACTGAAAATAATTTCAGAGTCACACATGAAGTTTGGATAAATTAAAATTTCAAAATAAAAGTAAAATTGTACCTTTGAGTTATTGATGTTTTAACTTTCAGTTATTTATTTCAGAATAAATTCAACCCTGATCAAAAAGCTCAGGATAATGTGTAATTCAGATATTTCCACTTAAACGAACATCTTTAATAAGAATACGAGCCTGTTTGTAATCGGATGGCAGCAACACGACAGCTCCATGTTCCCACTGTGCAGCCTGTCCTCTTAACTACAGTCTGTTCGAGGTGGTGTCCTGCAGGTCTTAGACATGTCCCTGATCCAGCACAGCTGATTTAAACGGCCTCATCAGCATGTGTTGAAGTTCTGCAGAGGCCTGGTAATTAGAGCAGGGCGATATGACCAAAAATATCACGATATACATTTGAAAATTTGCAATAACGATATAACTGATGATATAATTGACAAAATACTTTACTCCACTTTATTAGTGCAAAAAAACCCTTGAGGGTAAACTGAGTGCCAGTTGGAGCGCAGCCATCAGAAATCTGATCGCTTCCTGCTCGTCCAGTCTGAGCGGGCTGGCGCTCACTGAAGCACAAACGATGCATTTGTGCACGGAGGTCGGAGCAGGCATGCGGCTGTTTTTAATCAATGTTTGCTCCACACAAACGTTAAACTCCTAGCAGGCTTTAAAGAGTTCATTCAATATTAGGGCTTTAAAATAAGAGCACCTTTGCTTGATCCAGATCAAAATCATCCTCCTTTATCTTAAACGTCTTAATAACAACTGTTCAACTTCAGGAAGTCAAGACTCAGCACCCTTCATCGCTTCCACACCTGCAGTTCCCCTGATGTCCACTAGAGGCTCTGCAGTGAGTCATGTTAAAATAAACATGCTCGCCGGCTGACGCAGGAACTGAACGCCTGTACACGCTGTGTCATAACTCACCTGTTTGAACTGGGATCAGGTGCTTTTGTTCCACCAGAAAAGGTTTAAAACGGTCGTTTGGCTGTGAGTCACCACGCTCTGTCACAGAAGAGTTTAAATTTGCTTTGATGTGAGAATCCATGACTTGCATAGGTACTGCTGACCTCTGATTGGATGATAAGTTCAGAGCAGGTGTGTAAAATCAGCACCAGTGAGCATTACAGGTGTGCGTTACCTGTTGCTCATGTGTCACCAGCACGGCCTTGTTGTGCAGCGCCAACAGCATTTCCCTCGTCCCGCCCCAAACATCAGCGCGAGGCTTCAGCTCAGCACCCCCCCCCCGTCGTCCAGCGAGGCCAGTCCAACATCACACCTGATCAGTAATCAGTAATTACCTGACTGCTGAAGCCGACTTCTCCTTTAAACAAGCTCACTGATTGGACAGAAGCATTTCCTGTGACCTCACAATGAAACCAAACACAGCATTGGCGACAAACAGGCTTTTATTTTGAAAGTCACAGTTGACTGGGCATGGTCACCTACACAAACGTGTACGTTTTCAGGACTCGTCTACACGTGAAGACTCTTAGCACACAGATAACAGACAGGAAGTGCTCACAGCGTACGACAAGACAAACATCATTCAGCCAATGAGGATGGAGGATGAGGTCGGCTAACGCCGGCTCAACGTTCAGGCGAAGTTCTTCTTCAGGAAGTTGATGAGGCCGTTGGTGGACGAGTCGTGGGAGGTCACCTCCGAGTCGTACTTCAGCTCCGGCTCGATCTTCTTGGCGAGCTGCTTCCCGAGCTCCACCCTGCGGCGGAAAGAGGCGGGTCAGCAACACAACTTTACACAGCAACGCTGGTTGGTCAACAACAATTATTTTGTAAGGGAAACGTACGGAAGACCGCTGGTACCAATGAGGCAAGTTTGACTAAATCCGGTTGTTCAGTCTGACGTCACTAGCCGTGTCTGGACCTAAACTCCGCTGCAGGTCCATATATCAAACGATCACTGTGGCATTACTGAGAGTTGAAAAACTGTCTAAAGTCTTTCATCTTTAATAAAATGATCAGCGTTCTGCTCTACCAGGTGTAACAATTGAGTTTAACATCCAGGCATCCATGAAAACGGAATTTATGACATTTAACGGAGTTAGAAGTTAGCAGGGAGTTAGCTCGCTAGCTTCTATCTAAATACAATATAGCATGTCCTGACTGCGGGGTTTTGGAAACAAATTCAAACGTACAGCTCTGTTATCACTTCCAGCATAAATGAAGACAGAAAACTAAACAGCAGTGACGTTTGTAGGGTTACTGAAGTTGGGCTAGCTGCTATATAATGATGTGCTACGTGACCGCTAGCGACACAGCTATGTTAGCATAATATAAACAAGCTAACTTTTTTTCCACTGGATAAAAGTTAACGTGAGTGTTCTCGGTGGTCAGGAACAAATGTAATCGCATGGCAGGATGCTGTAAAAGGACCAAACTTCAGCCAGGAGAACAACTGAGATAATCCATCCACAATACGAGGTTAGTCATTCATATACTGCTGCATGGGCTGGGCTGTAGTTACATCCTAAGGTTTTAAAAACTGAGCTTAAATAAATGATTAGTGGTAATAAAAGCCGAGGGAGGTCAACAGTGATCACTGACTGTTTTAGGAGCTTTTTGAGATTAAATAGAAGAAAATACAAAACATTAAACATGTTAACAACACAAAAGCCATATTAAACGCAGACTTTAGGCCCGGAAGTAGGATTCGTCGCGTCATCACTGAACAACCGGATATATAATAATAAAAGGCGCCTTTAAAGACCCTCAAGGTTACCTGACATAAGCACAAAATGAAAACATGTAAAACTAGACTAAGACGGAGTCACGATGAAGAGTAAGCAGTTCTGAATACATGTTTTAAGACGTGATAAAATAAATACAGTGAAAATTCATTGTTTTAATTTAAATACAAAAAACCCAACAACTTTAACCCTTTAAGACCTACCATAGAACCAAGTCCGCCAGAGCTTATATTATATTTGTACATGCTGTGGAGCCATTTTTGGGAGCATTTCAAGTTGCTATACATCAATACAACAATTATAGCCCAGATTTTAATAATATGTCTGCATTAAGTGCATAGTAATTACATAAATTGCAAAAAAAGTGCAATAAACTACAAAAAAAATTGAAAATCGTTTTTGCTTTTTTAACATATATTTCTAGTTAGAGAAATTTAAGAGGTTTATCCCTCAAAACTGCAAATACAAAAAAGTTGCACAAACTAGTTTCCCACCACAGGAAATTTATTTTGAGTGTCTTCATAGTTTTATTTTTGAAATACACCAATTTTTATATACTGCAGGAAAAACGAAAATAAATATAATGCAAATTTGCAAAAAAGCAGCATGTGCATCAAAATAAACTATTTCCAGCAGAGCAATATGAGTCCTAAGCATCACAGAAACGACACAGAAAGTCATAAAGTCAAACATAACTTTTAAAAACACCAGTATAGGCTCATGAGGCCCTGATGGTAAAAAAAAAACAAAAAACAAAAAACTACATTTCCGCGAAAATGACGTCACTTCCGGTTTCGGGCAGGACATGGCGGACATGCAAAAGTTCGCGCTGATGGACGTAGGAAGTGTTATGAACAGCTGATCGGATCGGCAAAGCGTGTTTCTGGAATATTATGTTTTTGTTGCTGCAAGTGCTTTTTATGCAGTTTTTGCAAAGCTGTATGTGGAAGGAAACTGTGACCGAGGACAAGCTGATGGCATCAGATGCAAGTACAACTCCTCCGGTTTCATATGCAAAAAAAAAAATATATATATTGTGCTAGCTTACGTGGTTGCAGTGCTGCCGGGATTTAAAAATAGTTACGCAAAACAGAGCGTGCCCGCTCCGACCGGCTCTAAAGGGTTAAGTTATTTAAAAAAGGGAACGTATGGAGGTCTATTAGTGGCAGCAAAGTGACCGTTCAAGATCGTTAAAAAATTTTTAAAAAATGAATGTTTAATTGTAAAATAAAACCCAAACGTGGAAGCTTAATCTACCTTAAACCCGAGTTTAGCCCCGCCCAGGTGTGACTCACCCCCACTGGTCGTAGCTGTTGATGTCCCACATGACGCCCTGGACGAAAATCTTGTGCTCGTACATGGCTGAAAGAACAACACAGCTGTGTCAGACTCCTCCTCTTTAAATGGACACACCTGAGACGTTATTGGTGCAACTGAAGTTTACAGTAACCGGAGATCACCTGCAGTGACTCCGCCCACAGCAGCACGTTTGATTAAAAAGCCAGTACTCACCGACCAGAGCTCCCAGTATGAACGGGGTGAGCTTCTTGAAAACGATCGAGTTGCTCGGCTTGTTCCCCAGAAACACCTGCAGAGAAAAACATCATTTAAACGCTGGAACGTCGACACGCTGTACAGTCACCTGACTGTTTCTACTCTGATGGTCACACACAGGTGTGTCCAGGTGTGCGCTCTTACCTTGTGCGGCAGCAGCTTCTCCAGAGCATCTCCCGACATGCCGGCGGCCTCCAGCTCTTTCCGGGCCTCGTCCGGAGTCTTTCCCTTCATCAGCGCTTCGGTCTGAGCCAGGAAGTTTGCCACCAGGATCTGCATGAAGCACACAACACCCGTGAGGCGTTACATCATCCAGGTGTGCTCTCGGTTCCTCCAGCTAATCAGTTCAGCCTGGCTAAGGTAACAAATGTCCAGACCTTGTGGTGGAGGTTGTTTCTGATTGGATGCTGAGACTGAGCAGGAATGAGGAAGTCAGCAGGAATCATACGAGTGCCTGAGGAAGGACAAGCAGTCTGTTAACTCTGGGTATTGATCACAGGCTGTTCAGACGCACGAGGCGGCGAGCTCCAATCAGATCAGACCAAAGAAGAAAACTCTGTCTGGCCTCAGTGATCCAGAATAATCCGGCTCCCTCTGCTGTGGGGGTTGGGGGGGGGGGGGGGGGGGGGGGAAGCATTCGACGCCACCAATCATCTGTGGAAGGAGCCCTGTGGTATCCAATCACAGCATCTCGAATGTTCTCAGATCAATAAGCAGCAGATCAAAGACACTCAGGTGTGCCCCTCTCACGTCTCTTATTAAATAAAAGACATCTGATTATGTTTACAAAAGGACCTGTACAGGTGTTTCCACAGGGGGAGGAGCTTCAGCTTCAGGCTCGGGCGCTCCAGGTACGCGGCACGTCGTCTGTGACCATTTTAACTCACCTGTGCTTGGATCATGAAGGTTTGTGTGACCTACGCTGGGGCTGCAGGTGTGACAAGCTGCCCTGATGTTCACTAACGAGCGGTCACTGTTACATAATTAAAGGGTGGAGCTTCACCTTGGTGGATGAGCTGGTAGAAGGCGTGCTGCCCATTGGTCCCCGGCTCGCCCCACACGATTGGTCCAGTGTGGTAGTTGACGCGGGCGCCATCTTTGGTGATGTACTTCCCATTGGACTCCATGTCGCCCTGAAGACCAAACAGACGGGTCATCAGCGCCGACATTCATCACGAACACGAAACTCCACCCCCACGCCGCAGTCTGATGTAATGTAAGGTTTCTGTGGTCTCCTGCGCGTTACGTGACGCAGGCGTCACACCTGCAGACCCGCCTCCCTGCGTCACTGACCTGCTGGAAGTAGGCGGCGAAGCGGTGCATGTACTGGTCGTAGGGCAGCATGGCGTGGGTCTCTGCCTGGAAGAAGTTGATGTACCAGACGCCAAGCATGGCGAGTAGCACGGGGGCGTTTTGCTCCAGGGGGGCACTGCGGAAATGGTTGTCCTGGGAGGAGGGGGGAGGAGAGTTTAGGTTCATGCTCCTGCTGTCAGGCTGCACACGCTCTGCTGACTGCAGGTGAGATGTTCACCTGCAGTCAGCAGAGCGTGTGCAAGTATTGTGCACAGAGCGCGTGCAGAAACAAAGGGCGCCATTCTCTCGCCTTTCACATTCGAGCCCGAGTTGTGAAAGTGTCCTGTTCAGTAACTTGACGGGAAGCGTGGAAACATTTCAGAGTGACGCAACGATCAAATAACACGTGTTGAAATCCATTTTTGTCCCGCGGACGAACGTGAAGTAACTCGCTCGCAAGAAAGCAGAAGAGACGGCGGCGTACCATCCAGTGAGCTCCGGAGAGAAGCTGCTCGAAGTTCTCAAAGCCTGAAACACAAAACAAACCAGAGTTTATCAATCAGGCTCTCAGAAGGAGGGACAACAACTCAGTCGTGCACATATCAACAGGCTGAAGCTCAGCTCGCTGCAGAGCAGCTTTGCTTGATTCTCAGTCCAGAATAATCCTTCTTTCCTCTGACAGGACGACGCCATCACTGACTGATAACTTTGCCCCGGCGACAGCAGAGTCACAGACGTACCCACGTGCAGAGCGATGGACAGACCGATGGCCGACCACAGCGAGTAGCGACCTCCGACCCACTGAGGACAAGCAAACATGACATCACACAGTCACTCCACCAATCAGAGCACAGGCAGGGCAGCAGATCGTCAAAATAAAAGCAGTGACAGGAAGCAGCGAGCTCGCACTGAGCCGCTTTCTGTCAGTTTGTTTTCAGCAGAAGGATGGCAGCGTTAACCGAGGTCACGACAGGAGCGACCTCACGAGAAACACGAAGGAACTCCGACTACGGTAAAAATGACGAGCTCCTTAAATCTGAAGAAAAGCGATGAATTTAACTGTGAAGGAGCCAGAATCAACACAAACGAATATTATTAAATAAATAACGAGGGTCGACTCAAAAACCTGTTACCCAGGTTACACGTCACCAGCCCGCCGCTGAAAACCATCCGAGTCACATGCATTCATAGTGACATCATCCTCCTCATCATCGTAACAGGCGCACTTACGTCCCAGAACTCGAACATGTTCGCCGTGTCGATGCCGAAGTCCTTCACCTTAGCCTGAAGGAGGCGGAGACAGAGAGGCTGCAGATGATCTGATTAGAGCAGCGTGTGTGTGTCTGCCTGTGTGTGCATGAGAGCGTGTGTGTGTCTGTCTGCGTGTGTGTGTCTGCGTGTGAGCATGTGTGTGTCTGTCTGCGTGTGAGCATGTGTGTGTCTGTCTGCGTGTGTGTGTCTGCGTGTGAGCATGTGTGTGTCTGTCTGCGTGTGAGCATGTGTGTGTCTGTCTGCGTGTGTGTGTGTGTGTCTGCGTGTGAGCATGTGTGTGTCTGCGTGTGTGTCTGTCTGCGTGTGTGTGTGTGTCTGTCTGTGTGTGTGTGTGTGTCTGCGTGTGAGCATGTGTGTGTCTGCGTGTGTGTCTGCGTGTGAGCATGTGTGTGTCTGCGTGTGTGTCTGTCTGCGTGTGAGCATGTGTGTGTCTGCGTGTGTGTCTGTCTGCGTGTGTGTGTGTCTGTCTGCGTGTGTGTGTGTGTGTCTGCGTGTGAGCATGTGTGTGTCTGCGTGTGTGTCTGTCTGCGTGTGTGTGTGTGTGTCTGCGTGTGTGACTCACTGAGTTGGTGGACAGAGCCACAAAGTGTTTGGCCACAGCAGATTTCTGTGGAGGATGAGAGGAGAGAAGCTCGTGAGCGTGATGGAGAGATCACCACCCGACCCCCTGACCCCTGACCCCGTCTGCCTCCATTTTAAAGTGACTGTGTGTTTTAGAGCAGCTGCGTCAGGCTCGGGTCTACTCACGTCGGCGGCGGTCTGCAAGAACCAGTCTTTGGCGGACTCGGCGTTGGTGATGGTCTCCTGGGTGGTGAAGGTCTGAGGAGGTCAGAGTGAGGAACGGAGAGTTAGCAAACAGTAACTCAAACCAATAGTCTCTCGAAACTGAAAGCAACCGACTGAGCACGCTCAGACCCAGGAGTTAGGCGTGTGTGACCTTGGAGGCAATGATGAACAGGGTGGTCTCGGGGTTCAGCTTGGCGAGCGTCTTGGCCAGGTGAGTCCCGTCGATGTTGGAAACGAACCAAACGTCCGGTCCTCCCGCCGAGTACGGCTTCAGAGCCTCCGTCACCATCAGAGGGCCCTGAACGCACCACAACACAGTGAGTCACATGACTGCTGACGCGCGTGCGAGAGCTCAGCGGTCACTCACCAGGTCGGAGCCTCCGATGCCGATGTTCACCACGTCAGTGATGCTCTTCCCGCTGAAGCCTTTCCAGTCACCACTGCGAACTTTCTGTAAACGCACGACACAAAGGTCACGACCTCCAGGCGTCACACGCATTGACACACGCTCACAGACACACACTCACCTGGCAGAACGCCTTCATCTTGTCGAGCACCCTGTTGACCTCGGACATCACGTCTTCGCCGTCGACGAGGATCGGCGTGTTGGAGCGGTTCCTCAGAGCGACGTGGAGCACGGCCCGGCCCTGTGAGCGCATGCGGTAACAACAACGGGGTTAGCAGCGACCCCCTCACACAAACGCACGCGCTGATGTCGGAGTCACCTCCGAGTCTGAGGGCCACCTCACACTGGGATATATCACCATGGCAACAGATGCTGTGACCCTACCCTGCTCCCAGGTTAGAGATCAGCAGGTGTGACATCACCATACTGATCAATCAGATCTGTGGAATCCCCCGATCAGGTCAGGATCCATCAGCACGTTCAAACAGGCTGAACTTTATTGATACAGGAGCCATTTACAGTGTTTGGTAAAATTATAACAGCTTCCTGTGATCGATGACGTCACCACACAGCCTGATTTAAGTGATACAAACGTGTTTGCGTAAATATTTAAGATTTGTGATCCATCGTGTTGATCAGGAGCTGCTCAATCAGCCGCTGCTGAGCAATACATTGACCTTCAGTGTGTGTGTGTGTCAGCAGCTCTGAGTCTGCGCGGTGTCAGGTGGAGGATGAAGAGCGTCTCTGAAACCAACAAAATAAAGCCATCGTGGTGCGTTTGAGTGTCAGTTGGAATTTAGATGCGTACAGGTCGAGCCTGCGCAGGTGTACTTTAACGCGAGTGCACACACACACCTGAATCATTTATTCGCTCTACAAACCTTTGCTCGATCGACCTGATAAACACCTTCGTGGGATTAATGATGGATAAGTGAAGCTAGAGGAAAGCGGTCACGTGACCTTCGTTCCCCTTTTAGTTTCTACGTGGACGTGTGAGGAGGCGTTACCTCGGTGAAGTTGATCTTCTCTCCGGAAAACATCCTCTTCCGCGCCTCCTCCAGCCCCCGAGACTTGGCCTGCACACAGGAAACACACGGGCAGCAATCAGGTGACTTCAGGAAGCTCATTTCACCACCAGGAAGCGGTGACATGTCGACACGGCGCCCGCCACTGGTGCCGTGGCGCAACGCTTCTCTTTCCAAATAAAGTGTGGAAACCTTCCTGTTTCACTGGAGCTCTGAGCAGATAAGGCACGCCTCCTCCGCTCACCTTTAGCTGAACCTGCTGCTACAGGTGAGCTCCAGCTGCCTTTCAAAATCAAAGACCGAGTGTGTTCTCACCAGGGCCAGGAGCATGGCCAAGACGTCCTGGTTGATCAGGTTCTTGGAATAATCGATCAGGATGTCGCCATCATCCGTCTGCAGGGTGGTGCTGTGAGCAGAGCCAAAAACCTTTATTTACACCCAGTTTCACAGACACGCACAGAGCAGCCAAACACAGGACCTGAACAACAACAGAGCAACCGCCTGAGGGTGATGACCGCAGCATCACCCTCAGCTGACCGTGTGAGGGTCCAGGAAACGCCTCACACCGCCTCCTGTGATGGTTCTGCTCAGACTCCCTCAGCACGTGGGCCTCTTTCACGCGATGACTCAGTCTGTCTGCGGATGCGTCACAGCGCACGTACCCGCGGGCAGAACCGGTGCCCGGTTGTCCCACCCCCGGCTCCTGTGCTTCATTACCGCCCGCATCCCGCCCTGACATCGGGCGAGCCCGGCGGGGGGGCTCGCCCGATGTCAGGGCTAATGCTTCCATTATCGTCTGTCCGATAATGGAAGCAGAACACCTGAAACTTCCTTCAGGTGTTCTGCTTCCATTAACGGACAGACGCGCCACAGGCAACCTGTCGCTCCCGTGACAGTCTGCAACGTAAACGTCAGTATGAGGTCAACCCCACACCTGAGACTCACCTGCGAGGGCCTGGTGGTGTGTTGGTGAACGCTTAGTAAG
This sequence comes from Rhamphochromis sp. 'chilingali', assembly GCF_963969265.1. Classification (NCBI taxonomy): domain Eukaryota; kingdom Metazoa; phylum Chordata; class Actinopteri; order Cichliformes; family Cichlidae; genus Rhamphochromis; species Rhamphochromis sp. 'chilingali'. The sequence goes on from NC_137930.1 coordinate 656,448, forward strand.
CACGTGCGCAGGTTCGGCACAAACAGGAAATCTCTGCAGACTGTCCGATAATGGAAGCAGTCGTTTTAGCAAGCAGCTAACAGTAACCCATATCGGTAGAGGAGGGAGCCACCGGGTGTCGGGCCTCTGGTCTGCAGGTTTCGGGCTCAGTACCCGGGCGGGGGGCGATGATGACGAAGGGAGTACGGGGTGGGGGGGCTTACAGCGGAAACGCGCGGAGCGGATCGGTGACCTTGTCGGTCACCTGCGGTCACAGTCCGAGAAGGAGAATCGATAACCGGGCGGAGCGCTGAGGACCTCCAACCACGGGGATACGTCCTCCGGCTGTCCTCACCTGAACCGGCCGAAACGCTCCGGGTCGGACTCGAACAGGGCCCTCATGTTGAGGCTCGCGCCGTTTGCCTCGTGCCACTGCTTCAGCTTCTGGAAGTTTGCGTCGGCGGTCAGAGCCATGATGGCGGCTGCTCGGTGCTCGATGTGGACAAATTGAAGACGCTCCCCGGTGAGACTCGACCCTCCGCAGCCAGTACTGGACTGAATGTGGTGGGGAGTCAGGGAGGAGCACCGCGAGGAAAGAGCCGCTCCCAACCAATCACAGCATAGAACCCACCACCCGAGCTCCGCCCACAGACCCGACCCGTCACGTCCTCAAAGGCAGCGGGACTGAAGTATGGAAGCCGATTAGTGACGATGTTGCGTCGATATTGCGACAAGGCAGATCTACGGGGTTGGCATGGGCTGGCATGTGCCACCCTAAAATGCTCTCTTGCCACCCCTAGTGCCATCCTAGCTTTGCATATGACACTGTTGTTTATTAAAATAAGCTTTGTATCTTGTTCTATTTAATCTGAAACACCCCTAAAATAGTCAGTGATCACTGTCGGTCTCTCTCCGTTTTCATCATCACTGTTTATTTTAAAGCTCAGTGTTTAAACCCTTACCATGTAGCTGCAGCCCAGCCCATGCAGCAGTATATGAATGACTAACCTCGTATTGTGGATGGATTATCTCAGTTGTTCTCCTGGCTGAAGTTTGGTCCGTTTACAGCATCCTGCCATGCGACTGCATTTGTCTCTAACCATCAGGAACCCTCACGTTAACTTTTATCGAGAGGAAAAAAAGTTAGCGTTCATCCTCCAGCTTCACTGTTTATGTTATGCTAACATCTTTTATTTATTGTAGCCACTGAATTACTTGCTATTACTGTCATAAATTCAAACATCAAAGGATTAGACATAAATAACCACAAATTAATAATAAGTCAGCTTGCCGATGATACAACAGTCTTTCTAAAAAATAAAGAACAAATTCCATTGGCCTTAGATACAATAAAGATCTTTTCTGATGCTTCTGGACTACGGCTGAACCTGGACAAATGTGAACTCATGAGTATCCACAATTGTTCTCACTCTTCTTTGTACAATATACCTGTCAAAAATGAAATCAAATATCTTGGAATCTGGATAACTAAATGCATGGCTGATAGTGAAGAAAAGAATATTCAGAATACAACTGACAAATGCAAAAAAACTCTGAACCATTGGCTACAGAGAGATTTAACGTTGTTCAGCAGGATAATGTTGACCAAGGTTGAATCTTTGTCCAGATGAATCTGTCCAGCTTATTCCCTAGCCATCCCACCAAGAATTATAAAAGACATCAATAAGGTGAATTTTAATTTCATATGGAAAAATAAACATCATTATATCAGTAACAGGGACGTGATAAAAGATTATGAAGAGGGGGGTTTAAAAGCAATCGATTTTGAAATAATGAATGGCATTTTAAAGATTAATTGGCTACGATCTTTCTTGAAAAATGATAATGAGATCTGGTTCTTGATACCATCTCTTATTTTCAACAAAGTTGGGGGGATCCAATTCCTTTTAGTGTGTGATTTTGAAATTTCTAAACTACCCATAAAACGTTCCAAATTTCATCAACAAGTTTTGTTAAATTGGAAATTAATGTTTAAACATAACTTTAGTCCCCACAACGTTCCACTGTGGAACAATAGGGTGATATTGAATCGGGGGAAATCTATGTTTGTGGAAGAATGGATGACAAAACAAATTTTGTCTGTGACACATATAATGGATGAAAATGGAGATATACTTGAATTAAACAGGCTTAATGAGAAATATGACATGAGTTGCTCATCCGAGCTCTATAAAAAGGTCTCACAGAATATCCCAACAGTCCTTGTAAATACGATAAAGAACAATTTTTCAAATATACCGACTCCAAATTTACATAAAATTAAACTAGATGGTCTTGACTTGGTTAATGAAAAATGCAATATTCAGTTTTTGAGGAGGTATTTGGTTAACACCTTATATCCAGGTAGGACAAAACATTCACTCAGCTTTAAAGATTATAACAAATCTGAGATCTCGTTGATCAGAACCAAATATTTAAAATTTCCAATTCCATCTACCTACCTATGTATAGATAGGTAGGAGGATGTAGACATATATTTATATAAATAAGTTCTTCTTTTCCCTGAGTACTATTGTCACGTTTGTGTGGGAAGAAATGGTAATTTTCTAAGGTCATCACAAAAAATGTCCCATGTCGACCAACAACAAGGAGAAAAATTAAAGGTAAAATACAAACGTAAAATCTAACTGTAGTCAAAAGTGTCCAATTATATTTTGGACTCAGAGGGGTAACCCAACAAATCCTGAAAAATTAGGTTTGAATTTTGGTGACCAGTGTTTTCATCACACTGCAGGTTTCTGACACTTTGTGTGAATTTAAGCAACAAAAAACAAAACCAACTGAAGTTACACCCGTGTTTGTAACTGAAAAACCTGATGTGTAGTTTTGTGGATTTTATACTCACTGGGCTGCATAGTTATGTATTATAGGGGCTACAGTCAAACTGCAGCCTGTCCCGGCTGCCACAGGGTGACAGGTGGGGAAACAAGCGTTCACATTCACGCCTATGGACAGCTTACAATGTCCAGTGAACCCCACCCTCCTACCTGCATGTGTTTGGACTGTGGCGGAGAGCCAGAGTACTCGGAGAGAACACACTCATGTAGAGAACATCCACACAGAGAGACCCCACCCACATGGCGGCGTTAAGCTCGGGAACTTCTTGCTGTGAGGCAACAGGCATGCCACCATGCTACCCTTATTTAATAAAAATCATATAAATATGTTTTAAAGTGTCTCCTTTGGCAGATGTAACAGCTGAACACAGCCGCTGCATTCTGTCTACAACAGAAGTCTAATCTTCTCCCATATCTGTGGACTTTGTAGCTGCTTTGCTTTCACTCTTCTGTCCAGTTCATCCCAAACCAGCTCGATGGGGTTTCAGTCTGGAGACTGTGCTGGACCTCCACGTTTACAACCTTAACGTCTCGTTCTTCGTTCCTGAGGTGGTTCTGCCACGGCTCGGACTTATGTTTGGATCATTATCTTGCTGTAGGATGAAGCCCTCACAGACTAGATGCACACCAGAGGGTCCTGCATGGTGCTGCAGAGTGCTGCGGTAGCTGTTTTGGTTCAGGGAGCCCCTCACTCTGTACCAGTCACTGACCCTGCATCCAGCAAACAGCCCCAGACCATCACACTTCCTCCTCCGTGTTTGACAGTTGATGCCACTCACTGTGGAACCGTCCTTTCACCCACTCAATGGCGTACAAAGATCCTGTGTGATGAACTAAAGGACCTGCAGCTTGAAGTCTTCTCACAGCTGAAACTGGACTCACTACGACCACTATGAAGCTGCTTGAAGCTGTTGTCCTGTGAGCCGCCATCACACAGCTGTTCACTCTCAGGAACGTGTCCTCTGATTCGGTCGTGTCTTTGTCTGCAGACCTCTTCCTGTCACAGTTTGTTTCTGAGCCTTTGGATGCTGAAGGAAACCTCAACTTTCTTTGCAGTTTCTCTTTAAGACATTTATAAGTGTTATGATGGTCTGTCCCGGCCATCTACAGCGTACATTGTTTCAATGTCTCCAAACAGAGTTTGTTTCCCCTGCGCTGGGAGCACACGCTGGGCTCTCCAAATCATTGATAAACAGTATCCCACGTTTTTGATTTTGAGTTCACAAATACTTCTTATAACAACCAACTACTCCTGAAACTTTGGAGGTTTTAGGTCTCTGTACAGTAAAGTTACAGGAGGATACAAATAATTATCAGGCAAAATGTCCTTGATTGTTCCAATAATCCCGTCCGATACCACGTGAGAACAATAAATGCATCATTTTCTGTTGCAACCCTCACACTCAAAGGTAATGTAACAACACTCATTTTTCACAACACTAAAACATCACTCCTTCCATGTCTAATGTCTGTGATGGGGGCGGAGTAAACTGGATCCTCACGCCGTGCCCAGTGAATGCTCGCGACACAGGGGAACACGTTCTGTCGGTGATACCTGCCTCGGTACAACACTGGTCACGTCACGGCTTATTCCCCGATTCAAATCACAGCCACAGTGTCCCAAAGTTGTTTGTTTTTAAACCGATTTTGCACAGACATTTTTTTGATGTATTGATATCAGTGTTGAATATTCTTACAGTGAAAATACCCCAACTATATGTAAAATAATGCCGGCCACTTGGTTATGGCGTTCCATGTACGCCCTGCCTGCTAGCATCGTGCACCCTGCTGTTATGTGCTGGATTGTCTCATCGTTACGCAGCCTGGGGTCTTGCCTGCTGTGATAGACCCCGGCCTCCATGGATCTGTGCTCAGAGCTCGTTCCTGTGCTGCTGTGATTAGTGCCTCTGTGCTCCTTTCAGTCCAGCCACAGAGAGGATCGATCGCTTCAAACGCACCATCAGAGCGGTTCAGGCGCCGCTCTGCGTTCGTTTCACGTTCAGTCTGAGCTGCTGCAGCTTTTAGAAGAACACACCTGACTCGACGACCTGGGCTCAGCGTGGAAAACCTGTCCACGCGTCTCTGCACTCAAAGACCTGGAATTATCATCAGACCCGGGTGGAGACGCAGCTCACCTGAGGGAATGCTGAGGCAAGAGCAGGCGAAGACCCCGATGAGCGCCGAGCAGCGGTGCGCACCGATGACCTGGAGCACCTGTGGCGGCTCGCGATGACCCCGCACCAGCCTGTAACCCCGCGACACAGATCAATCACCTTTACACCAAAGTGTTGACGATGACCTCTGACCTCCAGCAGACACAATGAGCAGGCGGACACAATCAGTGACTTCAATTTATTTTGCTCGTGTCATCATTAAAAACACAATTATTTTCAACAAGTTTGATTTTTAAACACGTGTCAAAGTGCAGCTCCAACACCTACGGAGGCCCATCACGGCCAAATATAAACTCCAGTACATCCAGCCATTACTCTGCACCTTTACTGGCCCTGATGAGCTTCCGTACTGGCCTTTAAATCAAGTCCTGTGACACATCGAGTCCAAAATCTCTCGCTTCCTGTTCAAGTCTCTCTGTGATTGGACGGCGGGGGCATCGACCTGTTGTCAATCACAGCAGCGAGAATCAAACTGAGAGGATGCGTTCACCGCCAAGGAAACCCTGAACGCATCCTGAGGTCACACTGCACGTGCCTGGCTGTGAGGGGGCGGAGTCAGGACTCACGTTAGTAAGAACCCGCCAAGAGTTTGAATATTGCTAACCTACGATGCTACAGCGAGCTCGTGCTTGTTCTACTTGACATCACTTCCTGCAGCGGCTACGGGCTCACGCGTTAGGGTAACCGTAACGCAGAGTTATTTAGTGTACGAACGAGTTAACGATGAGGAAAGTGCAAAACGCACTCTACTACGGAAGACTTTAAATGCCTAAATCAAGAAAAAGCTTCAGTTTTGTCTGCAGACGCTTTTAATGTGTCAGTGTGATTTCAATCATCTGTACGTGTCTTTAGGACTCTCACAGCTGACAGCAAACATCGAATATCACGCCTGATTTAGTTCATTTGTTTTTAATGTGTCAGAATTAAAATATTTCTAGCACTTCCTGTTGCTGCAGGTTTCATTTCTCACTCTTTATAAAGTTTATTTGACATCTTAGTTCCTGAACTATCACTGAACACGCTCAAGGAACATGAAGTGAACCATCTACAAGTTATTTTCTAAACGGTGGCATTTTAAACCTTCCATATGGTAAGTATGGAATTCTAATGAATCTGTGGGAACGGATTAATTTAAGCATTAAACGTCCTCCGTACTTCCCGCAGCACCTCCAACTGAAACAAACTATGAGGAAAAACAAAGTGGCGACAGAAAGGTGAACTTTGACCTTTCGGTTAGTGTGTGACCCGGGAAGAAAAAAAGAAAAAGAAACGCCAGTGACGTGTGCACGTCGGCGGCTACGCTAACGTGAGACCGCGACACCGAGGGAGAAAACACCAAACCCTATTCCACAACCAAAGGAAACGCGGGAAAGAAACAGCGGGTCACGACGCGTGAGGGCGAGCGGGTCGGCAACGAAGAAGAACGCAGGAAGTCTACGCAGCAGTAGAAAAATACACATTACAAAAGGTGAGAGCGAGCGGGCAGCCATTTTGGCGATGAAGTTAGAGGAAAGTAAGTGCCCGTAAAGCTACGTCAGCAGGCATTGGTCGGACAAGTCGTCACAGACGGCATGACAGAAACGCCTCGCTGCTGCCTGCGAGGATTTCTCGCCGCTGCCGCTGACAGACATGGAAGGTTACGCTGCATCAAGCATCGACACCGGTGCTGGTGACAAATACACAACTTCATTATTTTCAACAAAACAGCAACAACTACTCGTCTTCCTCTGAAGAAGCTCCGCCTCTGTGCCGACGACTCCTCCCACCGTTACTACGACGCCACTTTGTCGTCCTTCTGCAAGAAAAACAGGAACAAACGCCAACGTTAGCACCGAGAGGCGACGGACTTTAAGGTCAGAAGGACGGGGCGGAACTCCAGCTCCTACTTCCTCAAGTCATGTGTTGGTCTGACAGGAGCCCTCTAACCCCGCCCCCTGAGCCTTCACTGTCTCGAAGTTAAAACACAATAACGTGACTTCACCCGGTACGCCGACAGGTCGGCGAACTCCCGGCCGGCCTGGTTTCCTCTGTATCCTCCCCTGTAGCCGCCACCGCCTCCCTGCGGTGGCCCAAAGGAGCCCCGGCTGGCCGGGCGACCCCGCCCACCGCGATAACCTGTGCCGCCGCGGCCACGGTAGCCCTGGCGACCTCGGCTCTGACGCAGAGGGATGCCGAAGGTTTCAGCGTTCATCCGCCGCTCCTCCGCCCACGTTTGCCTCCGCTCCCTGCAAGAGAAACAAGCGGCGGTGAGCGAGAGACGCGGCACGCTACACACAGGAAGTGGTCGGGGCTATGGTTAAAGCGACTCACCTCGGGAACCCCGACCCTCCGGACCGCTCGCTCGTCTTCCTGCCGGACAGAAAACATTTCCATTGTTAGTGACCGCGCCCCCTTCAGTGTACAGAAGCCACGCCCACACTGACAGCACTCGTACCTCGTGTCATCGCAGGAGATGTTGTCGAAGAACGACTTGGACTTGTCGTAGTAGCAGTTGGGCCCGAGCGGGTCGCACTCGTCGTCGGCATTGCTCTCACTATTCTGAGTCTCCACGCCAGAGTCGCCTTTATCCTCGCCGTTGAGTGCCTTCTCGTCTGCGAGGCGAACAACAGAAACGGGACACGCTCAGACGAACGTTACGCTTAACGCTGCATTTCGGCCCACCGTCGGTGACCTCACCTCGGAGCTTCAGCTTGCTCTGGAACTCGCGCTCCAGCTCCTCCTTGTTGAACTGCGCGTTGGCGCTCTCGAAGTCAAAGTCCTTCTCGAACTTCATTGGGCCGTCCCGGCGCACATTGAAGCGTCCTCTGCCGCGGTGACCGCCTCCTCTGCCGCGTCTGTTAGACGGAGCACCCGCGGCAGCTGAAGAATAGAGGGAGGACGAGGAGGACATTAGTTACCGTGGTAACTAGAGGGGGAGACACGAGGACGTGAACTGAGGCACATCCACGATGACGGACGACCTCGCAGCACTTCGAGGTAATGTCACATGTTAGCAATCACACATGCAGGTAACAGGAAGTCAGGTGACACTCAACTGACTTCCAGTTACCTGATAGGACACCGTGAGGATGGACGTCACGCTCCGATTGGCTCATACTGTAAACACAGAGCGGTATGTGTGGTGCCGACGCCGCATCTACAGCCTCACCTCTCCTCGTGTCCACGCTCTCCTGCGAGTGCTGCGCCTTCTGGCTGCTCTGTCCTGAGGAGGCTGTGCGGCCATGGGTGGGGCTTCGGCGTCCCAGGCCAGGAGCCGGTGCAGTAGTGGTGGTGGCTGAGGGGGCGGCGCTGGCTGCCTGATCCAGGACCGGACTCTTCCTCAGAGGGTCCAGGTTACCTGGGCTGGTTCGACCTGCAGAACCGGGGAAAGGTCACAGTTAGTGCGGCGCTACTCGATCATCAATGATCACGCCGAGAGAAACTCATATCAGAGAAACTGAGCAGGGCGTGTAGGTGTTCCTCACTTCCTGCTTCAGCACTGCAGGAGGACAGGAAGTGACTCATACAACTCTTCAGCATCACACGGTGATGAAGCAGCGCAGGAATTTGTGCTGACCTTTGAAGTCATTTAACACAAAGTAAAGATTGCACAATAAAGCAAAAACATTAAAAGGCGAACTGCGATGGGTCCATGACACGATCACGTGAAACAAACATTTGCAGTAACAGTAAAGGCGAAATTCTCGCTGCGTCTCTGCTGCAATCGGGATTTCTTATAACAACTGGCGAGCAGACACAACGCGCTGCGAGCGGCAGCTTCAACATCGCAGCTGACTTTTAATCCTCTGGACCGCGTGGAGGTCATGTGGAGCAGGAAATGAAGGCCTTGATGGCTCAGTCACGCCAACGCCACAAACCACCCCTGCTCGCTTCCTGTGGCATGAGTTATGTGGCACAAGGGTCACAGACAGACCCTCAACTAGGGCTGGGCCATATTATACCGTTCACGGTAATACCGGTATAATGTTAGGCAACGATAGGAAAATGAAATATCGCGATAGAATGGGAGTAAAACGCGCATGCGCAGTGCCTTTGTTTTCATACGCACATGGCCGATTGTTGAGTGAAACAGATGAACCAGAATTGGTTTGTAAAAATGGTGCAACTTCAGTGATGTGGAACTGGTTTGGTGTTTGTCCGTCAGATACACGACAAAGCACATTTTTTTGCATTACATGCAAGCGGCCGTTGTTATTGTCATATTTGTCGGACTAAGATGCTCTTAAATCTGGGAGTAATCTGGGTCCTAAACTCCGTATTCTTCAGGTCAAACAACACTGCAGCATCACTTAGAGTTAAAAACTGTCTAAATTCTTTCATCTTTAATAAAACGATCAGCATTGCTGCTTTACCAGGTGTAACTATGAAGTTTAACTTCCAGGCATCCATGAAAACAAAAGTTATTACATTTAACGGAGTTAGAAGTTAGCAGGAAGCTAGCGGAAGTTAGCTCGCTAGTTTCGCTAGTTACCTAAGCATGATATAGCATGTTCTGACAGAGATTTCTGAAAAAAATCAAACGTACAGCTCTGCTATCACTTCCAACATAAATGAAGACAGGAAACTAAACAGCAGTGACATTTGTAGGGTTACTGAAGTTGGGCTAGCTGGTATATAATGATGTGCTACGTGATCGCTAGCGACACAGCTATGTTAGCATAACATAAACAGTGAAGCTGGAGGACGAACACTAACACTTTTCCACTTATAAAAGTTAACGTGAAGGTTCCTGATGGTTAGAGACAAATGCAATCGCATGGCAGGATGCTGTAAACGGACCAAACTTCAGTCAGGAGAACAACTGAGATAATCCATCCACAATACGAGGTTAGTCATTAATATACTGCAACAACATGGGAATAGAGCAGCTGCCAGAGAATTCAACATTAATGAATCAATGGTACAGAAGTGGAGGAAGCAAGAAGAATGAGTTTAATAAAGTTTGATTTATCTGACTGCTTTGTTTCGCTTAATGTGCCTTATAATCCCGTGCACCTTATGGTCCGAAAAATGCGTACTGCACACTGCAGTTTAATGTTGCAAAGCACCTCTTTTTAACTTCAGTGGATATTATACATGGTTATGCTCAGGATATGTCAGCCCATTTCTACTGGAAATGCCTTTTGGTTAAACTTTCAGCAAGGAATTTGCATTTGCACTGTTACATTTTTATAAAGCTTTAATGTACATAAAAACCAGCTTCTTGTTTAAGTGAAAATAAATGGAAGGTTGTCTTTTTGCGCTAGTAATGTTGTGGAGTTGTATTTTGTCTCGCATCAATTATATCGTCAGTTATATCGTTATCGCAAATTTTCAAATATATATATATCGTGATAAATATTTTTGGCCATATCGCCCTGATCTACCCTCAACCCTTGGATTTCATGCCCGGCGAGAACCCCACCCCCCCTGCTTACCTGCAGCACCAAGCTGCGGCGACACCAACGGGCTGCTGTTGAACTGGCTGTAGGCGGGGACCGGAGCTCGGCTGAAGAGGCCGTAGGAACCGGCTGACTGGAATGGGGTTGGCGCCGTGGCGGACGAGGAGCTGGAGCTCATAGATGACTGCAGGAGGAGGAAGAAAGGTTAAAGGTCACATCAGCTCCTCGTTTCATTTCTCGCAGAAAACTGAAACAGGAAGCCTAATTTGTCCCTTTCACAGTAAAGGTCCTGTGATAGCAGAGGGGACAGATTAAAATAAAGCTCTCTCACACATAGCTCAGCTTACAGGAAGTGGTGGAAATAATATTTCAACATAAGATAGACTGGAAGTGGATCGGTCAGGACCCTCAGGTCAGAGGGGCCAAGTCCAATCAGACAGCCCACAGGCCAAACACGACCTTGCCTCCTCAGGACGGGCGTACCTGGACGATGGCAGGGTCCTGGGGCAGCGAGCAGGTGGGTTTGGGTGGTTCGCACACGGTCAGGTCCTTGATGTCGCTGCCTCTGAAGATGATGTACTCAAACGTGTCATCCCGAGGCGGAATTGGCCGGTCGGTGGGCCGGTCTTCAGTGCCGAACGAACGAACTGTCAGAGGAGGAAACAAAGTGCTGCTAGAATCACAGGTCAAAGGGGAAACAGGGTTCAAACCACCCCTCTTAAATTCACCCTAATGGAGCACCAAATGCTAATTAGAGCAGAACAGTAGTCTAGGTGATGCCCCTACTACAGAGAGGAGAGCATTGGGTGACCTAGTTATTGATCGTCAGGCACCTAATGGCGGTCAGAGGAGCTGTGGTCTGAGCTGGGAGGAGACCGGACACATCTCCTCTCAGATCACCCGGAATACCTGCAGAGGGCTCTGGGAAATCTAAGGAAACACATATACATACAGCCCTCACTCTGGTGTGTGTTGTTTTTTTTTTTTTTGTTCCTGCTCTGTCACAGGTCACGTGACACCGTGCTTCACTCGCACAACATAACGCTTGGACATAGCACCACAAAACCACGCGATCCACTATACTACTTGTCCCGGCTCCGCCTGCACCGGTCTGTGACGTGCACTCAGTGACGTCAGAGAGTGCGGCGAGCAGGTGAGGCTGACCGGAAACGAGCATGGTGTCGGCTTCCTCTACTGGCTAGCGTTAGCCGGTTAGGTGAATCACCTGTTACTCTATCTGCGCACAGAGAGCTGGTGTGAGCCGTCACAGCAGTTTAGCCTCCCTTTATCCGCTTGAACCCGAATAAGTCGGTGCAGTTTCATGCTAGCTCGGCAGAACACGCTTTTTGTGACGAATGTTAGCATGATAGTGTTAGCCAATGGGTTTAGTTTAGCGTGCTAAGCTCGGCTAAAACTGCTAATCACCGTTGTTTACGCCCGCGCAGCCGCAACTCAGCAACACAAACAAAGCTTAAACCGAGCAAGAGCATAGCCGCGAGCCCTCCACTCACGCGGCAGTGCTACCTTTAGCCAGCGCCACTGTCGAGTTCTCGGTGTCGATGGTGTAGAGGATGCCTTCGTAGCGGATCTCGGCCTTGGAGATCAGGCTGATCTTGCTGCCGAGGTAGGGGGTCCCGCCGCTCATGGTGCTGTCCGTGACTGGGAGCTTCTAGCAGAGAAACGGACAGGCGCCTTGTGTGAAGTACACGCGAAACAGAAACGATCCTTCGGGGGGTCTGTGTGTGTTGACTCTACTGCGCTCCGCGGCTACAACATGGCTACCTGCTCCTCCATCTGAGGCTCTGAGCGCGGGGGCTAACGATACTACCCAGCATCGCGATATTTCACGGCTTCGTCAGCTGTAGATCTGAGGATGATAGAAGAGACGGCAGCTGCTGGCCCTCGTATGGAACAATAGAACTACTCTACCATAGCACCATACCAAACAACACGTTTAATTAAAGGGTCAGTTTTGTTTTCTTGATTCTTTATTAATATTCTTTTATTTATTCACCATCCAATGTTTGTCTGAAGCCTGGTCAGTTTCCACCTTCTCCTGGGAGCTCTTCCCAGGTCAGATGTCTTTAACCTCTAGGAAATATCCTCCCGAACTATCTCAGCTGCCTCCGAAGCTCCTCGCCCACCTCTAAAAAACGGAAGCTTTAGAGCTGGAAGCAGGAAGGACCGTGTGGCTCTGTTGAAGTGGTGGATTGTGACAGTTCACAGATGTAAACATGTGTGGAATAAAATCAGCAGGATTTATTGACCAGATTATTGAGAAATCTGATTGATAGATAGAATCTGATCAGGTTTCTCCTGGATCCTTTTGTTTTCTTTTACTCCACTTTTGTTTTTACGGGTTATATACGAAGCCTCTTTGTCCTCGTTGGCTGAATTGAACGGAACGGAACCTGTGTTCAAATAAAGTTTTGAGTGGCTGGACTCTGCCCTCACCTGCGAACTCACCTGTACACAAAGAGCTGCGGCTCTAATGGAAAATCTGCCTCTCCTATCTCTATGCTCGGAAGCGAGCCGGATCCTCGGCGCATGCGTACATTCTAAAATACGATTTGCACAACGGTCCAGCATCAAAGATGGCGGGAGCCTCCGACCCACTGGAGGACATGCTCTTCAATGAGGTGGACGAGAAGGCGGTGAGCGACCTGGTCGGTTCTCTGGAATCTCAGCTAGGCGACCGAAAGCCTCCCGCGCCTCCGTTTTCCGCCGGGAAACGAGACGCGGCTCCGTCGGCCGCGGGCCACTTCTCAGGGAAAGTGCGCGGAGCGGAGTCCGCGGAGCAGCCGCAACAAGGACATCCCGGAGCGGTGCTGACCCCGGAGCCCGCCGCAAGCGAGCCGCCGTCCGCCGCACCGCTGCCCTCGTCTACCTCCGCCGGGCCCGCGGGAGCCAGCCTGGCCGCGGTCGGACCGCCTCCGCCCGCCGGTTCTCCGGGACCGGGACCTCTCGGCGCTCCGGCCGCCGGCGCTAGCTTCCCCCGGGCTGCGGTCCCGGGTCCGAGCGCTGCGGAGGCGGTCAGGAGCTCTCCGCCCGGACTGCAGAGCGTGAACGGCGGTACCGGAGCCGCCAAGTTGGTGAGCTCTCCCGGTGTTCCTGCGACCGCCGGGGCCGGCCCCGCGACTTCACAGCCCGGCTTCCCCGTACCTCAGCACTCCGGGGGCTCCCCCTCCGCGGTCCTGCAGAGGCTCCCCAGCCCGGCGGCCCAGAACGGGCTCGACCCGCAGGGCGGCCCGCCGGCAGCCCCCGCCGCCTCCGCCTCTCAGGTCGTGAACCACAACAACCCTCTCATGCACGCCAAGGTGCTCGTGCCCAGCCAGCCCGCCACCGGAAGCTCGGTCATACTGACCGGCACCCCCTCCCCGGTCCAGGCCCCCATCAGCCACCCTCAGACCGGGACCAGCACGTCACCCTCCCCCGGGGCTAAACCCGCAGTCAACGGGGTGTCCCAGCCCGCCGTGGCCGTGGTGAGGCCGCCCGGACCGGCCGTGGTGGCCACCTCCATCCCGCAGCAGAGACCCGGGCTGGTGGCCGCCACCACCCGGGTCGCTACTTCGCAACCCTCGCTGGCTGTCCGGCCCCAGCAGCAGACCACCATCCAGCTGCCCCAGGGCTTCACCATGCCCCAAGGTGAGGACACACACACACACACACACACACACACACACACGCACACGCACACACCAGGTGACCCACAGTCTCCCAGCTGATCTGTGAGCCGATCAGTGATCGATCGTCCCTTTGAGGAGGACCTGATTCTGTTCAGTAACTGATCTGCTGAGAGCTGGCAGCCTCTGATGGAAGGCTATCGATGAAGTGATCAGCTGCTGATCAGTTTATGACTGATTAATCGACTAATCTGAACGTTTCATAGTTGCAGCTTTGAGGTTTTTGTTGTGTGAATGTTAAATCAATAATCTGATCAGCAGGCAGATTGTCAGACTGAGGTTGGCTCTGTTTGAGTTCCTGCTCCTGCTGTGTGAGCCACAGCGACCACAGCAGTGATCAATAAAGGATTCTGATCAGTGGACTAGCTCGAGTCTCCAGCTCCTCGGGGTCACGTGACCATATTCAGCAGATTGTTGAGAACGATTGATTGTGTGGGTTGGTCAAAGGTGAGAGCTGAGACAGGAAGTGAAGAGTCAGGTGTTGCGTTCAGGCGTAGTAAGTGCTCAGTTTACAGTAAATGTCCTGACCTGCCCCCTCCTCCTCCCCCTGCAGGTATGGTTCTGGTCCGGACTGAGACGGGTCAGCTGGTCATGGTCCCCCAGCAGGTCCTCGCTCAGGCTCAGGCCAAGACGCAGCAGAGCCAGGCGGTGACGAGCATCACGCAGAGACCCGCCACGCCGACGGCCGCCACCACCATCCGGGTGAGCACTGCCCCCACGGTAAGCTCCGCCCACACAATGCAGGTGCGAGAGTTTTTTACTTCACATTTAATTTTTGTTTCACTGTCATACTCCCAATCTGATGAGCTTGACCAATCACAGGCAAGTTCTTCAGTAGGGGTGGGTTTCAATAATCAATAATCAATTCTAGCTTGAATGAGGCGATATCGATTCATTCAAATCCTGAATCGATTTTTAAATATATTGATTTTGCCCGAAACGCCAGAATCTCAGGTTAAACCTCACAACATTTCTACAACCACCAAACAGCTAAAACAGTAAATGCGAGCAGGAACACGATTCTGCACAGAGACGTAAACACAAAGGGCGGACCCCCCGACGCATCAGAATCAGTCAGCTGTCGGCGTTTAGCCCCAACGGCGTGCCCGTGTACGTGCCATCAGGTGAGAAAGCCGACAGCTCACAGATTCTGATGCGTCGGGGGGTCCGCCCTTTGTGTTTACGTCCTTTTTTGGGCTCGATTCTGAAGCGGTAGTTTTGTCTCTCCAACCAAACTTCACTGAACCAGCTGCAGATCCAAACTCCGCATCACATAAACATCGTCATGGACTCACTCTGACTTTGGATGTTTTGCTTCCACCACGAGAAAGTCACACTTCCTGCACAGCTCTCTCTCTGTACTTCAAGAACAGTTTCCCCTCTATAAATCTGTTTTCTGCATTATTGTGCACCAGTCACCCGTTGTTCACAGCGCTGTCGGCCGCTGTGCTTTATTTGATTTAATTTAACTGACCTCTGACAAGGAAGCGTAATTTCTGCTGTTCAATACTGAACAAATGTAAACTTTTTAAAATGCTGTGTCTCTAATCCTGTAACTTTGCTTCACTTCAGCAGCATCAGGTCATGTTTATATGTTGATTCATGGTTTTCTTCTGTGTTTGATCGACTGCAGAATATTTTAAGGTTGTCTGCTATAAAACGCCAGAACAGGAAAATCTCCTTCATGTGTTTGTGTGTTGCTCACTTACTTTGACACAAAGGCCTCTGCTGTGATGCTCACACCTCTGATAAAGTCTGACAAGCTGTAAAAATATGAATATGTGCTGATAAATGATCAGAATTATAATATTTCTGACTGTCTGGGACAAAATTTCCCTGATTCGAATCGATCAAATCGGGACCTCGTGAATCGGAATCGATACCCAGCCCTACTTTTCAGTTTATTTACTGCTGCAGCCAGAACAGAGGCCAAAGGAGGGGGAACAGCTAAGCTGTAGAGCCTCTTTACTTCACTGTGCAATACTTTTTGTTAACAGTCAGCGGTGCAATAGACTTCAATGCCCTTGTATTCTTATTCTATTTATTCTTTTTATCCCTTTCGTATATTTTCTTTACATATGTGTGTATAGATAATCTTCTGCTCACGTTCTGTAACTTCTGTCGGTGTTGCTATTGGAAACCGAATCTCCCAGAGGAACCCACCCGAGGGATTAATAAAGTTTATCTTATGTTAGAAGTCAAGCCCCTCCCCTTTTAAAGCTCTGGGGAGGGGCTTTAATGAATTAAAAAGGAAGTCCTTCTGTAGTGCTTGTTTGTGATTGGTGGAACTGATGTTACCTGATGGTGCGGTTTGTTTTTTCCCCTCCTCCCCGCTGTCGGCAGGCACCGGGCACCCCTCAGACCGTCCGCCTGGCCACACCTACTCAGACCAGAATGATTCAGCCTCCCTCCACGACTGCCGCAGTGCAGGTGCGTTTCCTGCTGGCAGCACGTCATGTGACACCTGATGGTTATTTTAAGCCTCTTTTCCACCAGTCTCTAACGCTCCATTAACAGTTAGTACCGCCTCAGCGTGCGTGGGGTTGTACCTGTTACTAATCAGGTTGTAGTAACAGGTACCCACAGGTACCACACGGCTGTGGGTCAAACTGTGTGGTCGCCAGTGTTGGGGAGTAACGGAATACATGTACCGCCGTTACGTATTTAAAATACAAAATATGAGTAACTGTATTCCGTTACAGTTACCGTTTAAAAAGGTGGTATTCAGAATACAGTTACTTTGTTGAAATAAATGGATTACACTGCGGTACTTTCCTGTTTCATATTGTGGCGGGTCAGGACTGTTTGGGTTTTGTTTGACAGCTACGCTCTGTTGTTCCAGGCGGCAGCGTTACGGTTGCCATGGTTACAGGGCGACGCTCTCTCTCTCTCTGCGACTGTGTGTTTCCTGGGTGAGAGAGCGCCTTTTCGCTGTTGTTGTTGTTGTGCTAAGCTAACAGGCAGAATGCTACAAGCATAGCTCTAAAGAATGTAGCATCATGGGCAGTGTAGTCCGTGCTGCAGGGAGAATGCACTGCCATACACGTTATGGGTCTGTGAGCGCGAGGAGGGAGAAAAAGGCGAGTGGAAAGGTACGAGTTGTCGTCGAGGAAAAACGGGAGCTGGAAGCATGTAAATATAATAATAACCACTGCAGCCAAGAAGAGAGCCTGACGAGCCCAGCTGTAAGTAAGCTATTAAGACTCGACTGTACACCGTGTTCGTGTTTTCCTCCGAAACAATAAGTTCTGTTGGAGCAGCCTTTCAACGCCTCTCTCTGTCTCTGCTAGCAAAGTTGACCCAGACAACAAAGTAAAGCTAGTTTTTGGCTACGAGCCGACAGGGACCCCGCCGTATTAGTCAGAGGTCCCTTTACTACAGTTCGGAGTCGCGGACCTTCAGTAATAGTAATAAATCACACAGCAATAGTACATTCACGTTGTTGTAAAAAGCATGATAATATATTAAGTAATCCAAAGTATTCAGAATACGTTACTGTCATTGAGTAACGTAACGGAATACGTTACAGAATACATTTTGGGGCATGTATTCTGTAACGGAATACATTTTAAAAGTAACCTTCCCAACACTGGTGGTCGCTAGCCTGTGATGAAGGCGACAGACGTGTTAGACCCCGCCTCACCTTCCACACCTGAGCTCTAAACTTTTAAAACTTATCAGACCGCCATCTTCACACCAGGTCTTTATTTAGAGCGAACGCAGCGGCGTGTGTCACATGAGGTCAGCCTGATGGTGGTCATGTGACTTGTCTGTTTTCTGTTGCTTTACAGAAGGCGCTCGCAGTGGCGCCCAGCATCACGCCGGTATCGGTGAAGATGACGACCCCCCAGAAGACGCCGACGGTGATCACGACGGGGGGGACGCCTGTCGCCAAACCTGCCGGTGTGCCGTCCACCCCCATGACCGGCACACCGGCGCCCGCAGCCTCGCCCGCCACCAGAGTCACCGTGGTGTCCCAGGTGGGTTCAGGTGTATCCGGCAGGTTTGGGCTGCTGTGATGGAGGCACTTCCTGTCTCTGACCCTCTGTCGTCCTCAACAGGAAATGCAGGAAAACGTAAAGAAATGCAAGAACTTCCTCGCCACGCTCATCAAGCTGGCGTCCCACAACTCGCCCTCGCCGGATACCTCGAAGAACGTGAAAGCCCTGGTGCAGGACCTGCTCGTAAGTAGCTCCTCCTCCTGCTCACTGCCGCCTGATTGGACCTATGGGGTCATGTGATCGTACGATGCCGTCTTCATGTTTTCAGGACGCCAAAATCGAGCCCGAGGAGTTCACCACTCGGCTGCAGGCCGAGCTGAAGTCCTCGCCACAACCCTACCTCATCCCCTTCCTCAAGGTACGGCTGTAGTACTGCGAATACTGCAGGTGTTACTGCAGGTGTTACTGCAGGTGTTAAGCGTGTGTGTCTCCACAGAAAAGCCTCCCCGCTCTGCGGCAGACGCTGCTCAACAGCCAGCAGTCTCTGATGACTGCACCCCCCGGCGCCGTGGTCACGCCCCCGGCCACCCCTGGCTCAGTCACCGCCGCCACCATCAGGCCGCGGCTGCCCGTCAACCCGGCCGGCGGCACCGTCCGTCTGAACGCACCCATCGGCACGGCGGCTCTGGTAAGAATCGTCAGGTTACAGGTCAACAAAAAGACTTTTGTAACCTTTGACCTTGTAAATATGAAAATATTTTGGATGTTTTAATTTGGAAAAACGCTCCAGCTGCAAACCTGCGTCAGACTCGTTTATTCGGACTCTAACGTCCTCACCGGAGCGCTGCGGGTAACCGTGAGCACGCCACTCGCCGTCAACAAACAAGTGAACGCTGACCCCTCAGAGGAAGTCTGAGGCTCAGCCCTCTGTGATGATGATGTAATGATGATGTCATGATGCTCTCCTGCAGCCTGTGTGCAGACCTGGAGTGCAGACCGTGCAGGCTCGGGCGCCGATTGTCTTCAGACCTCAGGGTGAGTTTGTCGAGCTGCTCGGCGCACCTGGAGAGTCACTTTTGTTTTAAGGGGCGGAGCCTCCCGCAGCTTAAGCTGCTCAGTTTTAAATAAATCGGCTGTTTTAAAGGTTAAAAAAAAGCAGCAAGCGCCACCACCAGGTGGCAGCAGACCGCAGGGTTATCAGGCCTGTTTCACAGCTGGTGGGAGGAGCTTTTTTATTTTTTTTAATAAGCATGCTTTTTTCCCTTTTCAGCTACGCTGCAGGTGAGAGGACCCACAACCATCATCAGCAAAAGCCCTGTGAACCTTGCAGCTCAGGCCAATCAGAAGAAGCTGAGCGATCCAGGGGGCGGGACGTTCAGGTGAGCAAAACGTTATTTAAAAAGTAAAAAGCTTCTGTGACACCTGTAAACTAACAATGGACACGGAACGATGGATACACTAGTCCCGGAGGTCGAACAGAGATACGGAGGCCCCGGAGCGCCAAAAAACAAGCATCAAAACAGGAAGTGCAGAACAGCTGTTTCAGTCACACAGGTCGGCTTTACTGAGGACGGTCGAGGGTCGCCTCACCTGAAACGGCACAAGTGACATTCATTTAAAAACATGAGCTGAGAACACCTGACCGTGTCGGATCAGTCTGGAGAAGGTTAGCGTTCTTAAGGTTGGGCCTCTGTGAGCACAGGTCACGATGATGAAGCACGCGTGACCTGTGACAGCAGGAAGTGACTGTCCAGCGTCTCTGGCTCTGACTGGTTCCTGATTTGGGTCAGAGGGGTTGCGATGAGCCGGAGTGTTACTCTGACCCGGCGAAGGCTCCAACAGAAAAAAAAGACTAGTCACCACTTCCTGTTGGAAGCGTAGTTCACAGATGAGGCAGCAGGGGGCAGTGTGTGCCCACAGCGAGCAAAGCTGAGTGTAGGTGTGAGAGGAACATATTTTAATACACTGCAATAAAAAATAAGTGTGTGCGTTTAAAAAAACAGGAAGTGACTTCATCTTTGGGCCAATGAGATTGGGGAACGCTGCTGTGCTTCATTCGCAGTGTGGACCTGAGCTCTGACACGTTCTTCCTCAGCCTCGACATCCCTAACCTTCCCGCTTTCCTTTTCTTAACCCGCAGAGATGACGACGACATCAACGACGTGGCTTCGATGGCTGGCGTCAATCTCAATGAGGAGAACGCCCGAATCCTCGCCACCAGCTCGGAGCTCGTGGGCACAAAGATCCGCTCGTGTAAAGACGAGGCCTTCCTGCCGAGCAGCCTGCTGCTCCGCCGCATCCTGGACACAGGTCAGTGTGAAAACTCAGCAAATCAGCGGGTCTCCTGATTCTCCTGTACCTGCTCAGGTATCACGCCTGAAAGCCTGTTTCACCTTCAGCCTCAAAGGTCAGCTGAGTCAGTCGGGACCTCCTCCTCCTCTGTCGGCTGTTCTTAGTGAAGGATGCAGGGAGGAGTCTAAAACTAGTTCGAGGACAGGAGGAGAACTGTAGGCGCTGATGAAGACGAATTCAGAAAGGAAATGAAGCCGGGATGATCGACCTGCAGAAACCACCTGCTGACGTGCAGCGGCGTCCCGTCCTGATGATCTCTGTTTTCTCGTCCTCAGCTAAGAAGTTTGGCGTCAGCGAGGTCCCGCCAGAAGTGGTGAACCTGGTTTCCCACGCCACGCAGTCCCGGCTGCGCACCCTGCTGGAGAAGGTTTCGGCCATCGCGCAGCACCGCACGGACGGCGGGAAGGTAAGAACGCTCGCAGCGTGCCTCACCTGCGTTTAGATCGAGCCGCCGTCGGGCTGTTTCTGGACGACTCCGCTGTAGATCTGCTGTTACCGTTGAGCTGCGCAGGCTGATGTTAAATTAGCAGATATTTAAATGGAGTCTGGTTTACATGTCCCGTTTCTCTCCTCCCCCCCCATCAGGATGAAGAGCGCTACGAGCAGACGTCGGACGTTCGCTCTCAGCTGCGTTTCTTCGAGCAGTTGGAGCGTTTGGAGAAACAGAGGAAAGACGAGCAGGAGAGAGAGATGCTGCTGAAGGCCGCCAAGGTACGGACACGTTTCTGCGTTCACCTTTCTGAAGAGTTCAGTTTAAAATGAAATGTTTTTGAAAGAAGCTGAGTTTGAAGAGGACCAGCTTCCTGTTCCCCGTCCTGATGTAACACATTTTATGCAAAGTTATATCAAATATACACTAAGTAGAAACGATCACTAAACTAAACACAAAATGAAACAAGTAAATCAAACTGCAATTGTATAAAAGGCCGGGCTTCTGCTTCTGAGAGACCAGACAGGTTCTAAAGATCAGGAGCCAATGGGAAGGCTGTTAAATCTGCAGGAGCAGCTGGTTGGTGGACCTCAGCGCCCGCAGGATTATATGGTTTCAGAAGTTCTGCTAAGTAAGCTGGTCCATCGAGACTCTTAAAAACAAACAGCTTGCATGCAGCGAAGTCAGATCAGAGCCAACGTATAAAGAGCTGCAATGACGGAGACGTTGGATAGATGTGTGTGTCTGTGAATGTCCACCAGCAGAGGACCCACATCTGAGCCCTGTGGAACTCCACGTGTGATGTTTGTGTGGAAAAACTCACCAAGAAAGCTCATGTTTCTCTAAAGGTTATAATTTCGTGGACGTGAAATCAAATTGTGTTTTTATGGGCCTGCCTAGTGATCAGTGCTTCCACTAGAGATGTACAAAGCAGCCGGTATTTGTATCTGTTGAGGGGGGGGAAGTATTTGTATTCGAGTAAAAATCCATTTTTTTGCATTACACTTCTAATTAATGTTATAGTAAGTAGTGAATGGACAATGGGAACCTCTGCTAATGTTAATTAGCCTATAGCCTACGTCTTGCTGTCTGCAAAAGACTAACATAAACGTACATACAGTGGGGCAAAAAAGTATTTAGTCAGCCACCGATTGTGCAAGTTCCCCCACTTAAAATGATGACAGAGGTCAGTAATTTGCACCAGAGGTACACTTCAACTGTGAGAGACAGAATGTGAAAAAAAAAATCCATGAATCCACATGGTAGGATTTGTAAAGAATTTATCCGTAAATCAGGGTGGAAAATAAGTATTTGGTCACCTCAAACAAGGAAAATCTCTGGCTCTCACAGACCTGTAACGTCTTCTGTAAGAAGCTTTTCTGTCCCCCACTCGTTACCTGTATGAATGGCACCTGTTTGAACTCATCATCTGTATAAAAGACACCTGTCCACAGCCTCAAACAGTCAGACTCCAAACTCCGCCATGGCCAAGACCAAAGAGCTTTCGAAGGACACCAGGAAAAGTATTGTAGACCTGCACCAGACTGGGAAGAGTGAATCTACAATAGGCAAGCAGCTTGGTGTGAAAAAATCAACTGTGGGAGCAATCATCAGAAAATGGAAGACATACAAGACCACTGATAATCTCCCTCCATCTGGGGCTCCACGCAAGATCTCATCCCGTGGGGTCAAAATGATCATGAGAACGGTGAGCAAAGATCCCAGAACCACACGGGGGGACCTGGTGAATGACCTGCAGAGAGCTGGGACCAAAGTAACAAAGGTCACCATCAGTAACACACTACAACGGCAGGGAATCAAATCCCGCAGTGCCAGACGTGTTCCGCTGCTGAAGCCAGTGCATGTCCAGGCCCGTCTGAAGTTTGCCAGAGAGCACATGGATGATACAGCAGAGGATTGGGAGAATGTCATGTGGTCAGATGAAACCAAAGTAGAACTTTTTGGTATAAACTCAACTCGTCGTGTTTGGAGGAAGAAGAATACTGAGTTGCATCCCAAGAACACCATACCTACTGTGAAGCATGGGGGTGGAAACATCATGCTATGGGGCTGTTTTTCTGCCAAGGGGACAGGACCACTGATCCGTGTTAAGGACAGAATGAATGGGGCCATGTATCGTGAGATTTTGAGCCAAAACCTCCTTCCATCAGTGAGAACTTTGAAGATGAAACGAGGCTGGGTCTTCCAACATGACAATGATCCAAAACACACCGCCCGGGCAACAAAGGAGTGGCTCCGTAAGAAGCATTTGAAAGTCCTGGAGTGGCCTAGCCAGTCTCCAGACCTCAACCCCATAGAAAATCTGTGGCGGGAGTTGAAAGTCCGTGTTGCTCGGCGACAGCCCCAAAACATCACTGCTCTCGAGAAGATCTGCATGGAGGAATGGGCCAAAATACCAGCTACTGTGTGTGCAAACCTGGTAAAGACCTATAGTAAACGTTTGACCTCTGTTATTGCCAACAAAGGTTATGTTACAAAGTATTGAGTTGTATTTTGTTATTGACCAAATACTTATTTTCCACCCTGATTTACCAATAAATTCTTTACAAATCCTACCATGTGGATTCATGGATTTTTTTTTTCACATTCTGTCTCTCACAGTTGAAGTGTACCTCTGGTGCAAATTACTGACCTCTGTCATCATTTTAGGTGGGGGAACTTGCACAATCGGTGGCTGACTAAATACTTTTTTGCCCCACTGTATAACTCCCACAAGTGCATACAATTCGACACAACTACACAAGCGTTGTTTTAACCTTTTAAACCGAACTTTAACGTTACTCTGTCAACAGCCTGTTGTCCAAATCCAGTCCCCAACCTTTTTTGCGCCACAGACCGGTTTATGTCCGACAATATTTTTACGGACCGGCCTTTAAGGTGTTGCGGATAAATGCAGCAAAATAAAACCAGTACTGGTACCAAATAAAATTTATTGATAACACACGGCAAAAGACAGAGAAACTGAGGTAACGATCAAAACAATAAATATTAACGATAAAACCCTGAAAACCGTAAATTTCACACCTGAACCTCAACACTCGCGGCCTGGTACCAAAAGGCTCACGGACAGGTACCGGTGCATGGCCGGGGGTGGGGACCGCTGGTCTAAATGTCGCGCTAACAGCTGCGTAAACAGAGCGAACACGAGAGCACCTGTGCAGACGTCAATAATGCAGCGTAATTGATTAATCTTCAGATCCTCGCGAAACTTATAAACTGCCTCCGGAAACCAGTTAAGGTAGAACAAAAATCTATTCAACAAAACCAGTGATGCAGTTCAGCCGAGCCTCTCTGTTGCTGTGGAGCAGCCCACACGTCACTCGCTCGTGCACTCATGCGCTGCAGTCTCATGAGGAAACTCAGCTTTTTGATATAAAGTTTTTCTTGTTCCCGAATACAAATATTTTTTAAAGTATTTATTTGAAATAATTATTCGTAAAAAACGCGATATTCGTGCCTTTCCGAACACCGTATTCGAATTCAGCTCCACCCCTAGTTTCCACTAATCACAGCTCACAGTGAAAGCACACCTTCACTCTCAGGCGTGTTTCTAAAATGAGTGCGTGAGCCGCCTGGATGAAGGCGGCGGCTCGCAGTCTAACCCTCAGCGTGCACGCAGGTTAGATTTCAGGTGTGTTTGCTGCAGGAAGTCCAAACTGAGGAGCTCTGTTTGCGGTCCTGGATCTTCTGTCCTCTCTGACAGAGAAAAGGTTGTTTCTGTAACGATCTCTGCTTCGCTGTGTGCCCTCAGGCGTCTCTCTGCTCATCACTGATGAGCTCACACTAATAGCTCGTGCTTCTGTCCCCGCCTGAGCTTAGACACTCTGATTTGAAAGAACAGACTGTAGGTAAAAGATGGGGAGAACATATAGGTCCTCGTCCCGCATGTACTTAGACTGATGTAACCCCGCGCAGCTGTGATTCCTCGAAGGATGCTTTCCTCCTCCTCATTTAGACCATTTGTGGTTGATAATTTCACAGTTTTTTAGTCGTGCTGCCGACAGTTGGAACAAACCACTGACTGGCTGCTCTCATCAAAACGAGCTCGTCAATGCCTCGCCATTTTCTCTTCCGTTTTCCGCTGTCTAACTTTGGGTTCTTCCTTGGACACCAGCGTTTTTGTTTTCGCCCGCCCACTTAACTCCAGAACTGTAACGCCACACGCCTGAAGTTACCGTTTCCCTCCTTCCAGAGCCTTCTCCATTAGTACTCGGATCGGCTCACCATGGATCGCCACGGCTTGACTTGGATCGACTGGTTTTCCATCACAATGCTTTACTACCTAACCTGCATGATCGTCGTCATAGCAACATGTCAGAACATCGCGCGACACGAGCGCTTCAAAGCCGATATACCTGCTGCTCGCTCTGTGGCTTTTCGCTCGGGGAACACACCGTTGTTGTTGTTTGTAACCAGTTCTTTTCAAAAATGGCGGTTTGAATTTTCATGAACGAACCGAGTGATGCTACTGACCAGCCAATCGGTGACATGCAGTCTGACGACATCACATGCTGGGATCACATAATTGCATAAAGCAGACTAGCAGCAACGTGGTGCATTGCTGCCCCAACAGGTCAGGAGTTCAATCTAAACCCGCCACGGTGGCCTGGGGCAGGTGATCATTTCCACCCGTGGATGCTGTTGCAACATCACCCAGGATTCTCTTTGTGTCGATTACCGAGGTTACCTGCTCCCTTGACCCCAAACTTTAATAATGTCTGAGCTGTGGGCCGATGTCTGACAGGTGAAGATGAGCAGATTAATGCATCTACTCTGTTTTTACTTCCAGAGTCGTGCCAGACAAGAAGACCCTGAACAGGCTCGACTCAAGCAGAAGGCTAAAGAGGTACACCTGTCTGTCTGTGCGTCTGTCTGTGGGCCTGTCTGTGGGCCTGTCTGTCTGTCTGTGGGCCTGTCTGTCTGTCTGTGCATCTGTCTGTGCGCCTGTCTGTGCGTCTGTCTGTCTGTGGGCCTGTCTGTGCGCCTGTCTGTCTGTCTGTGGGCCTGTCTGTCTGTCTGTGCGTCTGTCTGTGCGCCTGTCTGTGCGCACGCCTGTCTGTGGGCCTGTCTGTCTGTCTGTGGGCCTGTCTGTCTGTCTGTGCGTCTGTCTGTGGGCCTGTCTGTCTGTCTGTGGGCCTGTCTGCGCGTTTGTCTGTCTGTCTGTGCGCCTGTCTGTGCGCCTGTCTGTCTGTGCGTCTGTCTGTGCGCCTGTCTGTCTGTCTGTGCGCCTGTCTGTGCGCCTGTCTGTCTGTGCGTCTGTCTGTGCGCCTGTCTGTCTGTCTGTGCGCCTGTCTGTCTCTGTGCGCCTGTCTGTGGGCCTGTCTGTCTGTCTGTGCGTCTGTCTGTGCGCCTGTCTGTGCGTCTGTCTGTCTGTGGGCCTGTCTGTCTGTCTGTGCGTCTGTGTGTGGGCCTGTCTGCGCGTTTGTCTGTCTGTCTGTGCGCCTGTCTGTCTGTCTGTGCGCCTGTCTGTCTCTGTGCGCCTGTCTGTGGGCCTGTCTGTCTGTCTGTGCGTCTGTCTGTGCGCCTGTCTGTGCGTCTGTCTGTCTGTGGGCCTGTCTGTCTGTCTGTGCGTCTGTCTGTGGGCCTGTCTGCGCGTTTGTCTGTCTGTCTGTGCGCCTGTCTGTCTGTGCGTCTGTCTGTGCACCTGTCTGTCTGTCTGTGCGCCTGTCTGTCTCTCTGTGCGCCTGTCTGTGGGCCTGTCTGTCTGTGCGTCTGTCTGTCTGTGGGCCTGTCTGTCTGTGCGCCTGTCTGTCTGTCTGTGCGCCTGTCTGTCTCTCTGTGCGCCTGTCTGTCTGTGCGTCTGTCTGTCTGTGCGTCTGTCTGTGGGCCTGTCTGCGCGTTTGTCTGTCTGTCTGTGCGCCTGTCTGTCTGCGCGCCTGTCTGTCTGCGCGCCTGTCTGTCTGCGCGCCTGTCTGTCTGTCTGTGCGCCTGTCTGTCTGTCTGTGCGCCTGTCTGTCTGTGGGCCTGTCTGTGCGCCTGTCTGTCTGTGGGCCTGTCTGTGCGCCTGTCTGTCTGTGCGTCTGTCTGTGCGCCTGTCTGTCTGTGCGCGCGCCTGTCTGTGAGCCTGTCTGTCTGTGCGCCTGTCTGTGCGTCTGTCTGTCTGTGGGCCTGTCTGTCTGTCTGTGCGCCTGTCTGTCTGTGCGCCTGTCTGTCTGTGCGCCTGTCTGTCTGTCTGTGCGCCTGTCTGTCTGTGCGCCTGTCTGTCTGTGCGCGCGCCTGTCTGTGGGCCTGTCTGTCTGTCTGTGCGCCTGTCTGTCTGTGGGCCTGTCTGTGCGCCTGTCTGTCTGTGCGTCTGTCTGTGCGCCTGTCTGTCTGTGCGCCTGTCTGTCTGTCTGTGCGCCTGTCTGTCTGTGCGCCTGTCTGTCTGTGAGCCTGTCTGTCTGTCTGTGCGCCTGTCTGTCTGTCTGTGGGCCTGTCTGTCTGTGCGCGCGCCTGTCTGTGCGCCTGTCTGTCTGTGCGCCTGTCTGTCTGTGCGCCTGTCTGTCTGTGAGCCTGCCTGTCTGTCTGTGAGCCTGTCTGTCTGTCTGTGCGCCTGTCTGTCTGTCTGTGCGCCTGTCTGTCTGTGCGTCTGTCTGTCTGTGCGTCTGTCTGTGGGCCTGTCTGCGCGTTTGTCTGTCTGTCTGTGCGCCTGTCTGTCTGTGCGCCTGTCTGTCTGCGCGCCTGTCTGTCTGTCTGCGCGCCTGTCTGTCTGTCTGTGCGCCTGTCTGTCTGTCTGTGCGCCTGTCTGTCTGTCTGTGCGCCTGTCTGTCTGTGCGCCTGTCTGTCTGTGGGCCTGTCTGTGCGCCTGTCTGTCTGTGCGTCTGTCTGTGCGCCTGTCTGTCTGTGCGCGCGCCTGTCTGTGAGCCTGTCTGTCTGTGGGCCTGTCTGTCTGTGCGCCTGTCTGTGCGTCTGTCTGTCTGTGGGCCTGTCTGTCTGTCTGTGCGCCTGTCTGTCTGTGGGCCTGTCTGTGCGCCTGTCTGTCTGTGCGTCTGTCTGTGCGCCCGTCTGTCTGTGCGCCTGTCTGTCTGTGCGCGCGCCTGTCTGTGGGCCTGTCTGTCTGTCTGTGGGCCTGTCTGTCTGTCTGTGCGCCTGTCTGTGCGTCTGTCTGTCTGTGCGCCTGTCTGTCTGTGCGTCTGTCTGTCTGTGCGCCTGTCTGTGCGCCTGTCTGTGCGTCTGTCTGTCTGTGGGCCTGTCTGTCTGTCTGTGCGCCTGTCTGTCTGTGGGCCTGTCTGTGCGTCTGTCTGTCTGTGCGCCTGTCTGTCTGTGTGCCTGTGTCTGTGCGCCTGTCTGTCTGTGCGCGCGCCTGTCTGTGGGCCTGTCTGTCTGTCTGTGGGCCTGTCTGTCTGTCTGTGCGCCTGTCTGTCTGTCTGTGGGCCTGTCTGTCTGTCTGTCTGTGCGCCTGTCTGTGCGTCTGTCTGTCTATGGGCCTGTCTGTCTGTGCGCCTGTCTGTCTGTCTGTCTGTGCGCCTGTCTGTCTGTGCGTCTGTCTGTGCGCCTGTCTGTCTGTGCGCCTGTCTGTCTGTCTGTGGGCCTGTCTGTCTGTGCGCGCGCCTGTCTGTGAGCCTGTCTGTCTGTCTGTGCGCCTGTCTGTCTGTGCGCCTGTCTGTCTGTCTGTGGGCCTGTCTGTCTGTGCGCGCGCCTGTCTGTGCGCCTGTCTGTCTGTGCGCCTGTCTGTCTGTGAGCCTGTCTGTCTGTCTGTGCGCCTGTCTGTCTGTGCGCCTGTCTGTCTGTCTGTGGGCCTGTCTGTCTGTGCGCGCGCCTGTCTGTGCGCCTGTCTGTCTGTGCGCCTGTCTGTCTGTGCGCCTGTCTGTCTGTGCGCCTGTCTGTCTGTCTGTGGGCCTGTCTGTCTGTGCGCCTGTCTGTCTGTGCGCCTGTCTGTCTGTGAGCCTGTCTGTCTGTCTGTGCGCCTGTCTGTCTGTCTGTGGGCCTGTCTGTCTGTGCGCGCGCCTGTCTGTGCGCCTGTCTGTCTGTCTGTGCGCCTGTCTGTCTGTGCGCCTGTCTGTCTGTGCGCCTGTCTGTCTGTGACTTCATTAAGTGTAAAAACTGAGTCATGTGAGTATTCCTGATGTTCTGATTGTTCCCACAGATGCAGCAGCAGGAGCTTGCTCAGATGCGACAGAGAGACGCCAACCTCACTGCGCTCGCCGCCATCGGCCCGCGCAAGAAACGCAAGCTGGACTCACCGGGCGGAGCTGGCACAGAGGTAAGACACCAGCTCAGAGGTGGTGTAAGAAACAGAACACAGCAGGGAACCACATCATCATCATCATCATCATCATCATCATCATCGTGTATGTGTGATGATGTCAGCTGCTAGCTCAGCTGTTCTTCCAATCAGCTGTGCATCATGGGGCGCTACTGCTCAGAGCCCCTGCATGACCAGTTGAATACATTACTGAACAACCTCCACCTTTATCCACCCGTATAGGTGATGACTCACTGCTGCCTCCGCTGGTCGTCAGAGGAACTGTAGGTTTACTTCTTCTGCTGCTGCGCTTTTAATGGCACAGAGTGGAGAACCTGCAGCGTGTCTGACCAATCACGAGAGAGCGCGCGTGTATATAACGACCCTCCCTCTCCTCAATTCAGGCTGTGAATGTGAGCAGAGTTGAGTGAAGGGGGTCAGTGTGTGCCTGGGGGCTGTGAGGGTCTGACTTTCCCCCTCTGCCACCTCCCCCTCCCCTCAGGGGCAGCCATTCATTTCTGAAATGAACTGAGACAGCGGGGGTGGGTGGTGCCCCCCTGTCCTGCCTGGGGCTGGCCCCCCAGCAGCCGCAGACAAAGCCAAGCCCCTACAGAGAAATCCAGCATTTCTGGGCTCGTTTAGCAGATACAGAGCAGCTGGCAGCAAGCGTGGGGGCGGGGCAACAGGGGCGAGGCACTCCGGTCGGAGTTGCTGTGTTCATGTTTTAGTAACGGTGTGCTGGCGCCATGCTCGTTTGACTAATGAGTTAACTTATTGGCTTATGAACTGGGTTGGGCTCCAGATGTTTGCAGCTGTCAGTGCTTTTCTCAGGAAATGAAGCTCCTGATTGGAGGTTGAGAGGAATGACCACGCGATGGAGTGTGTGGCGCGAGCTCACTGAGCTCAGCCTGCATTAGGATCAGACGCCGTTTGTGTTCGTGGACGCTCTGAGCTCAGAGGAGTCAGCTCAATGAGAAGCTCAAACCTTACCGTGTGGCAGCAGCGCTGCAGAGTGAACCGCCGTGGCTCCTGTAGTCACCCTGAGGGGCGTTCACGAGCCCGCAGGGCGTCGGTGTAGATGGAGCCTTTACCTGAGCCCCCGCTGAGCGTGAGTTCACACACCATCAGTGTTAATGGTACAAGCTTAGACGGCCCGCTGAGGGACAGAGGTCACATTCGTGTGGGGCGAGGCGGTGTCGGGGCAGCTGTGGTTGGTGCTGGGAGAGTCTGCGTTTGTGCCGTGACACCTGCTCAGGTGTTCTCACGAATGCGCCCCACTGTTAGAAACAAAGGCGTTCAAACTGAGCCTGAAGGCGATCAAAGCCGAATGAAAGGAAGCGTTTGTGCTTCCTGTTGGTGAAACAAGGCGTCTGCAGGCGTGCATTCAGAGCAGGCTACAGCCTGAGGTGGTGGGGGCGGGTCCGGGGCGGGCAGACCCAGCTGAAGCCTGATCGGGCCTGCAGTGGATGCTGAAGGGCAAACTGCTGCAGCTCCAGGGCAGATTAGAAAGAGGCAACACAAATCTCTTTGTGCTGGAAATTTCCAGCGGAGAGGGAGCAGCGCTCGGACGCCGTGACATGTGCTGACAGGACTGAGTCGCAGACGCGTGCACGCAGGTGTCACTGTGGCGTTGTCAGCTCTGAATGAAACAGGAAGTCCATCTTCCTTCATATAACATCCAGCAGAGGGAGGAAGAGCATCCGTCATCCTCAGGAGCAGCTCGCTCTGAATTCCTCGCCAACATGAGCCTGGTCGGCTTCGGTAATCGGGTCAGCCTGCAGCTCGCCATCACGTTCGCCATCAGCTGACTGCAGATACCTGCAGCTCTGTGAGAACCCATCGCTCAGGGCCTTTCTGGATTATTGGGGCCTTTTCGGTCGTGGGGGGGGGGGCTTCATCAGTTTCTCTCGTTTTGGATGCTTGAATATGATTGGCTCACCTTAGACCGTGTGACTGGAACTGCTGCGACGGGCATGTTGGAGCAGCAGCTGCTCAGTACTTTGACTAATCGCTGCAGGGCTGGGAGTCACCTGACCTCCGGCTGCCGGCGCGCCCTCCGCACGCAGGTGTGGCCCGGCAGCAGGTCTGGACCCAGCGAGGGATTAAAGCAGCGTGGGAGAGCTTGTGCAGACATGGGGCGGAGCCTCGGCATAGACCCGGCATCTCTAAATGCACCAAACATGGAGGTCAAAGGTCGCTGTGCTTCAGGCACTTTTTAAGACCGCGAGACAAACGGTGTGTCAGAGGTCGCACAGCAAGTGCAGCTTTAGCTCATCAGGATGTTTTTTCCTTCCATGTTTGTTTCCTGCTCACTGCCTCCTCTCTCCTTCCTCCTCTCCAGGTGTCCTCGGGCTCAGCCGCCGGCTCCTCCGTGGCCGGCTCCTCCCGCCAGCAGCCCCGCCAGCGCATCACACGAGTTAACCTCAGGGACTTAATCTTCTGTATGGAGCACGATCGGCCCACGGCTCGCTCCCTGATACTCTACAAGGCTCTGCTGAAGTGAGGAGGGAGCCACCGCAGCCGCCCCCCCTCGCCCCCAGTCCTCCAGCGGAGGTGTTTGATTCTGGTCTTCAGTCCTTACGGCACCTTTCAACGCTCAGCTCTGCTTTTACGATTATTTTTAGAAAAGGACATCCCGCCTCAGCTCGCCCTTCCGTTAGCGGAGCACTCCACTGCTCTCATCCAGATCAGGCCAATCAGAAACCAGATCCAAGGCTGATTGGACAGATTGTGATTGGCTGAAAGGCTGGTCTGTTTTGGTGCTCGGCTGCTCGTTGATGCAGTTTAAAACAGGGTGTGAAACGCGGCCTGGGTTATGCTATCGAAGCTGTGGCCACGCCTACCCCTGTAGTTGAGTCCAGCAGTGACGTCTGGAACAAACTGCTGTTGAATACTGTTTCAAGTCATGTGACCAGGAAATAAACTGCCTTATTAAGTCCGCCCCCTCCATTACCCACAATCCAGCTGGACCTCGAGAAGCTGTGTGGGAGATCTCCTCTGTTGTGTCTAGCCGCTGACTTGAGGAACATCACCACATCACCTGTAATTATTCTCTTAGTTACTCATTTGAGCAAATTCTACTTCAGCGTGGAGTTCGTCAGGGCGCCACTTTGGGTCCTTTTGTTCTTCGCCAATGTTTCTGGTTGCTGTGGTTTCTCTTCCTCTTAGAAACCTTTCGTCCACAGCAACTCCTCCGCTGCAACTCCACGCAATTAGTCCGCCAATCAACACGTGAACCGTCTCGCGCGGTTTCACGTGGTGTTCCTGTGACGCCATAAAAAGCTGAGCTGACAGGCATGCAGCGTGACACTGAGCTTCTCCTGTGAGATGAGGTGGCGAGCGCCTCCGGACTCCAGCGCTGTA
Source organism: Rhamphochromis sp. 'chilingali' (assembly GCF_963969265.1). Taxonomy (NCBI): domain Eukaryota; kingdom Metazoa; phylum Chordata; class Actinopteri; order Cichliformes; family Cichlidae; genus Rhamphochromis; species Rhamphochromis sp. 'chilingali'. The sequence goes on from NC_137930.1 coordinate 688,794, forward strand.
CCTGAACAGGTGCCTTTGAGTCAAACCTTTCCCGACCTCTTTAGATTTCCTGTTGGCCCACTCAGGACGCCAGGCTCGCAGGCTCATCGTTTTGTTTTGAAAGTTTTCTGATCGCGCTCAGATCCTTCGGCTCAGTTCCGTCACGTGATGGGAGGAGCTTCTTTTCACGATGTTGTGTTCGTCAAAGGAACAGTTTAACATTAAGACAAATCTGTGTGAGAGCCGGACGGTCAGATCGGTGAAGTCGTGGCGTTTTCGGGCAAATCGAGCGCAAAACCTAGCAAGATTTCACAACCTGAAAACTTTTTATCGATTAGAAAAATCAATGTCCAGTTTGTTTTGATTAACCAGCTGATTCTTTTCTCAGATAATGAAATTACAAATATCCTGTTAACGCAGACTGACGCCCTGGTAACCACCCGTTGTTGTTGTGATCGCCCGCTGAACACGCACCTTGTCTGCAAACGCGCTAAAATCTTGTTGCCTGTGACGCCAAAGCTTTTACTTTGAAGGTGAACTATTACAACTTCCGGCATGGTTTCCATGCAGCTCGGAAAACATCAGCCGCGTGATCACGAGGATTTGAATGCAGCGCCATCTGCAGAATGCAGATTTATTTATTTTCCCTAGCAACTGTGGTTACCGCGGTTACCGTAGGGCAACTGTAGCCTAAAATTCCAACTTTCTACACGTTTGAGGAAAAAAAACATTTTTCCTCATGAAGTCGTTTCTTTAGAAAAAATGTTGATGACGAGTGGCTTCATTGGAAGGGGGCGGGGTCTGAACGTCACGACTCTCAGCAGGTAGACTGACGGACTGTCCCTTTAAGGTGAAACAGGAAGTGCTCCTCCTGGCGGCGGCTGCGTGCGACTGGACTCGAGCCTCGTGGTTGAAATGCAGTTTGAAAGTTTCCGGAAGGTTTTTAACGCTTTAATGTCGGTCTGTGTGGCGATGGCGTAGAGCCCTATGAACTGAAGGACGCCATTTTTGGGACTATTTATATTTCCTACATTGTGTATTCGCACCTGAGGCCCGCCGGGCCGTTTTACAGTCGTTTGTACCTTTGCAAAAAAAATGAAATAAAGAGAAGGAGAAAGTGGGCGGAGCTTTGTGTGGTTTCTTTTTATGAGAACAACAGCTGAGCTACAAACACATTAAATATACAAACAGCACTTTATAAAAATGTAATGACACTTAGAAAAACCATTATGTACACGGCAGCCAAGCTCCGCCTCCTGAGGCCTCCGCTCCAGGTGTGCTCGGCGTGCTCAGGTGACACGGTCACCGCTGCTCTTTAGTCCAGAGGCTCTTGCTTAATCCGGATTGGCGTGCTGATGACGGACTGGCTGTGCTGCAGGTCGCGACACAGCACGTACTCGCTGAACTGGGACGAGTCGACGCCGCCGCCGCAGGACGCCTTGATTTCGAAGCCCTTCAGGAAGAGGCGCTCGAGGACCTGCATGGAGACACGGAGGCACAGATGAGACCCGCCTCTCCTCGGCTCCTGGCGTGTGGAGAACGTTTGGCGATGCGAGCGGACTCACCTGCACAGAGTTGAGCCTCAGGTACCCGTTCAGAGGGAAACGGATGACATGGGTTGGGTCCTGGTTCCAGCCGGCGTTCACAGAGTTGCACATCACGTCTCCGGTCTCGGGGAAGATTTCCTCGATGAGGACCTTCTCGCCGCTCAGCGCGATCCTCTCGCCCAGGTCAGGTGTGACGCGGACCACCAGACACTCGCAGGGCGCCGTCCGCTGGGCCTCGCGCTCCGCCTGCCAGCGCTCCAGCTCGCGCACCATCGGAGTCAGCTGGTAGTACCGAGCCTCCTCGTACAGCTGGGGCAAGTCCTGAGGACAGAGTCACATGACAACGATCAGCTGATCAATATAAATAATAAGCTAATTACAGATCAGCCTGATTACATGACCTCATGATGGACGACCTGTTTCCTGCGTGGTATTTGAAAACTGTCAGATCAACAGCTGGAGCATGTAGGATCAATCTACCAATCACAGAGAAGAATCCCAGCAGCACGAGGAGCTCCACATCACATCCTCTCTCCAATTCTTCTTTCCTTTAATTCTTTCCTTCCTATTTCCCTTTAAAAAAGACAACTCTCCTGACCTTCACTTCCTGCTGTACTGGTGCTTTTATTCTGAAAACCCGAGCACACTTAATTCTCTTGCCTCTGATTTTCTCTGTCTGACACTCAGATGGAGGTTTGTGGTTTTTCCCCTCACTGCCTCAGGCGTCCTGCTGCATCGAAGCCCCCCCCCGGTGGAAGTGGGGGTGGGTGTGTTTATGTAAAGCGGCGGTGTGTCCGCGGGCCGTCTGACTCACTGTGAGCCGGGTGTCTCAGTAACAACACACACAGATCAGAGGAAACAGTATGCTGCTAACACACACCTCCTGCTTTCATTTAGTAAAAGACACTCGTCTGCGCCGCCGCATCGGCGTGTTACAGAGTCCGAGCTAAAACGAGTCTCAGTATGAACCAATCATCTCTGAGTCAAACTCTTCACGTCTCCTCAGAGTTTGTTTTACCCATTTGTGAAATTTGACCATGAAAGTAAAATAAACATTAGCTGTTTCCATGGAAACTGAAATCTAAATAAACTAAACCGCGTGCCGGTTGTCTCGGTTTAGTTTATTTAGATTCTGCTCAGCATGTGATCCTCTCACGCTCTGCTGGTCACTGATTGGCCCAAGCTCACGGGTTATACAGCTACAGGTTTGTTAATGTAGCACCAAATCACACGTGTGCCTCAGCGAGCTTCATACTTCAGGCTGAGGGTCGCACAATAACAGGAAATCAACAAGCGGACCGCTGCCTGTGGAAAAATTCCCTTTTAACAGGAAGACCCAGGCTCACGGATGGGCAGCCATATAAAGATCATCAGTAATGCAACTGGTCTGAACCGTGAACAGGCGTTCACCTGTGCCGGCTGCTGCAGGGGCTCACCTGGAAGTCTTCAGGAAGCAGCAGCTTGCAGGTGCGCAGGAAACTAAGGATGTAGCGGAAGATGTCGCCGTCCCGGTCGATGAAGTAGTGCTGCTTCAGACTGTCCAACACGATGGGCTCTGCACCGCTGAACAGCCGGCTGATCCTGCAGAGACACGAGCCGGGGTCACGGTCTGATGTCAGACTGCCCGAGGTCAAAGGTCAACAACATGCAGCCATGCGCGTGCTGGGTGAGGAGGATGAGGAGGATGATGATGATGGGGATGAGGAGGAGGAGGAGTCCGCGCGTGCTGGGTGAGGAGGATGAGGAGGATGATGATGATGGGGATGAGGAGGAGGAGGAGGAGTCCGCGCGTGCTGGGTGAGGAGGATGAGGAGGATGATGATGATGGGGATGAGGAGGAGTCCGCGCGTGCTGGGTGAGGAGGAGGAGTAATGGTAAATGGACTGATTCTTATAGAGCGCTCTCTGCCAGAGTCCTCAAAGCGCTCTATACAACACGCCACATGCACCCAATCTAACCAACGTTCACACTCCAATGGACGCAGCTTGGGGTCAGTAGCTTGCCCGAGGATATTTGGCATGCAGACTGGGGGAAGCCAAGGATCGAACCACCGACCTTCCAGTCAGTAGCTGATCTGCTCTACCATCCACTACAGCCAGCCCAGTCTGAGCATGCTCAGTGAGGAGGATCATGTAACGTGTGCTGGAGGATTTCTGAGCCGTGGTCAGGCTCTTGTGGAGTCTCTGCAGGCTGAATCTCTTCTCCTCCTCCTCTTATCAGCTTCGCCTCCTCGTCGCCTCCTCTGGCCTTCAAAAGTAAATTAGAGCTCCTCTGTCCTTCTCTCGCTCTCTTTGGTCGGGTACAGCAAAGAGCGATCAAACACGCCATCATTAAACTCCCTGTTCCCGCCATTAAACAGCTGCAGGTGTTTGTATTCATCGCATCACCATTAAATGCTCCTTTTCATCTTTAACTTAATAATTAGGGGAAGGCCCCGCCATGGGTCTGTTTCTCATTCTAATGTTAATATTTTATACCACAGAGTAATATTAGCATACAGCACACACACATTAGCATTAATCACGTTATTATGGCTGTTTTTGTTTCAGGCCATGATTATTTTTTTAAAGCAGGAAGTGAAACCATTGTGTTTTTGATGGTTGCGCTGTGGGTGGATACAGGTAATGGAGAAAGACTCCACATCAGAGCCTGATTGGCTGTAGATACCTGCTGGTACTGGCCTGACTCAGACACACTTGTGTGGGTGTTAGGGCTGGGCCATATCATACCGCTCACGGTACTACTGGTATAACGTTGGGCAACAATAAGAAAATGAAACATGGCGATAGAATATGGGTAAAACGTGCATGTGCAGTGCCTTTGTTTTCATACGCACATGGTGGCGATGGAGAATGAGGAGAGTGAAAGCGGATCGTTGAATGAAACGATGAACCTGAACTGGTTTGTAAAAATGCTGCAGCTTCACTGGTGTGGAACTGGTTTAGCTTTCGTCCGTCAGATACACAACAAAGCACTATTTTTGGTAGCGCATGCTAGCGGGCCGTCGTTATTACCGAGTTGTTTGGAAAATACGGCGCACTTAAAATCAACCCTTTGATTTTTCTGAAAGTCGACAGAGCCCCTTATAATCCCGTGCGCCTTATGTATGAACTCTGGTTGTGTTTACTGACCTGGAAACCTCACCTCACTTCAGTAAACATACTTGCATGCCCAGGTATTCCCCCAGGCTCATGTCTCTCACCTGGACTCCGGGAACTTGGTGAGCGTCGCCAGGCTGCTGGTGTACATGTGCCCGCCCACGTCGATGTGGACAGGGGCGTTGGCCTTGGTGAGCTGGGCGGGCGACGGGATACCTTGGGTCGTCATGGGCGACACAGGTGAGTGGCTCAGAGACATCCTGGACAAGCTCCGTCCCTCCTATCACAAATAACAGCAGGTCAAAATTCAGAACACACCGGTTTTATTTTGAAGAGGCTTCACCTGGATTTACCCAGGTGTGTCCTGCTGAGTTTAAAACGCTTAAGTGATTGTTTCAGCAGCTTTGCATAATTCACAGCTCAAAATAATCCTTCTTTATCTGATACAGTCGGGAATTAGTTGTTATAGCTCCACCTCCTTTAAACCCTGGCTCCGCCCCTTCAAATCCTGACCTGTGGGTCAAGTTAAAACCCTACTCCAAGCTGGCGAGGCCAAAAACGCTCAGCTCGAACTGCATAGAGCGACGAACCAAGAGGTGAAGTAAGGTGGCAGCTTCCATCTTTTATGTACAGCCTATGGGCAGTACCCCTACACCAGTGTTTCCCAATCACTGGGGTGCGGGACATAGGTGTGCCGTGAGAAATGATCAGGTGAGCCGTGGAAGATTATCTGGTTCCACCTGATTAGTACTCTAAGCAACCAGCGTGAGTAACGGGCAGAACAATGGCATTCTCTTCCACTAGAGGGCAGTACAACTACCTGCTCTAATTCAATGGGTCGCCAACTGCCAGTAAAAAAGAAGAAGACAAAGAAATGACATAATAGTCATGCTGTGAGATGACACAGCGCGTAACAGCAATAGATAAGTAATTGCAAAGGAAAAGTAGTCAGTGTGACCTGGTCCTGGAGGAAACTCCGACCCAGGTGAAGCCCCAGCATGAGCAGTGGTCAGAAGGAAGCAAAAAAGGTAAACTGGGGACAAACCAAGTCAATTCTGCGCCGCCTGGAGTGCGGGGGAAATGATCAATGTGCTTTTTGTGACATTTTTGTTTGGGGGTGTGCCGTGGCTCCAAAAGGTTGGGAAACACTGCCCTACACGACCAGCAGGGGATTCGCTGCGTGTTAAACCTATGCCTAGTTTTCTTCTGCTGCTGCTGTTTACTGAGCCAGCTGGAAGACGAACAGCGCCAACTAGTGTTTCTCTGACCTAGGCAGAGTCAAACTGATGGAGGAGGAAGACAAGGACGATGGAGCGCTCTCAGAATAACGGCATCTATAATCTGACCTCTGACCTCGGCTGATGAAGGGGCAGGGGCTCCTCCCCCCTCAAAGCATAAGTTTTGTTACAATTATTTTTATTCTGGTTCAGATAAATTTATAACGAGCCGGGGTGGGAGGTGTCCTGGGGGGTGGCTGCTGCCGCTGAAGAACCTTATCTTCCGCCCCCTGGGCTATGGAGCATGAAAGGTGAACATTGCCTCGGGTCACACCAGCGTAGGGCCCCGCCCCCACCTGCCTGTCTGCAGTGGTGCGTTCAAATATCGGGAAATAACAGACGTGAGATCAGTCCGTGGTTTTCATCAAACCCTGAAATAAAGAATTGACCTGCACGTGAGGCCACGTGTTTGAACTTTAGGGTTCGGAACATCAAGCCCTTCCACTTTCGCACTTAAACCAACATACGCCAGGCTCCTTTAGAAAAACCCAACATTTAACGTATCCTCGCAAATCCAACGAAGCCAGGTGTCTCCTGACCTGTGTGAAGGTCTCCTCTCCACACTGTGCGGGCTTCTGGTGAAATCTGGATACGAACCCTCACCGACCCCTCTGTTAATTCTGGAGAACCTTATCTTTAACCACAAATAACGGAGATAACGTCCGTCCACAGCGGCGGAGCAGCCGTTAAAGGATGGCCAGAAAGCAGACGCGCTACCGGCAAAGGTTCCGACTGCGCTGAAACATTCTGTAATGTCAGAATATTTGTTTGTGCCGACGTGAAGAATGTGCTACGAAATCAACGGAAAACACGACGGTGTGTGGTGTGGTGGCTGTTTGTCACCGGGACCCCGGAACACTTAAATCGGACGTTTTTTTAATGGAGTCTGGCGGCGAGAACGGAGCAGCTCGGCGTGTCTTCCCCCGAAACGCGTCTGAATTTCTAGTTTTACGTCATAAACTCGAAAACTTTATAAATGAGCCTCACAGCAGCACCTGTGCCCCCCTCCCGTCCCGCTCACTCACCTGAGAGGAGACCGACACGGAGGACATGGAGGGCGGCGTGAGAGAGAGCTCCGTCCCGGCGGCAGGGCTGCGGTCCCGGAGAGACTGAGGAGGAGCAGAGAGGAGGGCCGACAGAAGAGCACCCGGGGCCCCGCAGAACCCCCGGGGCCAGGTCACAGTCCCGACCCCACCGAGGCAGCGCGCGCACGAAGGTGAGATCCCGCAGGTCCCGCCCCCTCCCGAATGACGCGTCCCATCACGCATTACCCGCCCGCGGCCAAATGCGCCATTTCAATTACTGCGCACTGCTGGATGGAGACGTGCGCCGCCAGCCTGCGCATGCGAAGAGGAGAGCGCGCGCACCCGAAAGCATTTTCAGCTGCAGAGCGCGCGCAACCCCCACCCGCGGTTTATTTTGATTTCTTTTACATATTCCCACAATGTCCTGTAAATACAAGATGACCCACTAACACTGACGCCACCTTGTGGTACAAACTGGATCGGCACGAAGGAATGACACAGACCTGAAACCAGAATGTTCCCCGAGGACGACGCTCCGCCCTCCTCCTTCAGATCTGATCCACACAGAGCGTGACCTGAGCGCAGCTCACGTTTGTGGATCTGTGAGCCGTTATTGAAGCTAACGATCTGAACTTCATTAACTGTAAAGGTCTGAATTTACTCGGCTTTGGATGAACACATTTGTGAGTCCTCAGACGTTACACACAGATCAGCGCGCACACCTGTAAATCTTTGTTACACCTGAATCATATCGTACTGGTTTGGCTCCCCTTTGAGGCCGTTTATTCCAGACTTCCAAAACTTCATTTTGTTCTTTGAGCCAATCGGAGGGGGACGTGCTGCAGGACCTGATCATTGTCCTGCTGCCTTCAGGGTTTTCTGGTAGAGAGCAGAATTCCCTCAGTTACAGCGAGTTGTCCTGAAGCAGCAGAGCAGCACAGACCATCACACCACCGTGTCTGCTGCTGCTGTGATGTTCTCTTTATGAAACGCTGTTAGTTTAAGGAAGATGTGACTCGAACGGCCTGCAGGTCTTTAGATGTCGTCAGCTGAGTGCTCCTGGGAACATGAAGGCAACATGAGCCGACAGTACAAACATGCCGAGTGATCGGCTGTTAGCTCGGTGACAGAGTCACAAACGCATGTCTGCACTTTGATTTTGTTACATACAAACACACTGACAGCAGCAGTGTGTGTGCACAGAGAGGACCGATGTGTTTGTTTGGTCAATGAAAGGCTTCAGTTAGTTAGAGTGAGTTTATAGTTTTGTCTTATTATAAAACATTTGAAATTTAAACTGCTGTTTGACATATTTTAGACTGCTTCACTCTGTTGCACAGCTTCTGTTTAAGTGATTTATTCAATTCAGTTTAAATGTTATTAACACAGCGCCAAATCACAACAACAGTCGCCTCAAGAAGCTTTATATTGTAAGGCAGACCCCACAATAATAGATACAGAGAAAAACTATCATATGACCCCTATGAGCAGCACTTTGGCGACAGTGGGAAGGAAAAACTCCCTTTTAATAGGAAGAAACCTCCGGCAGAACCAGGCTCAGGGAGGGGCGGGGCCATCTGCTGTGATTGGTTTGGGTGAGAGAAGGAAGACAGGATAAAGACATGCTGTGGAAGAGAGACAGAGATTAATAACAGATATGATTCAATGCAGAGAGGTAACACATAGTGAGTGAAGAAGAAACCCGCAGTGCATCGTCTGCATAGCGGTGTAAATGTATGCTATGTCTTCTAGTGATGCTGCCTAGGGGAAGCATGTATCAAGAAGAAGATCATTTGTGACCTTTGTAATGATAGTTGCTATTGTTGAAGCTACCCACAGGGGGCGCTCTGGAATCAATAAGATATACAGAATAGAAGAAGAAGCGATCGTTGTAGAAAGAATAATAAACAGCTAGCTGAAGCTAGCACCAGGAGCAATTCTTGATGTTTTATTCATAGAGGAATAAGAACATTACATGGTACCAGGAGATGGGTTAAGAATAGAGATTGAAAATGTGACGTCATTCAGGGGTAGAACCGCAAAGAATTCTGGGAACTCGTGGCAAGAGGTACTAGCGCACGCAGGCTTTCAATTGAAATCAGTTATACAGCGATAAAAAGAAACACAAAAATGTCAAGAAGCTGTTGTATTATTAACTGCAATAGCCGGTCGCATGACAGCCACGGGAAGCCGACGGGTAAAGAGATCGGTTGTTATCGGATTACGTCGTTGAAGAGAAATTGTTCGAGCCATGTTTCCGAAGTAACAAAGAGGCGACTGGATTGCAGCCATTCAAAGACCAAATATAACGTCCCAGAGCACTCCAGCTCACAGGTTAGTCTGCTCCAAGCATTTCCACAAAGGTCAGTCTGCTGTTGTAGTTAATGCGTCATTTTTCTTAACATAATTGGTGATATAGGTTACAAGCAAGTCTGGCGCTGAACAGAAATTGTGGCGCTATGCTCCTTTATTTATTGTGCATAAATAGTGAATTGTCCTGACACAATATTGCGTTTCGCTTCTGTTATTATGGTACATTGACAAAAACATATACTTTTATTCACAGGATAAAACAGGTTTTTTGTATCACTAATTGTCCAGTACGATTACAGCATACAATATTATTGTCACTGCTACATTTCTGTGATGCTACCAGAAATTATTTCCACTACTAATTAATTACCGTTGAGCTCAAAGGTTATATTAATAAACGGTTAACGAATGTGTATTTATGACGACGATTTGTGAGACTGGTAAACTTATGATACGTACGATGGTCTTTCGTTCTACACGGTGCATTTCAAGGTCCTGCACCCATCCGTCGGTAAACTGTACCTGGGCTTGTTGCAGTGACCTGAAGTTACTAAACTTCATGAGTGTGTGCACTCACTCCAAGAACCGTATGATTATAAATATGAGCGTGGTGAAGTTGGGCAGCACACTAACGTCTTTTGTCCCTCTGTGTGCTCGTAAGGGTCTGACCCTTTCACTCCTTTGATTTTTTCCTCGTATCTTTTCTTTGACTTTTCATCGAGTCTGTCTTTGTACGGACCGGCATTGTTCTCCTTCGTTTTGTACATACCTTTTTGGGGGGCAAAGAAAAAGCAAGAAGGTATTGGAACCGGAGAATGAACGTTTTGCGGTGCTGCAAATGCTTGCATCTGATGCAGGTACTTGGATTGTTTTGCCACGAGTTCACGGCATGCAATGCACGAAAGTCACGTGGTCTGTCAATCTCTATAAGAAGCAATGCAACAAGATGGATGCAATAAAACCGCCAAGTCCGTTGAAACTGACTGGAAACGTGGATGCAAGTTGGAGGACTTTCAAACAGCAGTTCAAACTGTATATTGCAGCTGTCGGAGTGGATCGACGGGCAGATGAAAGGAAAATAGCCATGCTGCTCACCATCGCCGGCACAGAAGCAGTAGAGGTCTTCAACACTTTTGTGTTTGCTCAGCCCGAGGACAAAGATAACTTTGATGAAGTCATGAAGAAATCTGACGAGCACTGTCTGTCAAAGAAAAATGAAACATACGAGAGATACGTCTTTCGCTCACGCTTACAGCATCAGGGTGAGTCATTTGATACTTTTCTCACAGACCTCAAGATCAAAGCTCAGTCCTGCAGTTTTGGTGATCTCAGAGACTCCATGATACGAGATCAAATAGTGTTTGGAACTAATGAGAAGAAGCTCCGAGAGAAACTGTTGAGAGAAACAGAACTAACGCTGGAAAGTGCTATAAAGATAAGTCAAGCCAGTGAGCTAGCACGACAACATGTACTGACGTTTAGAGAGCCTGTTCAAGGAGCAGCGCAACAGGAAAATGAGGCAGTGAATGCAGTGTCGATTAAAAGAAAGCCATGGAGTAAATTCAAAAACAACGACAACAAAAACAGAATGTGTGACAATGAAATGTTCACTTGCAAGAGATGTGGAGAGAAACACAGACCAAAACAATGTCCCGCATATGGGAAAAAATGTGCAAAATGTAAAGGACAAAACCATTATGCAAAAATGTGTCTCTCCAAAAACAAGGGACAAAAAGTACACACTGTGCAGGAAGACACAGATGACAGTGATGATCTAAGTGAAACATTTTTCATTAAGATGGTGTCACATGAAGAAGATGTCAATGCACAGTCTTCAAGACATAACACTGGCCAAAGTGTTAGTTCAGTCACAAATGATAAATGGACTGCTCCACTGTTAGTCAATGGGACATTGGTAACATTTAAAATTGACACAGGGGCCAAAGCTAACTTGATCAACGAGAAGGATTCAAGGCACTGACTGAGAAGCCTAGAAGATTTACAGAGAAAGTCATGCCGCTGAGGGCCTACAATAACCAGCCAATACAAACAAAAGGAGGATGCAGACTTAAAGTGACAGCAAAAGGCAAACAGCATAACATTTTGTTCACCATCGTACCTGATGGACACGAGTCACTTTTAGGAGATAAAACATCTGAGGACTTGGGACTAGTAAAGAGGATCTATCAGATTAATACTGACGCCATGAAAGAAGCCAAACAAGGCAAAAGACTGGAACACCAAGGGCATGAAGGAAGTTCAGACATTATCAGTAAATTTCCTTCAGTCTTCAAAGGACATGGAACATCGCCTTACACCTACAAAATCCAGCTCAAGGATGATGCCGTGCCTGTGGTGCATGCCCCAAGGAGAGTGCCTGCTCCATTACGGACAAGTTTGAAAAAAGAGCTTGAAAGAATGACTCAAATGGGTGTCATTGAACGAGTGGAAGAGCCCACAGACTGGGTGAACTCTATCACTTGTGTCAAGAAAAAGAATACAGGTGCCTTAAGAGTCTGCCTTGATCCCAAAGATCTAAATGAAAATATTAAAAGAGAGCATTATCAGATCCCTAAGAGAGAGGAAATAATGAGTGAAATGGCAGGAGATACGTTTTTTAGCAAACTGGATGCATCACATGGATTTTGGCAGCTGAGGCTAGACCCAGAAAGCAGCAGGTACACTACCTTTAACACGCCATTTGGGCGTTACTGTTTCTTGAGGCTCCCATTTGGAATTAAATCAGCACCAGAGATCTTCCACAGGGCAATGGAGTCCCTGATCAAAGGGCTGGAAGGCACCAGAGTCTACATAGATGACCTCGTAGTCTGGGGAAATACAAGGCAACAACATGATGAAAGGCTGGAGAAACTTTTGTGGAGAGTTAACAAGAATGGACTTAAACTGAATAGAGACAAGTGCCTCTTTGGTGTTTCAGAGATGACCTTCCTGGGAGATAAGGTTACAAGTGAAGGGGTGGAACCTGATCAGTCAAAGGTACAAGCCATATTGGATATGCCAGCACCCATTGACAAAAAAGGTGTCTTGCGAGCAATGGGGATGATCAACTTTCTGGGTAAGTTCATTCCTAATCTTACCTCCACGACAGCATGCCTAAGGGAGCTGCTACAGCACAACACAGTGTTCGAGTGGACGGGCCGGCATGAGAAAGAGTGGAAAAAATTGAAGGAAACTGTAACTACAGAGCCGGTCTTGACATTCTTTGATCCATCAAAGCCAACAAAAATTTCAACAGATGCCTCAAAAGATGGCTTGGGAGCAGTTCTGCTCCAAAGGAACAAAGACAAGTGGCAACCTGTAGCATATGCGTCCAGATCAATGACAGAAACTGAACAACGCTATGCTCAAATTGAAAAAGAGACTTTGGGCTTAGTGTTTGGGTGTGGAAAATTTCACAGCTATGTATATGGATTACCAACCTTTACAGCAGAGACTGATCACAAACCTCTCATCTCGATCAGAAAAAAGAACCTCAACGACATGTCACCCAGAATTCAGCGCATGATGATGGTGTTGCAGCGCTATGATTTTGGGGTGGCTGTAGCTCAGGTGGCAGAGCAGGTCAGCCACTAATCAGAAGGTCGGTGGTTCGATCCCAGGCTGCCTCCTGGCTGCATGCCAAATATCCTTGGGCAAGATACTAACCCCACGTTTGCCTACTGGTGGTGGTCAGAGGGCCCGGTGGCGCCAGTGTCCGGCAGCCTCGCCTCTGTCAGTGCGCCCCAGGGCAGCTGTGGCTACAATGTAGCTGCCATCACCAGTGTGTGAATGTGTGTGTGAATGGGTGAATGACTGAATGTAGTGTAAAGCGCTTTGGGGTCCTATGGACTAGAAAAGCGCTATACAAATGGAGGCCATTTACCATTTTGAGCTGATCTACACGCCTGGGAAATATATCGTACTCGCGGATGCATTATCCCGAGCGCCAGCACCAAGTGGTGACAGGTTAGTCAGCACTACAGCCGAGGAGGCTGAAACACATGTAAACATGGTAACTGCCTCACTCCCAGCATCAGATGTCATGTTGCAGCAAATTGTACAGGAGACGACAAAAGATCCAGTGCTGCAGAAAGTATCACACCTTATACAGAATGGGTGGTCAAAAGGAGTCTGTCCAGGGTTCTACTCTGTGCGAGCTGATTTATGCATGGCTAATGGGCTGGTGCTGAGACAAAACCAGATTGTCATCCCTCAATCCATGCAGAAAGACATGCTTCAGCGTATCCATGAAGGACATCTTGGAGTGGAGAAATGTAAAAGGAGAGCGAGAGAAGCAGTTTACTGGCCAGGCATCAACAGGGATATTGAGGAGATGATACAGAAATGTGAAACATGTCTCAAACATCACTACAAACAAACAAAAGAGCCAATGCTGGCAGCAGATCTACCCACTGCACCATGGCAAAAGGTAGGCACGGACTTATTTCATCTGGATGGCAAGGACTATGTTTTGGTGATTGACTACTATTCTAATTATCCAGAAGTGGCACAGCTTTCCAGTACATCAGCACAGTCAGTCATCACACACATGAAGGGCTTTTTTGCCAGACATGGAATTCCACAGTGTGTCATCAGTGACAATGGTCCACAATATGACTGTAGAGAATTTAGTGACTTTGCAAAACAATATGGATTTCAACATATCACCTCTAGTCCCTTGTATCCCCAAGCGAATGGACAGGCAGAAAAAGGAGTCCAAATAGTAAAGAGATTGTTCAAAAAAGCAAGAGACAGTAAGACCGACCCTTACCTGGCTCTGCTAAGCTACAGAGCTTCATCCCTGGAGTGTGGGGCATCACCTGCTGAGCTACTCATGCATCGCAAGCTCCGCACCACACTTGCACACATTTCCAAGGAAAATGACAATGCACATGACAACAAGCTGACCGACAAAAGAATGAAACTCAAGCACAGACAGAAAAGGAACTATGACAAAACTGCAAGGCGTCTGGAACCGCTTCAGGAAAGAGATGTTGTGAGGATTGCAGGTCCAGATTTCTGGGACAAAAAAGCAACAGTTCTCAGCGAAGTAGGGCCCAGATCGTTTGCTGTTCAGACAGAGAATGGACAAGTGTTAAGAAGAAACCGGAGAAGTCTGTTAAAGACACAGGATGTTAAACATCAGGACACAGAGACTGGAACTGAACAACGAGGTGCTAACCCTGTTGAGCACCACAGTGAGCCTCCTTCACCTTCCCCAATGTCTGAGATACTGAGAAGGTCTACCAGACCTAAGAAACCTACAGAGAGGCTCATAGAACAAGTGTGAACTGTTGTGGTAAAGAATTGTTAAAAAATAATAATAATAAATCACAAGTAAATAACGGATAATAATTCATTTAGAATAGTAATTGTTCACACTTAATTGAGACCTGCTGAGTTATAATGTGTTATTGACTGTTCAAGTTGTCAAAGGTGAAGAGTTCTAATGTGCTTGAGGGCTGTATGGGATTCATTTGGTTCATTCTGGACGATGTAAGGTATACATTTGGATTTATTTTGTTTGACTTGTGCTACAACTTTTGGTTAAAAAAAAACACTACTGAATGTAGTTTGTTGCACAATTTATAACATGTTGAATGTTAGACAAGAATGTTCAGATGTTACAGAGTAACAGTTCTCTTTGGAATTGTGCTTATTATAACACCAACCTGTTTGGAAAGGGGATGTAATGATAGTTGCTATTGTTGAAGCTACCCACAGGGGGCGCTCTGGAATCAATAAGATATACAGAACAGAAGAAGAAGCGATCGTTGTAGAAAGAATAATAAACAGACTGGGTGTTAGCTGAAGCTAGCACCAGGAGCAATTCTTGATGTTTTATTCATAGAGGAATAAGAACATTACAACCTTCATCTTCACTTCTGTGCTGTGATGAGCTCTGAAACCTGACTGAAACTAACGAGTCGTCTGCTTTACGCTACGTGTTTGAGAATTATACCACGGAGTCAGGTACTTCTGATTTAAGTCTATTTTTCACCAGAGCTACAGTATCCAGAGTCGTACGCAGTGACAGGAGGTAAAGTTATTAACAAGATGATGGACCTCTGTTGGAGCAATGTTCAGGTAGCTGCTCTGCTCTGTGTTGGCATTGAAGATGATAACAGTGGGTGCACACACAGGTCAAACTCTGCCCCCCGGTGGTGATCCTGTGAGTCACAGTGTGACGCCTCGTTTTAAATGTCACTCGTTAAGTCAGCTCAGATTTATTCTCGTGTGAACTCAGTTTTCCTGTTTGGGTCGGAGAACGTGGGCCCAGCTCGTCGCCACAGATCACAACTCTGGTGCTCAACAGCGCCAAAGTAAACATTTTAATTATATTTCATTATCTCATCTCCGAGCGCGCTCAGTGATGAGATGCTGCTGTTTGTTTCTAAGGTAACGGCTTTTTAAAAATCACTGATCAGCGGAGAAACATGAGACATCGCACGGTGATAAAACAGACCTGCTGTTCCAGCTCAGAGGTCCGAGGGATCGTCCAAAAATGGTATTTTCTGGAGATCTGATTGGTCAGTAGGCGGTGATGTCATACCTATTTATCTTTAATCTTGATCTTAAGTTACCATGGTGATTTATCTGTATAGAAACCAGGTTAAGCCTGAAGTTACCCAGGTTAATCTAAACCCAGCTTAGGCCTCTGCTATCAAACATGAGGCTCCCAGGCCTGGACTGGCCACTAGAGGGTCCAACTGGGTCCACAGGGAGAGCGTCAGTGATGAATAAATACAGGTGAATAATAACAAATCTGACGGTCTGCAGGTGATGTTAGGGGAGCTAAACTTTATTTACACCCAGACCTGAGCACAAAGGTCAAAGGTCAGCCTGTGAGTATCAGAATAAGAGGCGAGTCTCCAGGTGTTCAAAGAGTGTCTCGTTTATTGTGGTCACAGGTGAGAAGGCAGTGTTAAGGCTTCGAGGTCGTCTGAAAATCACCACAAACACATTTGCAGCATCACCTCCTACCTCACTTCCTGTTCCTGCTTTAAACAGACTGTACATAAATGATCAACTGAGCCACTCCTCCACCCGAGCAGATTTAAGGTCTTTATTAAAATAATCCAGAGCTCGGTCAGTCCGCAGCATCATACTTCCTGTTCGCTGTCATAATGTCGGGTTAAATAATAAAATGACATTTTTGTGAAAAACATTTTTATATTTTTGTGCCTGATTCACTGATTAAAAAAAATTATTAAACAGCATCTCGACCGTGTCTTTGCCACAACGCCGAGGTCAGAGGTCACATCGGCTCATCTCCTCATCCTCCTCCGCAATTGTGCAGACCACCTCAGCTTCTTTCGCCAACAGCTGCGTTTGGAGCAGATTTGGCTAAATGCGATCTGATTGGCTGATGCCTCAACGTCGCAAGCAATTGACTCAAAGTTGTCAATGTGTGACATCACGGCGTCTGAGCCCGGAAGCATCCATGTGATTCCCGCCGTTATCTGACAGCTTCTCTCTGCAGGACGCGGCTCAACAAACTTCACAGAAGTCGTTAAAAACACACAAACACAAAAATCAGTCTCTGAGTCTGGAGCTCTCACACCTGCACAGGTACGCAGCCTCAGCTTGTCCCACCCCTCTGACACGTTAACAGAGCCAAACATGCTGAGCGCGGCAGTGGCTCAGTGCAGGTCGCTGAAGGGCTTGGGGTACCCGAACATCAGGTAGTCCATGTAGTAGAAGTCGAAGACCTTCTGCCGCTCGGTGGCGTTGAGCTGTGAGAAGTACTTCTGCGTGATGCTGGAGGATGTCCTCTCCGCCAGTGGGTTCCTGTCCTTGAAGTCCGGGAACGTGAGGTTAGCCGGCGCCCCGATGCTTCGGAGCAGGAAGTTGGCGTCACGCTCCAGGCTCTCGAACTTCCCGATGAAGGTGAACTGCAGGAAGCATGGGCTGCACAGCTGGCTCACCGGCTCCCAGTGGATGTCCATCCCCACGGGCCGCCGCACATCCAGCAGGTACTGCACAAACTCCCTGAAGGTCACACCGGCGCCAGAGCGCAGTGCAGCATGTGTGGCGTTGGCTCGGTACCTGGAGATGATGGCCCGTCCAAACACGGGGTGGTAGTATGAGTTGGGGCTCTCAAACTTGTCCCGAAACGCTGACACGAGGCGCTCAAAAGGCTCCCGGACGAACAGCGCTTTGGTGTAGGAGCGAAGCCGCTCGGTAACGCCAGCACGACTATAGCCGCTGAGCCGCGGGAGGCGGTTTTCGTAATGCGCCGCGTCATGGGGAATGTCCCGTGTGGACGCGGCGCTGCCGCTCAGCACCATCAGCACCCGCTTCCAGTTGGAGCAGCCAGCTTTGGGCACCTCGCAGTACAGCAGCCGGGACCGCTCCTCCACGTACACCCGCGACACCTGCCGCTGCGACGGCGGCCGCCTATCCACTCCCGGCTGGTATTGGGCACAGATATCTGTTAGCAGGCGGTGCCGTGACTCCTGCATCCTCGGCAGCTGCAGCGCCACCTCTACTTGGCCCGTGGGGGAGCTGGACGCCGCCACGCTGCTCTTCAGCAGCAACTTCCTGCGGCGTTTAGTGAGCGGCTGCTTTGAGCCGAGCGGTGAGTCAGAGAATAGCGAGGAGGACAGTGGCTGGGGACGGAGAGCGGGCGGAGAGACAGGACGACGTCCTGCCGCATCGTCGGCTTCCTTTAACACACACACATACAGGAAACAGAGGGCATGTCATCAGTGGGCGTTTCCCATCACGCAGGGCGTTGTCTGTATGTTTAACCTCCACGCTCGCCATTTCCTGCATGTAAAGAGTCCATGATCAGCCGCTTTGTTTTTGACCAAGCGGCTCCGATTCACATAAAACGTTCTGATCCATTAATCAGGTTTCTACTCTGCAGGTGCTACTCTGCAGGGTTCTACTGTGCATGGTTCTACTCTGCAAGGTTCTACTCTGCAGGTTCTACTCTGCATGTTTCTACTCTGCAGGGTTCTACTCTGCAGGGTTCTACGCTGCAGGTTCTACTCTGCACGTTTCTAATCTGCAGGGTTCTACTGTGCATGTTTCTACTCTGCAGGGTTCTACTCTGCAGGGTTCTACTCTACATGTTTCTAATCTGCATTTTTCTATTCTGCAGGTTCTACTGTGCAAGGTTCTACTCTGCAGGGTTCTACTTTGCATGTTTCTAATCTGCACTTTTCTACTCTGCAGGGTTCTACTCGGCAAGGTTCTACTCTGCATGTTTCGACTCTGCAGGGTTCTACTGTGCATGTTTCTACTCTGCAGGGTTCTACTCTGCATTTTTCGACTCTACAGGTTCTACTCTGCATGTTTCTACTCTACAGGGTTCTACTGTGCATGTTTCTACTCTACAGGGTTCTACTGTGCATGTTTCTACTCTACAGGTTTCTACTCTACAGGGTTCTACTGTGCATGTTTCTACTCTACAGGGTTCTACTCTGCAGGGTTCTACTCTACAGGGTTCTACTCTACAGGGTTCTACTGTGCATGTTTCTACTCTACAGGGTTCTACTCTGCAAGGTTCTACTGTGCATGTTTCTACTCTACAGGGTTCTACTCTGCAAGGTTCTACTGTGCATGTTTCTACTCTACAGGGTTCTACTGTGCATTTTTCTACTCTACAGGGTTCTACTCTACAGGGTTCTACTGTGCATGTTTCTACTCTACAGGGTTCTACTCTGCAGGGTTCTACTCTACAGGGTTCTACTCTACAGGGTTCTACTGTGCATGTTTCTACTCTACAGGGTTCTACTCTGCAAGGTTCTACTGTGCATGTTTCTACTCTACAGGGTTCTACTCTGCAAGGTTCTACTGTGCATGTTTCTACTCTACAGGGTTCTACTGTGCATTTTTCTACTCTACAGGGTTCTACTCTACAGGGTTCTACTGTGCATGTTTCTACTCTACAGGGTTCTACTCTGCAGGGTTCTACTCTACAGGGTTCTACTCTACAGGGTTCTACTGTGCATGTTTCTACTCTACAGGGTTCTACTCTGCAAGGTTCTACTGTGCATGTTTCTACTCTACAGGGTTCTACTGTGCATTTTTCTACTCTACAGGGTTCTACTCTACAGGGTTCTACTGTGCATGTTTCTACTCTACAGGGTTCTACTCTGCAGGGTTCTACTGTGCATGTTTCTACTCTACAGTGTTCTACTCTACAGGGTTCTACTGTGCATGTTTCTACTGTGTATGTTTCTGCTCTACAGGGTTCTACTGTGCATGTTTCTACTCTACAGGGTTCTACTCTGCAGGGTTCTACTCTCTGAACCTGAAAATCTGAATTCCATCTGATGCTGTGAGTGTCCTGATCAATCATGCAAGTCAGGACGTCTGCAGTCTCAGCTGCAGGTGTCCAACCTAAACGTGTGTGTGTGTGTGTGTGTGTGTGTGTGTGTGTGTGTGTGGTGTCCAAACACTGAGGATGAGGATGATGATGATGAAATGTTTCTGAAAACCTTGCATTTGAACAGAATCATCTTTCTGAGATTCTGGGTGTTGTCAGACACTGCAGGACTAAATGTGAACATATTACATTTAAATTAAATTTTTAAATACATCCCGGTCTGAAACCTACAGAGCTGAACTCAGATCAGAATCTTCTGACGTTTCTTCATGTTAAAAATATTATTTTACATTGTTATGAAATCCACCTACATCCAACTACAAACTTCAGTGTGAAGGTTTTTATTAGTGCAGCTCAAATATGGGACGATGCAGACCTGCTTTTGCTGCATATTTTAATCAGGCAACACTCATGTTTCATGCATGTGTCTACAGACCCTGATTCAGCTCGAGGGCACAGCTTTAGTCTGATATTCATGTTTAAATATTACCCGAGTTTTAGTGAAAGACCGTGGCCATGTTTCAAAAACACATGTTTCTGATACATGAAGCTAAAACTTGACAACAACCATTATAAACCTTCAAACTTTGGACCCCGAAACTTTTATGTAAATTAGAAACGGTGGAGCAGAAGGTCCTCGATGATCTGAGACTCACAAGAACCGATCAGGAACTTTCTGTTGCACTAAAATATATGAATGTCTAACCACAGGAGCTGTCGTGCTGGCTGTGGACACTGGATGGCGCTCTAATCTTTGTTCTGCTCCATGTGTTTACTCTGTTTGGAAAATGTGATGCTGTGTGAGTCCAGCAGGTGTCGCCGTGCTGCTGTTACCTTCTGTGAAGGCCGCCTGGGAGCCACCAGCACCTGCACACCTGAGAAGGAGGGGGGAGAGAGCACAGTCAGGAGCAGAAGTATGTGGACACGTTCACTTTATGTTGGGTAGGATGATTTAATGAAGCTGAAAACAAACTGCAACACACGTGAGTGTGAGAGAGAGTGAGTGTGTGAGTGAGAGGGTGAGGGAGAGAGAGTGAGAGGGTGAATGAGAGAGAGAGAGAGAGAGGGTGAGAGAGAGGGTGAGTGAGAGAGAGTGAGAGGGTGAGAGAGAGAGTCAGAGGGTGAGTGAGAGAGAGAGGGAGAGAGAGGGAGTGAGAGAGGGTGAGTGAGAGGGTGAGTGAGAGAGAGAGGGAGAGAGAGAGAGTGAGAGGGTGAGAGAGAGAGAGGGTGAGTGAGAGAGAGAGAGAGGGTGAGAGAGAGGGTGAGGGAGAGAGTGAGAGGGTGAGTGAGAGAGAGTGAGAGGGTGAGTGAGAGAGAGAGGGAGAGAGAGGGAGTGAGAGAGGGTGAGTGAGAGGGAGAGGGTGAGTGAGAGAGTGAGAGGGTGAGTGAGAGAGAGAGGGAGAGAGAGAGTGAGAGAGGTTGAGTGAGAGGGTGAGAGAGAGAGTGAGAGGGTGAGTGAGAGAGAGAGGGAGAGAGAGAGAGTGAGAGAGGTTGAGTGAGAGGGAGAGGGAGGGAGTGAGAGAGGGTGAGTGAGAGGGAGAGGGTGAGTGAGAGAGTGAGAGGGTGAATGAGAGAGAGAGGGAGAGAGAGAGAGTGAGAGGGTGAGAGAGAGAGTGAGAGGGTGAGTGAGAGAGAGAGAGGGTGAGAGAGAGAGAGTGAGAGGGTGAGAGAGAGTGAGAGGGTGAGTGAGAGAGAGAGGGAGAGAGAGTGAGAGAGGGTGAGTGAGAGAGTGAGAGGGTGAGTGAGAGAGTGAGAGGGTGAATGAGAGAGAGAGGGAGAGAGAGAGAGTGAGAGGGTGAGAGAGAGAGTGAGAGGGTGAGTGAGAGAGAGAGAGAGAGTGAGAGGGTGAGAGAGAGTGAGAGGGTGAGTGAGTGAGAGAGGGTGAGTGAGAGAGTGAGAGGGTGAGTGAGAGAGTGAGAGAGAGAGAGAGTGAGAGGGTGAGTGAGAGAGAGAGGGAGAGAGAGTGTGTGTTCTAGTGTGTGTGTTCTAGTGTGTGTGTGTGTGTGTTCTAGTGTGTGTGTGTGTGTGTGTGTGTGTGTGTTCTAGTGTGTGTGTGTGTGTGTTCTAGTGTGTGTGTTCTAGTGTGTGTGTGTGTGTGTTCTAGTGTGTGTGTTCTAGTGTGTGTGTGTGTGTGTGTGTTCTAGTGTGTGTGTGTGTGTGTTCTAGTGTGTGTGTGTTCTAGTGTGTGCGTGTGTGTGTTCTAGTGTGTGTGTGTGTGTGTGTTCTAGTGTGTGTGTGTGTTCTAGTGTGTGTGTGTGTGTGTTCTAGTGTGTGTGTGTGTGTGTGTGCGCGTGTGTGTTCTAGTGTGTGTGTGTGTGCGTGCGTGTGTGTTCTAGTGTGTGTGTTCTAGTGTGTGTGTGTGTGTGTGTGTGTGTGTGCGTGCGTGTGTGTTCTAGTGTGTGTGTTCTAGTGTGTGTGTGTGTGTGTGTGTGTGTGCGTGCGTGTGTGTTCTAGTGTGTGTGTTCTAGTGTGTGTGTGTGTGTTCTAGTGTGTGTGTGTGTGTGTGTGTGTGCGTGCGTGT
>NC_137930.1:718392-723392 GCF_963969265.1 Rhamphochromis sp. 'chilingali'
ATTGTTTTTTAAAAATAGTGTCATGTCCCTTTTTCAGTATAACTCCATACATGAAGTTCGAGAACAATTTATCAGTGATCACCACACTCAAGAGTTATGTTGTAAAATCCTTCATTATGTCAAAGATATGAAAATATGGAAAAAATACCAATCAGAAGGAGGATTAAGATAAAGTAATCCATCCCCCAAATCATTACACATACCTCAACATATGCATATGTTGAGGTATGTGTAATGAGTTCGTTGTATTTACCAGTTCCCTAAGGAAAGTTTCTCATTGAATGTCCCCATTTAGGTTAAAGCGGAGTGTATTTGTGTTAGAAACATCCCCAAAAGTCACAAGTATATGGCATTCTGATGACTATAGTTGGATATGCTTTGTATATTTTTAAAAAATAGTATCATGTCCCTTTTTCAGTATAAATCTATCCATGAAGTCTGTAAACAATTTATCAATGATCCCCACACTCAAGCAAGGGTTATGTTAAAAAAAAGAACAACCCCTTCATTATGTCTACGATTTAAAAATACAGAACAAATACCAATCAGAATGAGGACTAAGATAAAGTAATCCATCCCCCAAATCATTACACATACCTCAACATATGCATATGTTTCATTATGAAACATATGCATATGTTGAGGTATGTGTAATGAGTTCGTTGTATTTACCAGTTCCCTAAGGAAAGTTTCTCATTGAATGTCCCCATTTAGGTTAAAGCGGAGTGTATTTGTGTTAGAAACGTCCCCAAAAGTCAGAAGTATATGGCATTCTGATGACTATAGTTGGATATGCTTTGGCATTTTTTAAAAGATGTTATCATGTTCCTTTTTTCTGTATAAATCTACCTATAAAGTCAACAAACAATTTATCAGTGATCTCCTCACTCAAGTAAGGGTTATTGTTGTAAAATCCTTCATTATGTCTAAGATTTGAAAATATGGAACAAATACCAATCAGAATGAGGACTAAGATAAAGCAATCCATCCCCCAAATCATTACACATATCTTAATATATGCAGATGTTTAATAATCCGAGTTCATTGTATTAACCAGTTCCCTAACGAAAGTTTCCCATTGAATGTCCCCATTTAGGTTAAAGCGGAGTGTATTTGTGTTAGAAACGTCCCCAAAAGTCATAAGCATATGGCATACCTATGACTATAGTCGGATATGTTTTTGTATTGTTTTTTAAAAATAGTGTCATGTCCCTTTTTCAGTATAACTCCATACATGAAGTTCGAGAACAATTTATCAGTGATCACCACACTCAAGAGTTATGTTGTAAAATCCTTCATTATGTCAAAGATATGAAAATATGGAACAAATACCAATCAGAAGGAGGATTAAGATAAAGTAATCCATCCCCCAAATCATTACACATACCTCAACATATGCATATGTTTCATTATGAAACATATGCATATGTTGAGGTATGTGTAATGAGTTCGTTGTATTTACCAGTTCCCTAAGGAAAGTTTCTCATTGAATGTCCCCATTTAGGTTAAAGCGGAGTGTATTTGTGTTAGAAACGTCCCCAAAAGTCAGAAGTTTATGGCATTCTAATGACTATAGTTGGATATGCTTTGGGATTTTTTTAAAAGATGTTATCATGTTCCTTTTTTCTGTATAAATCTACCTATAAAGTCAACAAACAATTTATCAGTGATCTCCTCACTCAAGTAAGGGTTATATTTGTAAAATCCTTCATTATGTCTAAGATTTGAAAATATGGAACAAATACCAATCAGAATGAGGACTAAGATAAAGCAATCCATCCCCCAAATCATTACATATATCTTAATATATGCAGATGTTTAATAATCAGATTTCATTGTATTAACCAGTTCCCTAACGAAAGTTTCCCATTGAATGTCCCCATTTAGGTTAAAGCGGAGTGTATTTGTGTTAGAAACGTCCCCAAAAGTCATAAGCATATGGCATACTAATGACTATAGTTGGATATGTTGCGGGATTTTTTTTCTAAAAATAGTATCATGTCCCTTTTTCAGTATAAATCTATCCATGAAGTCTGTAAACAATTTATCAATGATCCCCACACTCAAGCAAGGGTTATGTTAAAAAAAAGAACAACCCCTTCATTATGTCTAAGATTTAAAAATACAGAACAAATACCAATCAGAATGAGGACTAAGATAAAGAAATCAATCCGAAAAGTAGTTACACATACCTTAACATATGCATGTGTTTAATGATCAGAGTTCATTGTATTTACCAGTTCCCTAAGGAAAGTTTCCCATTGAATGTCCCCATTTAGGTTAAAGCGGAGTGTATTTGTGTTAGAAACATCCCCAAAAGTCATAAGTATATGGCATACCTATGACTATAGTCGGATATGTTTTTGTATTGTTTTTTAAAAATAGTGTCATGTCCCTTTTTCAGTATAACTCCATACATGAAGTTCGAGAACAATTTATCAGTGATCACCACACTCAAGAGTTATGTTGTAAAATCCTTCATTATGTCAAAGATATGAAAATATGGAACAAATACCAATCAGAAGGAGGATTAAGATAAAGTAATCCATCCCCCAAATCATTACACATACCTCAACATATGCATATGTTTCATAATGAAACATATGCATATGTTGAGGTATGTGTAATGAGTTCATTGTATTTACCAGTTCCCTAAGGAAAGTTTCTCATTGAATGTCCCCATTTAGGTTAAAGCGGAGTGTATTTGTGTTAGAAACGTCCCCAAAAGTCATAAGCATATGGCATACTAATGACTATAGTTGGATATGTTGCGGGATTTTTTTTTCTAAAAATAGTATCATGTCCCTTTTTCAGTATAAATCTATCCATGAAGTCTGTAAACAATTTATCAATGATCCCCACACTCTAGCAAGGGTTATGTTAAAAAAAAGAACAACCCCTTCATTATGTCTAAGATTTAAAAATACAGAACAAATACCAATCAGAATGAGGACTAAGATAAAGAAATCAATCCGAAAAGTAGTTACACATACCTTAACATATGCATGTGTTTAATGATCAGAGTTCATTGTATTTACCAGTTCCCTAAGGAAAGTTGTCCACTGAATGTCCCCATTTAGGTTAAAGAGGACTGTATTTGTGTTAGAAACATCCCCAAAAGTCATAAGTATACTGTACGGCATACCTATGACTATAGTCAGATATGTTTTTGTATTGTTTTTTACAAATAGTGTCATGTCCCTTTTTCAGTATAACTCAATACATGAAGTTCGAGAACAATTTATCAGTGATCACCACACTCAAGAGTTATCTTGTAAAATCCTTCATTATGTCTAAGATTTGAAAATATGGAACAAATACCAATCAGAATGAGGACTAAGCTAAAGCAATCCATCCCCCAAATCATTTGTGTTAAAAACGTCCCCAAAAGTCATAAGCATATGGCATACTAATGACTATAGTTGGATATGCTTTGTAATTTTTTTAAAAATAGTATCATGTCCCTTTTGCAGTATAAATCTATCCATGAAGTCTGTAAACAATTTATCAATGATCCCCACAGTCAAGCAAGGGTTATGTTTTCATTATGAAACATATGCATATGGTGAGGTATGTGTAATGAGTTCGTTGTATTTACCAGTTCCCTAAGGAAAGTTTCTCATTGAATGTCCCCATTTAGGTTAAAGCGGAGTGTATTTGTGTTAGAAACGTCCCCAAAAGTCATAAGTATATGGCATTCTGATGACTATAGTTGGATATGCTTTGGGATTTTTTAAAAGATGTTATCATGTTCCTTTTTTCTGTATAAATCTACCTATAAAGTCAACAAACAATTTATCAGTGATCTCCTCACTCAAGTAAGGGTTATTGTTGTAAAATCCTTCATTATGTCTAAGATTTGAAAATATGGAACAAATACCAATCAGAATGAGGACTAAGATAAAGCAATCCATCCCCCAAATCATTACACATATCTTAATATATGCAGATGTTTAATAATCAGAGTTCATTGTATTAACCAGTTCCCTAACGAAAGTTTCCCATTGAATGTCCCCATTTAGGTTAAAGCGGAGTGTATTTGTGTTAGCAACGTCCCCAAAAGTCATAAGCATATGGCATACTAATGACTATAGTTGAATATGTTGCGGGATTTTTTTTCTAAAAATAGTATCATGTCCCTTTTTCAGTATAAATCTATCCATGAAGTCTGTAAAGAATTTATCAATGATCCCCACACTCAAGCAAGGGTTATGTTAAAAAAAAAACCTTCACTATGTCTAAGATTTAAAAATACGGAACAAATACCAATCAGAATGAGGACTAAGATAAAGAAATCCATCCGAAAAGTAGTTACACATACCTTAACATATGCAGATGTTTAATAATCAGAGTTTATTGTATTAACCAGTTTCCTAAGGAAAGTTTCCCATTGAATCTCCCCATTTACGTTAAAGCGGAGTGTTTTTGTGTTAGAAACGTCCCCAAAAGTCATAAGAGTCAGGTATACCAATAACTATTGTTGCATATGTTTTTGCAATTTTTAAATGGAGGTATATTTCTGTATTTAGTATTAATCTACCCTTGAGATCAGTGACAAAACCGTTAATGGTCACTGATCGTTAATGACGATCAGTTAATGATCACTGTACTCTGGTACTATATCAATTCAATTTCATTTATGTATATCCTTTTGATTGTCCTCATTGAGGTTAACGCATTGCATTTTTGTTAGAAATGTCCCCGGAAGTCATAAGAGTCATCTTCTTTGGCAGTTTTTAATTGTCGCTTGTCTATTTGTTATTCATGTTAAATCTACTCGTAACATCAGTGAAAACTAAAATTAAGATATCCATTCTAAAATCGTACAGCTTGTCTTATCACTCACAGATCTTTAATACTGTACTTATTGGTGCCCTGATGTAAAGGATATTTTGATTGCTTCTAATGTAGGTTAAAGTATTGTGTTTATTAATAATTAAATTAAATCTTTTATGATAGGTTTGGATAGTTTCTGAAAATCAAATGAACTCTTGGTAATT
>NC_137930.1:728392-738392 GCF_963969265.1 Rhamphochromis sp. 'chilingali'
ACGTTCAGTGATACTGTCATCACGATGATGGACATAACGCCATAACCCCATCACACCTGGTTAGCCACAGCTAACAGAGCACACCTGCCTGTTCTGATGATGGCATCCGTCAGGAAGACACTTACAATCGGTAGAGTGCTGCTGAGGCGGAGCTCACGCCAAAGAAATCTGGATCTGCGTTTATGTTTACTTCGATAAATAAAGGAGGCGGGACTCTGGACACGTACATGGTGCAGGAACATGAAGCGTGTGTTAGCTGTCAGGCAAACATTAACAAGTGACAAGCTCTATTTCTCTGAAACCCCGCCTCCAAACGCTCCCTGAAGGTGACTGAGACTCAGCAGCAGATTTGATGGCATCATGTGACTCTGCTGCACGGTGTCTCATCATCCACGCTCAGCCTTCAAACCTCTGCAAGCTCAACGTAGAGAGCACGGCGCCACTGAGGGGCTTACCATCATCACCTGGCAAAGCCCGCCCATCTTTATAGCCTTAATCCTTCTCCTGAACATTAATCCTGAGGACGCCTGCCAGAGCTCGTTAAGATCCGCGTCCTACGCCACACCGAGCTACACTATCTCGCCAACGAGCACTTCCGTGAAAGAGGTGCTCACACAGAAGCCGCCTGACTGAGATCACAGCATGGAGAAGTGTTCTGAGCTCAGGCGGAGGTCCCGTGTGGGTGGGGCCTCTGAGGCGAGATAGAAGACTGCCAAGCTGACCTCCTCGCTCCTCATCAGAGATCTCAATAGAAGCACTGCACGATGACATCATTGCATCTCACCAATTACATTCATACTTTTATTCCTCAGAAAATAAAACACAGTAAAGGTCGTCACAGCTGACGAGTCAGCCTCACTGAGCAAAGCAGCAGCATCGCTGCGGCGAGCACGTCAGCATCGCTGCGGCGAGCACGTCAGCATCGCTGCAACGAGCACGTCAGCATTGCTCAGTTCCTCCCTCCAGAGCAACGTCGGGCGAGCGTGAGGTTTAGGTTTGTTCTGATCCACTGAGGAATGCCGCGATGTTTGAAGGCGGGGTCAACAAAGACGCCTCCGTCTTCACTTCTTGTGTAAAAGCAGTAAAAAATGACGAGAACACCCCTGAGCTCGGTGCGGTCTGGTTTGTGTCCGGCTGTCAAACAGCATGTGTGACCGATGATGTCATCGGTACAGCATCTCGTGGTTAACGCGATCTTCCTGATGTTTAGTGGAAGCTGGTGAGAGGCTCCTCCTCCTGCTTGTGGCGGTAACGCAACGTAGTCACGCTAATCATTGAACACTGCCCAGCCTCCTCGCTGTGACACGATTCCTGCAGCGAGGAGCGCCAAAACTCAAACTGAGATGACGTGAGCTGTTGCCTGCACTCACTGGTTTCCAGTAAAGCCTTAGTACTGGACTCTGCTGCTCTCTGGAAGGCGTAGCTGAGCCAGTGTCGTCTGTTCTTGGCGCCGCGCTCGGTGTCGCTGTGAGCTCCTGAATAATTGAGCGTGAGGAGTTCAGTTACCCCAGAGTCACGCTCATACCGAGGCTCTGCCTTCAAATATTCATTTCCTGCTCATCAATAAAAGACGGACAGCACGGCGAGGAGAACCCTGCTGTCACTGAGCCGCCTCTGAGATTATCTGGGAGGGTTTCCGCCGCCAACCCAAAACCCAGCATGTCGCCAGCGGAGCGCTTCCTTCAGTGCAAGCCCGACAGGAATGAGGATAGCTTCAGATTCCTCGCTCTATCACCACCTCCGCCCACTGCCAACACCACGAGTGAATGAACTGCTGTAACGTTGCAGCGCGTCCGTCCGTCCCCGGGTCACAGAAACGTTCCCAACACGTCGTCTTTGTACCGGATTAACAGGTTTAGTTCTGATTGCTTGTGTTAATAAGCTGCTACCAGTGAAGCAGTGACTTCCCTACGGTGGCCCTGAGAGGCCAAACGGACTGCAACTTAAGAAAACACCAGCAATAAGAAAAATGGTGCAAAAGAACACAAAACACAACGGAAATAAGAAAAACGACAACAGAAATAGGAAAAAACACAAGTGTTTCTGGGGAGACAATGACCTGACGGACCAGTTGCAGGAACCCAAAACATGGTAGTCGTGTTTTATCATGATCGATATCATACTCAAGACGGAACTGTAGGCTAATAGTCAGGCTAACACGCTTACCTCTCATCTTTTCTTTCCTCACAAAACCGATAGATCCTCCACTTCTTTTAAGTGTCTCCCAGCACAATTCTTAGCATGTTTTGGTTCCTGCAACTGGTCCGTCGGGTTATTGTCTCCCCAGACACCTTGTGTTTTGGAAATCTGTTTTTCCTATTTCCATTGTCTTTTTGTGTGCTTTTGCAGCGTTTTTCTTATTAGTGGTGTTTTCTTTGCAAGTTGCAGTCCGTTTGGCCTCTCAGGGCCAACGTACTTCATTAACCATGGCAGGCAGCCCATAGTGATGTGAAGTGGGCGGGGCAGTGAAACTGCCTTCAGTATAAGAGCACGGTTAGTCCCTGAGATATGAACATGAGCAAAGGCTGCAGCAGAGTCAGTTTGTTCTCCGGGTTTGATGTTCCCGTAATCTGCTCCTGTTTCTGCAGAATGAAAATAAACAAAAATAAACTGGACCATCACGTTAAAAATTCCCCCTCAGTCACAGCAAAGAATGAAAACTTGAACGTGTGAAGCGGTCACAGCGGGTCGGCTGCACCTCTGAGTTCTTCACCTCTAATCTACAAATCTGTGAACTAAGAGGAGTCAAAGTGCTGCTGCCTGGTTGGTAATAAGTCCCTGCTGAGCGAAACATTAAAAAGACAATTAGAATTGAAAATTCAGCGTCAGAGCACGAAGGAAAACAGCCTCAGCTTCTTTAGACGCTGATGAAACGCTCAGAATTTTATGTTATGTTGTATTTATGATTGTTATTGTTTAAAAACAACAGAGCGATCGATCGGCGTCACTGCTGTGTTATCATCCTGAGCCTGTGCACTCTTATACTGCAGGGATGGGTACACACCTGCAGGGGCGATGGAGGGGAACAAACAGCTGGTTAAAACACGAGGTCACGCTCACTGAAACACGCCTCTCAGATCGCGTCTTTGCCTCCTGACAGGTGATAAATTGGGCGGCGGCCTCGGCGTCTCAGAGTTGAGAAAGACACATTAAAGCAGTGGGAAAGTTTTTAGTGCGGTGGGCGAGCAGCAGGAGATAAAGTGCTGCGTCGGATCACACGAGGAGAAATAAGCCGATGAGCTCATCTCAAAGCTGCGTGGAGGCGGGGCGACGAGAAGCTTCAGGCCTACAGGTGAGCAGCAGCGAGGTACCGCCCACCCCAAACACACCAATCAGAACCAAACCTCTCTGTCTGCACTGATGACATCATCACTGAAGCAGAGTCTGTGGTTTCACTCTGCTCTCAGCGTTTATAAGGAGGGACACGTCGCCATGGTAACAGATGCTGTGGACCCACCTGCTCTAAGCGAGGTTAAAGAGCTGATAGTGATGAAGAAGCATCTTTAGAACGACCCGAGAAACCGTGCTCCTCCTAACGGCGCCGTTATACTTGCCCTGCCGTAGTCCTCATTTTCCTGTCACCGCAGCCGGGTTGAGGGTGCGGGTCTGTCGGTTTCCCCGACGCTGATGCCGGTACAGGAAGACGCTGCACCCACACTGACGTGGAGCTTCTGTGGAGGGTAAGCCTGATCCTCGACTCGGTTTGGTCTCACAGAGGAAGCTCCAGACCACGAACGATGGTTCAGTCCTACCTGTCACATCCACACCTGTATGTAACAGGGTCCTACAGGCTGCTTACCTGGCCTCGAGAAGGCGATCAGCTCAGACCTGCAGCGCTCACGTGGTTCACGTTAACCCTGAAAGGCAAACGGAGGCACACCTGTTGTTGCACTGCAACAAACGCCACGCGCCACCGGTTTGGACTGAAGGCCATCGAACCTTTCAAAGAGATGCCGTCTATGGTGACGTGGTCTCTGTTGTGTTTCATGAAGGCCAGAAACAGTTTTAACCTCCTCACACTTCACCTGTGGGAGGAAGTGACCTCACCTCTGACCCCACAAATCTGAAGCGAAGCCCTCGCGCTGTCAGTTCACAGAAAAACAGATTTTTTTGGTGAAAATGAAACAAACTGTACTAAACTACTGGATGGTGGCGCAAAGGGGACACGGGTGGAGGTATGGCTGTTTGCACAGAACAGCTGACACGCTCTGTGTCCCACTGTCCGTGAGCGGCGATGCATCACACAGGTGACGAAGCCGATGATGCACCATCGCTGCTCCTCCATCACAGCATCCATCACAGCACCCGCCTCATTCATCATGACGTCTGAGCACGTCTGTGCCGAACTGTGCCGATGCTAACCCGATGCTGTTAGCATCGGGTTAGCATCTGTCTGCAGGTTTACTGGGAGGAGCTCCAGACTGAAGACGAGGAGGACGGTGCTTCCTCCCACCTGCTGAACTCTGAGTGAACCTTTCATACTCGGAGACGTTCGTGTTTACACCACAGCCATGAAATATGACCAGTGTGAAAAAATAAGTCTCTGAAATGGAAACGGAAGCAGTGCTGGGATGATGAAGGTGACGTAGGTGCCGTATCTGAGAGGATGCTCCAGCCTGTTTTCTCTCCCCGCCACATTAAAAGACTCCCGTCTGTCAAAGCTGCTGGATAGAAATCCTCCGGGCGTGGGAGTGTGACGCATCAGTGAGACGGCTCTGTCAGTCTGATGTCTTCACCTTTCTCCTTCCTTCACTTCTGTTGTTATCATCTAAATATTTTTAGCTGACCGTTGAATCTTTTACAATGATTCCTTTAGTGAAACCTTAACCTCACATAAAACTGCAATTCTGAAGAAAATGTTTCCCACACTGATCGTTATTAGAGGGTTGAAATAATGTTAAATGAATCTTAAAGTTTAATGAAGCTTATTCTATAAATATGTTTGTATTTGTCTGCGAAGACAACTTTTCTGTTAGCGGGACGTGGACAAGATGAGATCCGAGTCGAGCAGAGTTAATCCTGCTTCCAGACGAAGCTTCACGTCAGAACATCATTACTTTCACTTTGATGTCTATTTTTAGAATTCACTTATTGTTGTTTTGATTTGGAGCCATACACATCAAACTGAACTGTAAACGTAATGGTCACTGCGACCAACACTGCAGCCTCCCAGTACTCCTGTCTTTCTTATTCTCCCTGCCTATCTCACTTGTTCTCTGCTAACATCTTCCTTTGGACGCTGTAAATGCGTCATTGTTGCCTCTGGCTCCTCCCACAACAGCGTGGAGCAGACAGCAGTAATCTCAGAGAAAAGAAGCACGCTGACCTCCATCTTTACTACGACTGACTCACCGAGAGCCGTCTGAGGGCCAGAGTTTTGATTTCCATTCAGGACTCTTAGAACGTACTTCCTGTTTATTTATGACAAAGCATCATGGGAACTGTGGTTCCAAACCTGTGCCTCAAACATGAAGGAGACAAAGAATAATAAGAGTGGGGAAAAAGCTGCTCCAGTGGGTCTGTGGCTGTGAGACGATGTCAGAAAGCAGGAGATGAACGCCGATCTTCAGAGAGCTGCTCTGCCTCCTCCATCACGATAGTGCCCGCTCTTCTTCAGCCTGCAGCAGATGCTTCCTGCTCTGCAATAAAGCTAATGCATTTTTTATTGACGTGTATCCATGAGGAGGAAGCTCTGAATAAAGAATAGCAAGCCGGCTCCTTACGGCCCACTTTATTTGTCCGTTTCCATCACTGTCACTGTTTCACTGCTTCAGAGACTTTCCATCGTATTTGGACGCGTGCAAACCACAGTTTGGACTTTTTTATTGTTTCTGATTTTTAAGCTGGTTCAGTCGAGTTTTTTACTGTTTTTCATTTTGATGGTGTATCTTTTTGTTGTATACTGAATAATTAATCACGCCAACCTGCTGAGGCTGGATGTGACCCTCAGGGTGGGGAGGGGCTGTGATGTAAGTGACGGTTTCACGGCTGATGTTCGTCCGACGCCGTGATGCGAGCAGACTCCGTGCAGGTCAGAGACTCTCAGGCAACGTCCTCAGATACGAGTGCTCAGCGTGGGCGGGGTCTCCTTGCTTTCCTGCAGCGTCTGTAGGCTTTAACCATCAGCATCCTCCATCAGATGATGGAGGTCGTCTGCGGCCGCTCAGCCTTCTTCCTCGTATCTCATTAACACGACATCAGCACACAAGGCGCTGCACGCCAACGCTTCATTAATATTTCACAGTCAGGGGGACGCGTGCCCGGCAACGCGACCTTATGCAGATTAAGATGTTGGCAGGGATAAAATGAAACGCTGCCTCCTGATTATCAACGAGGTGCCAGAGGACGGGCGGAGGTCACACAGGTGCTGACCGCCGTCAGACAGAAAGGAGGCGGGACTGAAACAAACCAGGAGGGAACGACGCGTTCGCCGCTGCTTCTCTGTTAAACGTTTAGCTCATGAAGCTCAGAATGAACACATCGTTTTATTGACTGCTCTTATGACAAATGTTTAACCTCCTGAGACCTGAACTCTTCCACAGCAGCGTTTTTAATTTCTCTCTGATATTTGGGCTGATTGGGACCTGATCAATGTGAAAACAAAGAATTACCAGATTGTTTTTTACCTGATTTTTGTTTCTGATGAAAATAATATCCAGATGTGAGGATATTCATTTAAAATGTTGATAGAACAGCAGCAGCATAACGTCCTCGTAAGTGGACATCAGGCCCATGTAGAGCAAATTTGAGTATTTTGGTCTAAATAACCCAAAATGTCCACATATGTAGACGCAGGTCCTAGGAGGTTAAAGTGTTTTGTGGTTTCCTGCTCCTCCCTCTGTCACACCAGGCATGAAATAAGCCGTCACTGACGGCAGGTTTGCGTTCACGCCACAAAGAAAAGGAGCCGAGGAGGACGGGGTCACGAAGGAGCGGAGCATCATCCAAGCCGACAACGGGGATCTTCCGTGCTACCTCCACGCCTTTACTAGGGCTGCCACAAACGATTATTTTGATAGTCGACTAGTCACCGATTATTTTTGTGATTAGTCGACTAATCAGATCATCATCCATTAGACGTAAAACTACAGCTTATTGCACCAGCAGCATCTGCTCTTATATAACTATCATTAGCTTACAGCTTTAAGTGTTTAAGGTGCTAACTAAAAATAAAGACAAGATGATAGTTTATTACATTTTAATGAAATTTGCAATTGTTTCGGTGAAGATTAATAAACTCCTTGCTATCTAAAATATAACAGGACACCGGAGTAAATTCTCCAGCATCTCACACTTCTGATAATCAGCTGTCTGCTTGACGTTTATTCAGCTGTGTAAAAACTATAACTTTAATCTCAGCCAAACCGATTTACTCAGGAACAAATAAAATACTAAAAAAAAGCCAAACAATAACATTTTTAAGTTATCTAAGTGACTTATATATATTTAACCTGAGTAGCGAAAGACGGCGGTGGGTTTGAAAACGATTTGCGGGGAGTCCGGTGTTCTCACGGCGATAGTGACCTAGCCCCCGGCTAGCTATCAAGCTAGTGGGTAACAGACGTCTCTGAAAACGTCGGAGCGCTTTTGAAAATATGCGGTGTCCTGATAAACTGAGCAGATATTTGAGGTTTACACAGCTACATTCTCGCCTGAAAATATGTTAAACGTTTATTTTGTGACCCAGAAAGAATAATAAGAGTAATATTAAAACTAACCAGCTGCCGCCATTGTTGGAAACTGAGCTGGGCCGCGCTATGAATTCTGGGACACAGCTGCTTCTTCTTCTTCTTCGGGGTTTAACGGTAGCTGACATCCTTGTACATGCAGTGCTGCCATCTTCTGTTTCAGTCCGTTATTACACTCTTAAATCCTGCTACGTATTCCTGCGTCTTTTGTGATCTTACAAAGCTTCAAACGACGCGTCGATTATTAAATCAGTCGTCGACGATTTTGATAGTCGACGTAATCGTGACTAGTCGACAAATCGTGGCAGCCCTAGCCTTTACCGGGTTTCCTGAGTGACACATGACGGGACTAACATTAAAACAAACAGCGACAGACGAGCAGCCACGTACACTGGCGCCATCTATAACCAAAAGGATCCATTACAGCAGACCTCCCCAAACTGTGGGGGGCGCAGAGCCATTGCAGGGGGGGCGCGGAATGAAAAGGGGGGAAAAAACAAACCGCTTGGACACTGCTAGCACGGCGCCCACACAAACGCAAAGCAGGAGATGAAGCATCGCTGAATATGTTTCCAAACCAACTTCATTCTAAGCCAAAGAAAATATGGTGAAGCAAATCTGCCCTTTGGCTTCACCTGCACAGGTGCTGAGGCAGGTCTCCCTGCAGGTCTTCCCTGCGTCGGGAGCAGCGCTGGGCTGTTTAAATCACGGATCCCACAGTTGTTTATATTTTTAACCACAGAGAGGCATTTTTGAAAAATGTATTGACAGCAATGTTGAACATTATTACACAGGAAAAAACAACTACATGTAAAATAATCACACCGTGAGCCTCTGCCTTTGTAATGGAGGGACAGTAACTGCGTGTAAACCTGCAGACAGTCAGATTAACAGTATTTCGTCTCTATCATTCTGCGATTCATCTCCTGTAAACAATAACGTGGCCACAGCGTGGCGTGAAAAAGGCACATACCTTTGACGCTGCGTGACCAACTCTGCATTCCTCGTCCACACGGAAACGCAAAAAAAGGAGTTTTAAAAGTCTCAGTTTTCGGTGATTCGAAACGCCGTTTACGTGGACGAAACAGCTGCGTGTTCAAAATCACCCGTGTACGCAGCGTAAAAGAGTTAGTGGTTTATTTATTACTACCTGCAGTTTACTTGTATTTGCTTAACTGTTTACTAAATGTTTGAGGTGTGAAATAAACCGCAATGGAGCAAAATATGGGCGTGTGTGGGTGGAGGACGTGTGCATGCCTGCGCGCAAGGGGGGGCGTGAACATTTTTCTTGTAAAACAAGGGGGGCCCAGCAAAAAAAGGTTGGGAACCGCTGCATTACAGGAAGACGAGCTGCTGATAGGGCTTTGGAGTTGACGTCACGCCGCAATGCATTATGGGAGCGCAGCGCCATTTTCGGGGTCTACGAATCAAACCAAACACACTGTGTTGGAACGACGACTACAAGAAAGATGCTTAAAAGCAGCTCAAAAGAGAATGAACTGTATAGAGACCGATTTCATTCAGAGGCGAAGCGGCGGTACTTGCAGAAAATAGCCTGCATTGGAAATGTGGACCCGTATGAAATACGGCCGTGGAGTAAAAACCCTGAAGACCAACCGCTACTGACGTAGCCTGATATATTTCATACCTTATCTGTGGAATCAGCGCGTACAAGTCGTCATTCAAACAAAGGTAAGTCAGCTCGAGTACTGCGAGTGAAATGCGTTTGATTTCCCTGCAAACATTCAGATTAGTGCAGCATAAATTCATTCATGAGGGGAAATTACAGTGAGAACATGTGGAGGCTGTTAGAGGGATAACAGTGAGTTCAGTGCATTGATGTGACATTGTCCTGAAGGATTGTTATTCTTTATGGTTAAAGAAATTGCACTAATTTATTCATATTTATTATAAATAATCCTAATTATACATCTTGCTTCCATGTTTGTATCTTGTGTCACTAAAAATACATTTTATTTTAGTTTTATACTTTGATTAATGACCTGCAGAATCTCCTTATCATATTAAGTGATTCATAATTGTCACTTTATGCTTTCTCCATCTCTAAAGTGATGACATCCTTGCATTACATACTTTAGGTTCATTTTCTGCAGGCAGGTTTCTGACAGAACAGACAGATTTACACTATAACATGCAGCGTTCTATAGATGGACACATAAAGAAATGAAAAATTACATGTGCTAACTTTCTAGACACTTTGTTACATTTATGATAAAGTAGATTAAACACATTTGTGTCGGCCTTGGCTCATAGTTCTTGTCTTTAAATGAACTTTGTCTGTGTGTGTTTCA
>NC_137930.1:745892-823392 GCF_963969265.1 Rhamphochromis sp. 'chilingali'
CCACATGAGTCAACCAGTGAACGGCTCAGATAGAGCACACCTGTTCCACTGCTCATTAAAAACCCGATCAGCCAATCAGGGGCCAGCAGCTCGGTGCATGTAGATACAGAATGATGAAGAACGAGCGTGACGTGGCTGCTGCTGAGATCTCTGAGCATAACGCAGGAAACACGCAGCGAGCAGCAGCTCTCAGAGGAAAGGAGGTCAGAGGTCAGGAGAGCGTGATGAAAGTGTAACCCTGTCCTGTTCTGTGATTGGCCGGTGCCTCCATCATGGACTTTTAATTTGTCCCACTGAGCGTGCTTACGCAGAGCTTTCAACGCACGGGTCCGTCCGCAGAACACGGGAGCATCACATTACTAAGGTAGGGATGGCGCTCGATACTCGATTGTGATTGGACAGAATCGGTCCTGCTTCCTGGAGCAGATTTCAGACACTCGTTCACGTCTTTATGACTCATTAACACGCGGCATCAACCTGAGACGTGCCTGAAAGCTGGACAGGAGGTTGTGACGTTTGTTGGTGGGTTTGCTTCTCAGGAGCTGCTGCTCCACGCTCCTCTGTGACCTCTGACCCCTGCTGGCTGTTTTAGAGGAGCAGAACTGCGACTGCCACCTGCAGACCTGAGCTCAGACAACCTGCACAGGAACCTCAGCCGATCCACTGTGTTGATCACATGACCTCAGGTGGGGGCTAGAACGCAGCGCGCCCTCTAACACTTTATCCTTCCTAAAACCTCAGAGGTGGTGCTGAACATGCAAAGACACAGCATGCTGCAGGTTTCTACGCCCTGCAGGGGGCAGCGTAACGAGCACCAGAGTGAAAGGAGGCGAAGAAAACATGGAGAAGAACTAACCTGGGCGCCGCTGGAGGACCGGCTCGGTGAGGTTCTGCAGGCGGGCGAGCAGCAGCAGCGATCCGGCTCCCAGCAGCAGGAGGAACCACAGGGAGCAGCAGAGGGAGCAGGGCGGCTTCACGGCTGCACACAGCAGCCTCCTCCGAACGCCCAGCAGGCTCATCCTGGACAGACCACGGCGAGCACCTGAGGAGACAAACACTTCAGACGAGATCTGATAAAGACATGCAAACCTGATGCTCGCCGTGTGACTGCACGCCATCGGATGCCTCTGGGGCCGAGCTTCGGCGTTTCACTCTGAGCGCCGACGGTTCCTCTCCGTTTCCTTTAAACACCGTCACCTGCTCCACCTCCTCCAACCACACTCCTGCTGCCTCAGTACCTTTATTGTCTCTCCGGCAGCTCCACCTGCGGTATAAATGTGAAAATTTTACACCGCCTCAGGTTGTTATCAAGCACCCTCCATCACCTCACAAACATGAGTGTCGACACCGCCCGCCCAGCAGGGTGATGACCACACCCCACAGCCATTACACACACGATGGAAAGATCCACATGAAACCCCCAAACAGCTGCACGCTGGCTGGATGCTGATAGGCTGAAACCTCCACGGAAGCTGCAGGTGAAGGCCGGGGTGGCCGTTGGAGCCATGCTGCACCTCCTGAGGAGGAGGAGGAGGTGGTCAACACAGAGGAGAGTTTCACTGTGAGTGTTTCCAATAAAATGAATCGTTCTCATCAAACACGGACATCTGCAGTAAGTCTTACATCATTGTTGACATTATTTTGTAGCTGTCCCCTCCCACAGAGGACAGAAGTCACCATGGCAATATACCTGTAGAGGTCCGCATCCCTCCATGGATACCCAACCATCACTGACCCACCACCGAGCCGCAGAGCCGGCGTTCTCCTCGGCTTCTCCAGACACTTTCAGCTCTGACACATGTGCTCAGGCTGAGCCCGCCCTCATCTCTGCAGAGCCGGGCGGCAGCGGTGGACTTGCCGGTTCTGGTGTTCTACTGCAGTGAGCGTGGGCCCACTACAGGACATGTGGCCCTCAGGCAAACCTCATGAAGTCTATTTCTGATTGTTTGGTCAGAAACGTTCACACCAGTGACCTGCTACAGGTCTTCCTCTTTGCACAAAGGAGCAGATACTGGTCCTGCTGATGGGTTAAGGCCTTCTACGGCCCAGTCCAGTAACCGTCCGTCTCCTGAAGTCTCCTCTGCGCTCCTCAGACGGTGCTGGGAGACACAGCAAACCTGACGATGGCACGTACTGATGTGCCATCCTGGAGGAGTTGAACAACCTGTGTGGCCTCTGCAGGGTCCGGGTGTCACCTCGTGCTGCCAGCTGTGACACTGACCACAGCCAAACGCAAAACCAGTGACACACTGTCAAAGGCCTCCGACAGCTCGGTGCTCATTGGAGGTTAAATTCCTGGTTTTGTGAATGGAGTCTGGTGGAGCGTGACACTTTCACTTCCTGTCAGAATATCACAAACCTGCTCTCTCTGTGGGAACTGAGCATGTGCAATAACATGACGTTCTACTTCCTGTGACTCTTTTCCCCACGAGGATCATTTCGGCGTCCACCCACTCACGCTCTGACCAAGAGAATGATGGAGAACATGAGGGTGATTTACGAGTGGTGGGGGAGGAAAACGAGAGCTGCTCCTGGTCCTCCAGTGCTTCCTGAAAACTCACAATCAGCTGATCGATCACTCAGACGCTCCTTTAATAACGTCTTCATTAGACTTTGGTTCTCAGGTTGCTCGCTCTCGCTGGCCTTTTAAAGCTCCTTCAGTTTATTTTCTGTTTCCACAGCATTGATCCATGCACAGCGACCTGCAGGTTATCACCACCGCCCACCAAGTGATTCAGTTTATTTTGAAAAGTCTCAACAGGATCTCCAGCTTTATTGTGAAAGGTTTATGTGGAAAATAAACAAGCGGATGGCAGAGCCATGCAATGGTTTTACCACCGTTGTTGCTAATGACGACGAGTAAAAACAGTTGCAGTTTATTTTGCGACACCACGAAACAAACGATAGACGTTTTCATATCGTTATCTGATATATATCATTATATCACACGGCCCTACTCCATCCTGACACACTCACGTCCTTCTACCCCCCTAAAAAAGCCTGAAAGTAAAATGACTGTGATCCATGTGGCAGACGAATAAAACTCCTGAAAGCTCCTGACTGTGCCGGAAACTCACTCTCGTACACGGAGTCATCTTTACCGACAGGTGGGTCCACGAACTCTGTGCTGGACCACACCTGCACCACTAGGTGGCAGCACTGCACCTGAACAAGAGAAGATACGACTTATAGGGACACGTGAAGCGCCTCCATCCTGGTTTCTATGACGATAACTGATCAAGCAGGTACACTTTGACATGACCACAGGAGGGCGCCATCACAGGACAAAAACCAATGCCATCACTGGCTGTTTACCTGCTCTGTGTGTGTGTGTGTGTGTGTGTGTGTGTGTGTGTGTGTTTGTTTTTACTGCACAGCCATCTCTCCTGCTGACTGCACACTTCCTGCTCCCATGAGGCTGAGCAGGAACATCTGTTTGCAGCATCACAGCAGGTGAGCCCATAACACACACACAAACACACACACACACACACGCGCACGCACACTCCTGCAGTGTCTGTATCTTTTGTGCTGAGAGACTCTGTGATGGTTTCAGATGTTTTCAGCTGATCATGTGACACGCATAACTGGATCCAGCCAATCAGTCTGTTTATTTATTCCATCCATCCTCTGCTGCTGATCCAGCTCAGGGTCTATCCACAGAAGCTTCCCAGCCTCCTCCTGCTCCTCCTCCAACTCCTCCTCCTTGCACTTAGGTGTTCCTAGACCAGCTGAGAGAGATCACCTCTGCAGTGTGGCCGGGTTTATGCCCCGGCCTCCGCCCCGTGGAAAGAGCTGACCTAGGAGGCATGGAGTGGACTTCCTTAGACTTAGAAATGATTACAATGAAAATAAATCAATAAGGCCTCCCAAGGCTTCAAAACGGGTGTCGGTGCTGTGATGTCACCAATCTGTCATACTGTACAAATTAAACCAGTGTTTCCAACCTTTTGGAGCCACAGCATATGTTTCACATTACAAAAATCCCACAGCAAAAACAAAAATGCCACAAAAAGCACATTGATCATTTCCCCCGCACTCCAGGCAGAGCAGAGTTGGCTCGGTTTGTCCCCAGCAGTGTTGGGTAAGTTACTTTAAAATAGTAACTTAGTTACATTACTAGTTGCTTCTCTCAAAAGTAACTCAGTTACTTCAAGTTACTCGTTACTTTCAAAGTAACTAGTTACTAGGGAAAGTAACTTTGGTTTTACTCAGAATTCTCTTGTTAATGTGTTGCTCCCATAACTTTGCAGTCTTCTAGCTTGCTTACTTGCCACAGTGCACTGTGCCACCTACCAATAGAAAGGAAAAGATAATGTGCATATTTCCACGAGAGAAATCCCACGCCTGGACCGTCATTGACTGCTGCCATGATTCTAGCCTACGTCACAGCGTCATGTGCGCCTTTTACATCCAACACAAAAACTGCAGTCGTGGTGCTTTGATTGTACTCAGAACTCGGAAATTCTGCCTTCTGAATAGGAAGATGTAGGAAACACCAGACTGCAGATGAGCTGCATACAGGGCTGGACTGGGACAGAAAATTGGCCCGGGCATTTTGACTAGAGACCGGCTGCCATTATAGGAAAACTCATAAAGCCTTTGAATGAAAACAAACACTGTTGTGACAGTGATGTGCACTGTTCTGATGGTATATATGCATCAATCTATCAATCGTTTGTTGTAAGCTTCAGATAATTATTTAATAAAAGCGAGACATTTTAAATGATAATAAGAAAGAAAAGTATTTCTTTGTGCCCCCCTCTCCCTGTTAATGCCCTACCTGCCCCCTGGCAACACTTTGCTAGACCCGCCCCTGCACAGTTACCAGCTGTCAGCTACTTAGAAAAGGATCCTGGTGTTATTTGTCTCTCAGAAACAGTTCATAACTTCAACTCATTCATGTCACCTAAAAGGTAAACCTGTTTCTCCATCACCTGTTCAGCTCTGATGATCCAGTAAGGACATCTCCTGGTTTCATCTTCATGTTTCCCTCTCACCACATATCCAAACCGACATCATGATCAGCAGCTTTACAGCTGTGGCTCCAGCAAACATCAGCTGATACTAGAAATTAATATTAAATAAATTCTAACAACAGCTGATCAAGCTTGAACGTGCTGCTGTTGTTTAGCACGACATCCGCTGGTTTCCTCTTTCTGGCGCAAAGTGAGCGATAAACAAACAAGAGAGCCGATCAGCTGATCATTGATCAGTTTCATGATTGAAGTAGAAACAGGAGAGGGAGGGGAGAGAATGAGAGAAGAAGAGGCAGCTGTGCAGCAAAGACAGAATAACTCCAGCTTTGTGCCTTTTTGTAGCTGAATTACGGGACAAACTGTTCCTTTTCACCTCAATAAGAAACGCGTAATATTTTCTCTGAATACCAGACGGGACGGTTGGCAACTCTAATAACTTATGAACAAAATAAAGTTCAACATCATTAACTTCATAGCACCACCCAGCTGTATAGAAACTCCGTCATGCTAGCTAGCACGCAGTACGGAGAAAGTCAGAATAACGAAAATAAACTCCACCTACACTTGGTTCATATCTGACCCAGAGAGACTGCAGGTCATAACTTCTTACCTGAAGTTCAGTTCACACTCGGACCGGCGGCCGCCTCGGGTCTCTCTTCCTCCTGCCTCCCTTTTCCTTCATCCACCTGCTGGCCTCCACCACTTGCTAATGTTACTGAATCTGTGGAAGCTCCGCGATGCCACCACACGAAGTAACGAGTAACGACCCTATCTAAATCCCAGTAACGACTAACGCGCTCCTGGTTTTGGCATAATAACTAGTTACTGTAACGCGTTACTTAATAACGCGTTAGTCCCAACACTGGTCCCCAGTTTACCTTTTTTGCTTCCTTCTGACCACTGCTCATGCTGGGCCTTCACCTGGGTCGGAGTTTCCTCCAGGACCAGGTCACACTGACTACTTTTCTGACTATTGTCATTTCTTCGTCGTCGTCTTCTGTCTTACTGGCAGTTGGCGACCCACTGAATTAGAGCAGGTAGTTGTACTGCCCTCTAGTGGAAG
The DNA here is from genome assembly GCF_963969265.1 of Rhamphochromis sp. 'chilingali'. Classification (NCBI taxonomy): domain Eukaryota; kingdom Metazoa; phylum Chordata; class Actinopteri; order Cichliformes; family Cichlidae; genus Rhamphochromis; species Rhamphochromis sp. 'chilingali'. The sequence goes on from NC_137930.1 coordinate 751,935, forward strand.
AGAATGTCATTGTTCTGCCCGTTACTCACGCTAATTACGGCGGTCCGTTTGGTACTGGGCTGCGAGAGTTGAGGCTCGGGTTTGAAATTTATGGTTTTCACGGTTTTATCGGGTTTTTTAATCGTTTTTATCGTTAACTCTGTTTCCCTGGGTCTTTTCCTTGTGTGTTATGAATAAATCTTCTGTTTTTGGTACTGGTTTTATTTTGTTGTATTTATCTGCGACACCTTAAAAGCCGGTCCCGTGGCCCAGTGGTTGGGAAACACTGTATTAAACTATATTATATCAAATCACAGAAGGGCTGCAACAATTGACTGAGTATTTCGAATAATTTAATTAGGAAAAATTTGACAAATTTTTTGCGTCAATGTTTCGTTTAAGGCACGGCTCTGTAGTGTGCTATCGTCACCATGGAAACGGTTACCATGGTAAATCTTAATACTGAACTGAGGCCTCAGTTACACAGGTGACTGCCTGGCAACCGTTGCTAGGGAAGCATGTACTCATCAAGTGGTCGGTTGGTGGAGCTGCACCAAAACCTCGTAACCAGAAACAGAGACCGTCAAAGTAAAAGTCTTGCCTTTGGAAATATGTTGGTTTAAGCAGTGCAGCACAGCTTTTACTTTGAAGGTGTCGGTTTTCACAGTTTCGCCGCAGCTCGGAGAGTAAATGGCGAGTGAATCACTCCCGTCTCCAACAGTCTGATTTATAACAAAGGAAACGAAGACCACCACGTTGATTTTATCATCGCTCTCAAAGCAGTGGCTGTGATCTGTTTGCGATAAGGACGGTTTTCAGCCGCAGGCGGATCGACCTCGACGTCTGAGATCACCGCTGAGACGCTTTGTTCTGTTTTCTGAAGTTTTACAGCAGAAACTTTTGTTCCTCTAATAATAATAAATGTGTTATTAAGGTTTCTATTAGCGACGAGTGGCTGATGATTTATAGCATCACGCTGCAGCAGCTCATTCTGCTGAAACTAGGATAAACAGCCTGCATTTAAATAAAACAGGGCGGCTGAGAACAAGACGCTGCGTGCAGAAAGAATCCAGCCAGGCTGGTTTGAGTGTTTGTTGGCAGGATTAAAGAAAAACCATCAGGCTGCATCTAATGAAGCATGAAATACTGAGAACAAATAATCAGGTTTCTGAGTATTTTCCCCCAAACAGGTCGCAGTCCCAACTGAAGATTCATTTAGTCAGAAAACCAAGAACACGGCAGGAAACTCAGAGGAACGAGTCACAACGAAGAGTCGAGAGGACGACCCCTCCTCACGTCCTTGTCGAGTCAAACTCTGGGCCTCCAGCTGACCGCTCGGCAAGGACGCTTCAATCCTGCCGCGCCCGGATTAACATGACGGCAGGAGATGGATACCCTGCAGTGTGATGGCAGAGCTCCACGCTGTACACCACAATCACACCTCCCTGAGCGACATCATCAACACTCTGAAACAGGAAACGCCCGCTGTCATCGAACCGCCACAGACGTTTTGAGCTGCGTCAATATTGTGACTGCAGCGCTCACAGATTATTGACACGCTGAAGGAAACCACGGAACAAACGAGAGCAAACAATCAGGGTAAACTGCAACAGGAGAACTCACGCTAACTGCACTGAGGGAGAAACTACAGAGAAAATATGAATAAAGTGTGACACAGTACAAGCACCGAGTCTGCTGGTCTGGGCTCGTGTTCCTCCACAGCTGCAGGACGAGTCCCACCAACAGCTGAAAGTTACAGGAACATGTTTGCAGAAGATTTCCTCACTTTTCTTCAAACTTTTGTTCTCCTAGTATCTGAAAGTAAAGTGTTTTAAGAACAAATACATGTGCTGACTTTGTCGTTGCGGTGCTCTCCAGCAGGACCGGGAGAGTATCCTGAGTTATTCACATGGTTCCTACAGGAATCATTCAGCAGCCTCGTACCTGCAGGACGTGTTCACACGCCGGTTTGGTTGAAGTCAAAGCTAATGAGACAGCAGCCTGAACACTTATGTACAGTTGGTACATAAAATGAGAGCTTGTGCAGGCGGCGGCTGCCCAGGAGGGCAAAGAAAGCCGATAAAGGAGTCATTTTTAACAGTAAGCAGCTCACCGAGAAATTCCACCTCTGTGTAGCTGCACCACAGACGCTGAGACAGCCTCCATCATCACGGTTACAGTCGGTCTTTCGCTCTGCTTTGTGTGCAGATACAAAGACAGAAAATGGGCTGCGTGAGCGAGGCTGCAGCAGCTCGCTCAGACCGTTTAGTGCTAATTGTTCAGAGTTCAGGATGAGGCCAAGGACGGCGTGCGGGCTGAGAAACGAGCCAGAGCTCGGGGACAAAGAGTCCCACGCTGCCCCTGAAATGAAGGTGACCCGAGCTGGAAAGCGAGCGGAGGCACGAGTGGCGTTTCTGCAGCTTGTTTGATACTGTGGACTTTCCACTGTGCTTCCCTGATCTCTGAGTTCAGCTCCTCACACTCAGCAGCAGCACAGCGCTCGACACACAGCAGGAGTTTCTGTGCCGCTGCCGCGTACGTGGACGTTAACTGATCATCCTCGCGGCCCAAATCAGTTTTCTACTTCCTGCCTTCTCGACTCCGTCCGCTGTTTTCGGCACAGCGGGTGTCACCACGAAACGAGATTAACTGACGGTGTTTAACGCAGACAGATCACCATGGTAACTGACGATGGTCTGACCTGTTTGTATGTTTATCACAGTGAACATTCAGTAAAACAAACACTTCATATACTCAGTGTCTCATTGGACTGTGGGACCGAGCTGAGCAGGTGGGTCCAGTTTGAAGTCTCAGAAATAATTTACCATGTCAGCTGACATAACACTGCTTTGTTCTTCTGCAGCACTTATCTTAGTCTCACCATTTTACTCTGGGTCACCTGTTCCTCTGACACTGTCCGACTGAAGGAGGAGATGAAAAGGATTCAAACACCTTGTTTAATGGGAGCACACTGAGGTTAGTTATGGAGTTCCACAGGGTTCAGTGCTAGGACCAATTCTGTTTACATTATACATGCCTCCCTTAGGCAGCATCATTAGAAGACATAGCATACATTTACACTGCTATGCAGATGACACCCAGCTCTATCTGTCCATGAAGCCAGATAACACACACCAATGAGTTAAACTGCAGGAATGTCTTAAAGACATAAAGACCTGGATGGCTGCTAACTTCATGCTTCTTAATTCAGATAAAACTGAGGTTATTGTACTCGGCCCTGAAAAGCCTAGAAAGATGGTATCTAAGCAGATCCTTACTCTGGATGGCATTACCTTGGCCTCCAGTAACGCTGTGAGGAACCTTGGAGTCATTTTTGACCAGGACATGTCCTTCAATGCACATATTAAACAAATATGTAAGACTGCTTTCTTCCATTTGCGCAACATCTCTAAAATTAGAAATATCCTGTCTCAGAGTGACGCTGAAAAACTAGTTCATGCATTTATTACTTCCAGGCTGGACGACTGTAATTCATTATTATCAGGAAGTCCTAAAAACTCCCTGAAAAGCCTTCAGCTGATCCAAAATGCTGCAGCAAGAGTCCTGACAGGGACTAGAAAGAGAGAGCAGATTTCTCCTGTATTGGCTTCCTGTTAAATCCAGAATTCAAAATCTAATTCATGTTTCCATCATTTACCCAGGAATAAAAATGTAATTTTCTTGGATCTCTCCGACTTTTACTCCCTGAAAAAGAAACATACATCCCCATGGACATCTTTTACTTTAATAAAGCATCACATTTAATGAGAAATGTCAAACTGCGCCTCTGACAGGAGCATTTGTGGCGATGCAGCTTTCTGATCTTTGAATCACCTCAGCTGAAATACTCTGTCCGTCCTTACGGACGACTGCACGGAAATATGAAATAAACATAATCAGGAATATAATCTGCAAATCCGATGAGTTGATAAGCCACCTCCTCCGGCACAATAAAGGGCTTGTGTGGTCCCCTCGACGCGAGCTAGGAAGATTAATCCCTGTCATTCCGTTATGGGACTCTAATCTTATGGGATAACATATACGGAAATCTCCACCTCCGTTCACGTTTATCCGCAAGCTGCAGCACGAGGTGGACAGCAGGGTGGAGGTCCTGCGTTAAGTGTGAGGTCACTCCGGCTTATCGTCACCTTTTCCATCTGTTCCCTACGTTCTCTCCGTGCCTCTCCTGAACTCGGACGAGCTGATCAGGTCACGCGATAAATGTCATGATTTATATGATGAGTAAAAGTTGTAGGTTATCAGAAGAGAGGCACCTCTCCATCATACTAGCACACCAACCCACGCCCAGAGCTGTGGACTGGTGTGGGACCCGGGGCATGGGGCGACTGCTGGAGCCAGTTTTTGTGTTTGCTTTCAATCTGGAGTCAGACCTGATCTAGACCTGGTCTCAGTCAGACTGGGTCTCAGTCGGACCCGGTCTCAGACCTGGTCTTGGTTTTGTCTGTTGTCCTGGAGTCAGACCTGATCTAGACCTGGGCCCTGTTTCAGGAAGCCGGTTTAGTGCAAACTCTGAGTAAGTATACCCTGAGTTAACGAAAACTCTGGGTTTTCGGTTTCACAAAGCGAGTTTAGATTAATTCTGAGTGAGTTACTATGACGACACACTCCGTGAAGCTAACCTGCCCCCTAGCAGGTTTACTTCAACTAACCCTGACCTTCTCCGCCCCTTTGTCGGAAACCTGACTGTAGGAAGTGTCAGACATGGCGTGCCCCTTCCTTGAAGAGCCAGTAGATGTTGAAGCCCAAATTCTCCGCAGAGCTCTCCGCCGGGAGAGAGTGATTAGAGCGCGTTCGGACATTTTATCATTTCCTGATGATTTTCTGTGCGAACGTTACCGTTTTTCAGCACAATCTATAATTTATTTGAATAACATCCTCAGGCCTAATATTGCTCATGTGACACATCGCGGACATCCTCTCAGTTCTGTACATATTATTTGTATCGCACTTCGGTTTTTTGCAAACGGGAGCTTTCTGTATAATATTGGTGACGCTGAGCACGTTTCCAAGGCTACCGTCTGTCGGGCAGTCAGGAATGTTACAGTTGCACTGAAACGTCTCCTGTACTCGTCTGTGGTGTTCCCCGGTCATAGACCCACAAGATTTATCAAAGAGGGATGCCACAAAATTGCAGGTATCAGGATGACCAAAACTTAATTCATGATGTGGTGATACTTGAACTACTACTTAAATTGCACATTTATTTTCAGGGTTCCCAGGCATGATTGGCTGTATAGATGGCACTCACATTCCAATCATTGCTCCTTCAGTAAATGAAGGAGACTATGTGAACAGGAAGTCTTTCCACAGCATTAATGTACAGGTACATAGTTCCCTGTAGCATTTCAAACTAACAAATTATTTCATTATAGTAATGGATGCTAATTTGTGTTCTCTGCACTGTGAAGATCATATGTGATGCTGCCAACATTATCACAAATGTGGAAGCCAACTGCTCAGCCTCTGTGAGTGGTGGTGGTGGTGGAGGACCCCCACCTGTTTTTCGGGCCTCCGCTTTTTTCCTGTTGGCTATAACGGGTCACATTTGAGCATACAGAGTAAGCAAATATGTACTTGTAATGTGCTCAGATAGTTTCAATAAGTGCTTACAGAGGGGAAATTAATGTAGCCTCTAACTGCAATTGATTTACATGGGACAAACAGACCAAGCACTATGGCTCATAATACAATTACACCACCTGTTTGGACTATATTTTTATATTTCATTTTTACTTGCTGCCAGGAACGTTTGGGGCCTGTTGGGTTGCACCTGCGCTCACATCACATCACAAAATCAAATGTATGAAATAAAAAATAAAATATAATAAAATAACGTGTTAAATGGGTGGAAATCCCTCGATCAATGTTTAAATTAACACTCACGCATTGACTCTGTCGGCTATGTTTTGCCATGCATGCTCCCTTTCTTTTGCAGCTGAGGCTGTGTTACTTTTTTTCCGCAAAATTTGCATGTTATCAGCATATGCTGCCATCAGAATTTCGGCCTCAAGCGCTGTAAAATACATTGACCGCGCCTTCAGACAGTGGAAAAATGTCAGTCCTAGTTTTACTGGATCTCAGTGCAGCATTTGATACAGTTGACCACAACATATTACTCAAACGACTGGAGAACTGGACAGGTCTTTCAGGAACTGTACTAAACTGGTTCAAAACATACGTAGAAAACAGGAAATACTTTGTATCAATAGGTAACTTCACATCTGAGCAGACAAGTATCACATGTGGAGTTCCCCAAGGTTCCATCTTGGGACCCCTTCTGTTTAACATCTACATGCTCCCACTGGCACAGATTATAAAGAACAACAAAATAAACTATCACAGCTATGCAGATGACACACAAATATATATCACAATGTCACCAGGAGACCGAGGCCCTGTACAGGCTCTTGGTAAATGCATTGAGGAAATCAATGACTGGTTGTGCCACAATTTTCTCCAGCTAAACAAAAACAAACTGAGGTAATAGTCTTTGGCGCCAAAGAAAAACGATTACAGGTCACCAGAGAACTTCAATCTATACATCTAAAAACCACAAACCAGGCGAGAAATTTGGGTGTAGTGATGGATGCAGACCTAAACTTAGAAAAACACATTAAGACAATAACAAAGTCAGCTTACTATCACCTCAAGAATATATCAAGGATAAAAGATCTGATGTCTCAACAGGACCTGGAAAAACTAGTCCATGCATTCATTTTTAGTAGGCTTGATTACTGTAACAGCATCTTTACAGGTCTACCTAAAAAATCAGTCAGACAACTACAGCTCATTCAGAACTCTGCTGCTCGAGTCCTCACTAAGACCAAAAAAGTGGACCACATCAGTCCAGCTCTGAGGTCCTTACACTGGCTGCCTGTCCGTCAGAGGATAGACTTTAAAGTTCTGATGCTGGCCTATAAAGCTCTGAATGGTTTAGGACCAAAATACATCAGTGACCTCCTGACCCAGTATGAACCATCCAGATCCCTCAGGTCATCTGGATCCGGTCTTTTATCAGTTCCCAGAGTCAGAACCAGACACGGAGAAGCTGCATTCAGCTTTTATGCTCCTTATATCTGGAACAAACTCCCAGAAAGCCTCAGATCAGCTGAAACACTCAGTTTATTTAAATCCAGGTTGAAGACTCACCTGTTCTCAGCTGCATTTGAATAAAGCACCAAATCCACACTTTAAGCTTAAATTTCAAAACTTGCATTTAACTACTGATTTTATCTACTGTTCTGATTTTATCTGTTTTGATTTTATATAGTTGTTTGTTTGTTTGTTTGTTAATTAGTTAGTTATCGTCCCGATACCCAAAAACTCCAACCCATCTTGCCTCAATGATTACCGCCCAGTAGCACTCACCCCCATCATCACTAAGTGCTTAGAGCAGCTGGTCCTAGCACACTTCAAATCCTGTCTCCCCCCCACCCTGGACCCCCACCAATTCGCATACCGCCGGAACAGGAGCACAGAGGATGCAGTCTCCATCGCACTGCACTCTGTCCTCTCACACCTGGACAACAACAACACCTACGCCAGAATGCTGTTTATAGACTTCAGTTCAGCATTCAATACAATCCACCCCTCACAACTCATCAGGAAACTGACAGACCTGGGTATCAGTTCCCTCATCTGCAAATGGTTACTGGACTTCCTGACCAACCGCCCCCAACATGTCCGGCTGGATAACCGCTGCTCATCTACCATCACAATGAACACCGGTGTACCAGAAGGCTGTGTGATGAGCCCTTTCCTCTACTCCCTCTTCACCCACGACTGCAGACCTGCTGATGGTTCCAACACCATCATTAAGTTTGCAGATGACACCACGGTGATTGGCCTCATCAGTGACAACGATGAGGCCGCCTACAGGGAGGAGGTGGATCGTCTGGCTGAGTGGTGCGACAGAAACAACCTGCTGCTTAACACCGAGAAGACCAAGGAGCTCATCGTGGACTACAGGAGGAATGCTGACCCACATCCACCCATCCACATTAAGGGGACGGCTGTGGAGCGTGTGAGCAGCTTCAAGTTCCTGGGAGTCCACATCTCCGAGGATCTCACCTGGACGACCAACTGCTCCAAGCTGGTCAAGAAGGCTCACCAGCGCCTCTTCTTCTTGAGGACTCTGAGGAAGAACCACCTGTCCTCAGACATCCTGGTGAACTTCTATCGCTGCACCATCGAGAGCATCCTGACCAACTGTATAACAGTCTGGTACGGGAACTGCTCTGCCTCGGACCGGAAGGCGTTGCAGAGGGTCGTGAAAACTGCCCAGCGCATCGCCGGAGCACCACTTCCTGCCATAAAAGACATCTACAGGAAGCGGTGTCTGAAAAGGGCTGGGAAAATCATCAAAGACCCCAGTCACCCATCACATGGACTCTTCACCCTCCTGCCCTCTGGGAGGCGCCACAGGAGCCTCCGGACTAAGACCACCAGGTACCGGAACAGCTTCTTCCCCACAGCTGTCAGACTCCTGAACTCTGCCTCCTGACATCTGACCCACGTTAAACTCATGGACTGGACATACACACACCCACAATGGACAACTGTACCCTCAAACACAATAATAACATGGACTGAACCACCACTCACAACCACTAGCACTTTATAGCCTCTGTAGAAACTATCTACACCCTCACTTATCTTAACTGCACTACTGTATAGCTCTGTGTAAATAATCATTCTGTACATTCAATAATCTTTAATCCTACAACTGTTTACAACTTGCATAGTTCCCATTTCTGTATAGCTGTATATCTCAGATTCTGTAAAGTTATTTATTTCATATTCTGTATAGTTTTTCATATTTATATCCTGTTCATAGCCTGTACATAGCTTGTACTCACTACAGCCTGTACATACTTATAGTTATAGAATATTCACAACATACTTCATACCGTGTACATTATAACATACCATAATAGACCCATTTCTGTAATATACTCACATATCTATATTATTGCTAATATATATTGTAATATATCTATATCACTAAAGCACTTCTGGATGGATGCAAACTGCATTTCGTTGCCCTGTACCTGTGCATGTGCAATGACAATAAAGTTGAATTCTATTCTATTCTATTCTATTATTTGCTTGTTTTATTCAATTTTAAATCATGCTTTTTATTTGTTCTTGTTTCTAATGTCTCTGTAAAGCACTTTGAATCACCTTGTTGTTGAATTGTGCTATACAAATAAACTTGCCTTGCCTTGCCTTCTTTCCCTCCGTCTCCATGGTGACTCGCTTAATCTGTGCTCCACTAATCAGGGCTTTCTGTATCCTCGTGCGCGCGCTTAACTTGGGGTTAAAGCAACTCCGCGTTGACTGAACTAATTGTTATCAGCCTTTCTGAAACCGAATATTCCGAGTTGGACAGTTCGGGGTTACTCAACCCTGAGTATCGTTTTTCACTCTGAGTTTTCTAAACCGGCTTCCTGAAATAGGGCCCAGGTCTCAGTCAGACCCAGTCTCAGTCGGACCCGGTCTCAGACCTGGTCTTGGTTTTGTCGGTTGTCCTGGAGTCAGACCCGATCCTGGACTTTGGGGCTAGTTTAGTTCTCTGCTTTAAATCTTGTTTTGGACTTTGGACCTGTAGCTGGACATTGACCCAGATACTGAACTGGTTTTGGATGTGGTTTGGGCCATGTACTTGGAGATGGGACTGCTCTCTCAAACCTGGAGTTGGTCATTTGGACTTTAAACCAGTGGGTCTGTTGGTGATGGATAAATACTTTCCCCGAGTTTCTAACTTGATTAAACAGCTACCAGCACAGGGACTTTTTGGAGGCTTTTTTCCTGCTGCGAGTGGAGCAGACAGAAGAAGCTGGAGGTGGAGCTCCTATAAATGTGTGATCGTGGCTTTAAGCTGTCCCAGGTTAATTCTCTGGGGTGTTTCTGAGTCTAAATAAATCCATACAAGCCCGGCTCATTCCCACAGCAGTGGGTCACAGCAGTCTGGCTCCAGCGAGCCAAATGAATAATGAAACACGCTGAAAGGCAGAACTAAACAAGCTGCTGAGCAGCAGCGTCGCTTTGTTCTCATCATTAATGTCACTAATCCTCTGAGCCCGCCGGCTGCACAGCTACTCTTAATCACTGGCGATCCAGAGACCGCCGCCCCCGATATCTGGAGGCGGTTTCTCACCCGCCAGTTAGAGCGAATTATTAACTAGAATGACCTCTGATGACCGGCTCAAACTTTCCACACAAAGGACTCATTCAGACCCACAGAGCCCTGTCCGACACACGGGCAGGTGGAGAGGACAGGTGGAGCAGACAGGTGGTCAAAAGTGCTTCAGATACACAAACAAGCAAAACACACTGAGGAGAAAACCTTACCCAGCTCCTCACCTCCACCTTTAACATAAAATCAACACTTAAAAACAGGGTGAGAACAAACCTCCACCTTCATCCTTATATTTCATTGTGTTAGCAATAGGCTAAGATGTTAGCTCTGAGCTAATAATCAGAGCAGTGAAATGAAGCAGTGCTTAAACACCTGCACAGGTGTGCGGACACCAGCCTGTGAGAAACGAACACTGCTGCTGATGTTTACAGCATTTCAGCACTCGTGCCGTCAGGCAGGAAAGCAGAACGAAAATGGAAGCACGATAAGCTCCACGTTTCTTACCAAGTGTTTAGAGATTGTCTAAATAACTATCAGCGCACCATCAAGGTAGAAAGAGCAAATTATTTCTCCAAGATAATCTCTGGTAATCCTAAAGTTCTATTCAACACAATCAACTCTGTCCTGCGCCACTGCAGCCATATCTGAGACGGCCTCACACGAAAGTTCTTTACTGAAAACATTGATGATATCCAAGCACATATCCCGCTCCCATCCCAAGACCCCTCTGAACCACCTGCATGTTCATTCCTTTTCTCCGAATTTAAACCAGTTTCATTATCCCATCTCACTGATATAATAATGCACATGAAACGTGCCCCTTGGATGTGTTACCTACACCATTTCTCAGAGATGTGCTGAAGACAGTCGGCCCTAACATCCTCGTTATTGTAAATAGCAGCATCTCAAATGGGACTGTTCCTCATTCGTTTAAACAAGCTGTTGTTCAGCCGCTTCTAAAAAACCTGGTTCAGACCCGTCAGTTCTTGGTATTTTCAGACCAATCTCTAAGCTGCCATTGTTGTCTAAGGTTCTTGAGAAAGTCGTCCTCCACCAACTTTCCTCATTCTTAGACACACTAATATTCTGGACAAATATCAGTGTGGTTTCAGAGCCTTCCACAGCACAGAGTCTCTACTGAAGGTGTTCAATGATGTGCTTCTAGCTGGTGACTCTGGAAAAAGCACAGTTGTCATCCTTCTAGACCTGAGCGCAGCCTTTGACACTGTCGACCACACAATCCTGTTAAACCGTCTACAGACGTGTCTGCATTCGAGGCTCTGCTCTAACATGGTTTGCCTCTTACCTGGAGAGCTGATCCTACTCTGTGATGCTGGGTAACAAATACTCCTCCCAGCTACTCTCACCTGTGGAATACCTCAGGGCTCTATTCTGGGCCCGGCCTTGTTCTCCTTATACATGCTCGCATTAGGCTCCATTTTTCAGAAACACCAGATCTCCTGTCACTCCGATGCAGACGATGCACATTTCTACCTCTCTCTAAAACCAGGTGCTGACAGTATGCTGCAGAAAGTCTCAGAGTGTCTTAGCGACATACATTGCTGGATGTCTCTGAACTTTCTCAAATTAAATCACGACAAAACCGACATGATAATCTTCGGTAAGCAGGACTCTGTTAGTCTCATAAGAAACGATTTGGGCCCATTATCAGCTCGTGTACATCCCCACGTAAAAAATCTTGGTTTCATTTTTGATTCCACTCTCAAGCTGGACAAGCAAATAAATTCAGTCGTTCGTGGCAGTTTTTTTCAACTCAGGAGCGTTTCTAAACTCAAAAATATCCTGTCATCTAAAGACCTGAACACTGTTATCCATGCTTTCCTATCGTCACGTCTTGACTACTGTAACTCTCTCTATTTAGGCATCTGTCACTCAAGCCTGTCCCGCCTACAACTTGTTCAAAATGCAGCCGCAAGGCTCCTGACGGGTACTAGAAACAGAGACTATTACCCCGGTACTTGCATCTCTACATTGACTACCAGTTAAATATAGAATCGATTTTAAGGTTTTATTATTTGTTTTTAAAGCTCTCCATGGTTTGGCTCCAGGTTACATTTCAGATCTTCTTAGCTTGCACCGACCCACTCGATCTCTGCGCTCCTCCAGTCAGATGCTGTTATCAGTTCCACGCTCCCAGTTCAAATCTAGAGGGGACAGGGCTTTCTCCATTGCCGCCGAGACTCTGGAACAGCCTTCCCCCTTTCAGTAAATCCTCTTCATCCTTGGAAGTCTTCAAATCGAATCTGAAGCCCTTCCTATTTTCCAAGGCTCTCTCTGACACCTCTTTTATTCTGCGATTCTGGTCTTTTATCTCATTGGGTAATGTTTGCATGTATTTTATGTTCACGTGTGCTTGTGTGTGCTTGTGTACATTTTTGTATATGTATTTGCATATATGCATGTACACATTTTTTTACAAACATATATGGATGTCTTACAATGTTTCTATAATGTTTTCATCTCATCTATTTTAATTATTTTTATTATATCATCCCTCTGTTCAGCACTTTGGCCGACACTTGATGTCTTTTGAATGTGCTATATAAATAAAGATGACTTGACTCCGATGGGCGGAGAAACCCCATCACATGACAGATGAGCTGCAGGTGAACCGAGCTGACGAAGAGCTGGAGAGGTCGGGCACGAACGCTACAGTTTTATTTTAAAGAAAGACGCGGGGACCCGCTGCAGAGAGCTTCATCCAATCAGACGCTCGGACCGGAAACAGCTGGACGGTGTGAACATGGGACGATGGACAGATGTTTCCATACTTTCTAAAATAGATTAATCAGTTTAACATTGATAAACGTGAGACTCTCACACCGCCCTCAGCTGTGGGTGGTGTAGGTGTTGGTCTGAAAGCTCTCCGGTGAAGCTCGGTGCTGCCTGTGGTTAGGAGATGACTGTTCAGGACCCTGTGCCCCTGCAGAGACCGATGGAGGCGCTCTGCAGGGGCGGAGGTGTCCCTCTCCGATGTGTTATTCATGCCGGCAGCCTGGAAGAAGAGCCTCAGCATCCTGCAGCACGGCTCTCCTCGTTAGCAGGAGGGATCGAGTTTCCTCGATGAGGCCGTCGGCTCAGATTAAAGGTGCTTATGGTAAATGAATCCTCACACGGTGAAAGTGCAGCTGAAACGAGTCGACACACGATACGACTGTTTCTGTCGGAGGAACGCACAAACACGTCCTGCTCCACTTCAAAGGAAACTGCAGCAAAGCAGCGCTCAGACCCGCCTCCAGATTAACCAACACGAACCTGGTACCACACTGTCAGTTTATCCAACACACACACACACACACACACACACAACTGTATGCTATTATGCACTTGAATCAGCAGCAGCACTGATCAGTCCCTCACAGGCAGAAGGACGAGAAAACCAAGCGAACCACCTTGATGAGACAGAGACGTTTGTGACGTCCACAGACTCAGGATCAGAAACTCTTAGAAATGGAGCCACGCTTGCAAACATAATAGAATAGAATAGAAAAGCCCTTTATTGTCATTGTACAACACAACTGTGGAGCGAGACGCAGTAACACACGATCGATACAGGACGTTCGAGTCCAGAAGTTCCAGCAGAGGGTTACACAACAGTCACACCTGGAAGAGCAGTGGGCGGAGCCCGCGACACGACCACAGTTATTGAGACTGCAATGATCCGGTGATCTTTAAAGACGGGGACCATGTCTGCGACCAATCAGCTGCCATCATTAAAGCGACCCCGACACGTCTCTGTGACTGGATGTGGTCATGACATCCAGTCTGTGATGAATCCACAGGTTCAGAGACTCAGTGACGCTCAGTTCCTGCAGGGGGCGATCTCCCGCTGACTGGCTCTGACACAAGCTGCCCGAGAGACGCTGTGCACACCTGTTACCTGTTCAGAGACAGGTCACCTCCCACCAGGTGACCTTGTGAACCAGGTGTTGCACGCTCAGATGTTTCCCTCATCGCTCGGGGTCCCGTTTTCTCCAGTCTTATGGATCCATTAATGACAGACTCGGTCTCAGGTGAGCTCAGGTGTAAAACCTGCACACAACTCGACCTCGCCCGTGTTATTGTTCTTACTCCCAGCCCACGTCTACGTGATGTAGGGCTGGGCGATATATCGAGTTTTTAAATATATCGATATATTTTTATACGAGATAAGAGATGTGACAATATCCTTTATATCGATATAGTCTATGCTATAATTATAGTTGTGGAGCCGCAGGTTTGCCTCTCTTTCGTCCACTTTTGTCTCTACGCTGCGTTGCTCCGCCTCTCCTTCACTGACCACAACACCCCCTCCTCCCCCATCGCTTCACCTGCAGGCAGCGACAAGATGGACACGGCAAATCTCCGTTAACGAGTTACTGCGCATCGCCCCGTGCGTGGGGCTGGACGGCGTCAACGTGTTAACGAGCTAACCACGCTAACGCCCAGAGGTGCTGCACGGCCTAAAATCCTTTCATTTTCTCAAAAGTTGACAGCGCGCCTTATGTATGAGTTCTGGTTGTGCTCACTGACCGCGAACCGCTTCTCTGTGGAACACGGCGCTCAGCAATCTGACTAAAAATGTTTGAGTACGACTTTGCTACGGAGCCGCACCGCGTTACGGCTGCCGTAGTCTGGAGCCTCGCGGAGTGATACGTACTGTGCTTCAGCGTAATATCACCGTACTGTGTGCGTATAAGGACCATAAACGGCTCCTGTTCAGAGACGCGGTTACGAAGAGGATTTCAAACTCCAGGCTGTCGGTCACGCAGTAGAAGTTAAGAACAGAGCAGCTGCTTGTTGTTGTGCTCAGCGTCTGTTAGTTTACATTTTGACTGCACAGTTGTGAGCTCTTTGTTATGCACAAAACAACATTTTTTCTTTTATTTATGGAGCATGATTATTTAATAAATGCTGATAATTTATTTCTGAGTAATTGTTTCTTGTACATCTGCGCTGTGTGTTAATAAAAGTGCCTGTGTGACATCTGGGACACAGCTGTGACTAAACTCTCTGTTTGTTCTTACTTTATGGCTTAAAAATAAATATCGAGATATATATCGTATATCGCCATCCAGCTGTCACCGAAATCCAGCAGATGAAAGCTCAGGGTGGGACGCACCGGGCTGGAGAAACAAACACAGCCAGCAGCAGCACTCCCTGAACCGAGCGGTCAGATGGCGAGCGTTAACAGGTAACATCTATAAAATGATCGATCGGGGAAAACCTCAGTTTGATCTGTGACTCGTCCTAAACCCACACAGATCAGACTCGAGGTCGTGTTTATGAACGATAAATCACAGCGCTCCCTCCGCCTGCTCTGAGGTGCTCGGGTTTATTTCAGCCTCGCCGTCGCTCCGGTTTATTTTGGTTCAGTTTGTTACGGCCGAGGTCAGGTGACTCCGAGGGTCGTCGTAGGTGCAGCAGAGCTCCGTGTGCAGGTGGAGCAGCCGGGTGGCTATTTTTAGACACGAGGAGAGAAATTATTCAGCGCGATCGCAGCTTTTCATTCAACTGCTGCTGAGAAAGGAGAAGAAGCAGCCGTCCTCCTCCTCCTCCTCCGTCAGCTTGACAGGTGGATCTGAGACCTGTGCAGGCTCCGCCCACAGCTGATATTGCACCCTGAAGATCAGGCGCCGCTCTTTCTCTTTGATCAGCTGCTGAGGATCCACACGGCAAACATCTCCATCTTTGTTTTCAGCAACTCCGCACGCGCTCAGTCTGCCACTGACATCACAGAAACAGACACCGCGACATCAACCGACACCCCGGCACCGCCCCCCTGCGACTGACGTCAGACGCTCAGACGAGTACACGAGAGATCAGTTCTGTTTCCCCATCAGCATCTGATCAACTTTAATCATTTTGTTGTCATGATTAAACAAATATCAACAGAGCAAACACAAAGAAATAAACTGGAATCAATTAGAGGAGCAAAAAATGTAACATCTGGATGACATAAAATAAATGAACAGAAACAAGAGAGTCTGTGTTCTTTTGATTTCTTTATCGGAAATGTTTTTCACGCTTCAGTAAAAGTAAAAGTTTGGATTTCTGGTCCTTCTTTAGGTGAAACCTAGTCAGGAAGCAGCAAACAGAGCGCCACAATAACAGTTCCAGGTGTCAAATAATGTGAGAAACGTCCACCAATCAGGGCCGCTCGAGCACAAACTACAAGCTGATCATCAAACACGGCTATCCAATTAGCTGCCCCGTTTAAAACCAGCAAAAGGAGGGGGGGCTTTTTCCTTACCTGTGCCCCGGGCCCCGTTTCTCTGTATCCGCCCCTGTCCGTAACCTTTCACTGGCTCAAAAAAACGCGGTTTAATCTGCGTTAACGGGGGGGCGGAGTCAGTGTTAATGACGAAAGCACTCCAAACACACCTGCTTTACTTTCAGCTGCTCCGCGAACCCCGCCGCTCGCCGTCGGGCTGTCCGGTCTACGTCACAGTATCACCGGAGTACCGACTGAAAGTGCGCCCGCTGCCCCCGGTCCTCGCTCCGCCGGCGCTCACCTGTGTGCGGCTCAGCATGGACGCAGTCCGCGGAGTTCTGTTCCGTCGGAAAGTCTGCGGGCGTCCCTCCTCCTCCGGTACTCAGTAAACGCTCTAACGGGCGCAGAGCTGCCGGTGAGCTGCGGTGTCCGCGGGCTGAGTTCGTTAGCGGCCCCGGAGCTGAAGGACTGGACTGAGAGTGTACTGTGAACGGGAGGGCAGGGCGGCGGAGCCCGACCGGCAAGCTCCGGGAGACACGGAGGAGGTTTGGTCAGACCACCACAATAAAAGCCCGCATTCGCCAAATCCTCAAAATAAAAGCCCGCGATGGTCAGGGCTGCAGAGGTGAATCTGATGTAACGCAGACACACACCAGAGTGACGTCACAGATTTAACTGTTAGGATTGATTTTATTATCATAACAGTTAAAACTGCTGCTCGGCAGATCTGTGTTTGTGCTTCTGCTTAGTTTTTATTGTTTCCTCTAATCCTAACCGTGAGTTAGGAGACAGGAGAGCGTCCTGTTTGAAAAATTCATTTCGTTTTAATGAGTTCAGCTGTTACAGCTGGAGGTCCATTTAAACCGCGTGAAAACAATAAACTGAATGTTAGCTTTGACATTTCTGTGTCCATCTGTGCAGTCACACACAGTAAGAGAATTTTATGCAATGACACATGAACAGTTATGTCATTGATGCTCAGCACATTAATGTGAGCCCAGTGTTATTACTGCACGGTGTTCCACTGTTTGTAACAGAGCACAAATACAGTCAATAAAACAACAGGTTTACAGTTATTCATGAAGACACGTGAAAAAGCTGCTCCCTCCTTTAGCTCGCTCGGTATTTTTCCCTGTAGTGTGACTGTGTGCAGGTGTCTGTGACAAAAATAACACTTTAGAAAAATCGATGAAGATCTGAGCAGGTTTATGATGCTTTTATTTACCAGCAGGACAGGAAGCAGAGACTCTTATTATTGTTAAATTGACCGGAGAGCAGCCGTGTGTGTGTGTGTGTGTGTGTGTGTGTGTGTGTGTGTGTGTGTGTGTGTGTGTGTGTGTGTGTGCGTGTGTGTGTGTGTGTGCGCACCTCCTCCTCTCCCCTGCTCCTCCTGTCCTTGCTGTTTACCAGCTCTCTTCCTCCTGCTCTCTGGGGACCTCCGCCTCAGCGCTGCCTGCTGGCTCGGTGTGTGAATGTGTATATTCCAAGAAACCGGAAAGACGAAGGAACAAGCTGCACAACAGGACCGAGTCCACCTTTACCTGTGATCTGTCTCAGGTGCGGAGGTCATGTGACCTGTTTACGAGACACGAGAGCAGCAGCAGGACCTCGATGTCACAGAGGCTGACCCCGGGAGCCCCGCCCTGAGAGGAGAGCGTGTTTAGTTTTGCCTGCTGTGAGTCGCTTTCTATCCTTTCAGTGATATTTAAGGTTATTCAGTTTAACCACGATGCCTCCTCAGCACCTCCCAGCTGACGTGCAGCTTCCTCCTGGGTGGAGGTGCCAGGGCAGACCCAGCTCAGCTGTGCTTATTTTTAGGCTGCGGTGCCTCGACCTGTGACCTCTAACCTCCCAGGTGTGAGGTGTTTACAGCCAGCTCTGAGCTGTGACCTCTGACCTCTGAGGCCTTTACAGTCAGAGTTTGAGTTTACAGAGACACAAGCGACTTCCCTCACGCTCACTCTGCTGTCCTATCGTGCATGTCCAGCCTGTCCTGTGGCGCCCCCTGCTGGTGTTTTATTAAATCCAGGATGTAGAGTGGAGGTGACAGACGTCCTGCTCCTTTGTGGAGGCACTCATTGATCTTTGTGAGCGGCTGTGAGCTGCAGGAGGAAGCAGAGAGCATCTGTGCTTCATCCTGATGATGATGTCACCTCCCACCATCGTATCACTCGCTGTGTCTCCACGACAGCGAGGAGCTCCGTGAAACACCGCCTGTGTCCAGCTCACAGCTCCTGCTCATCATGGGTCATCCATCCAAGTCTCAGAGCAGGAACATCAGCAGCAGAAACTGAAACACACTCAGCACTTTATCATTGAACTCAGCGATGAGTTTCATACAGTTAATGGCCTGTCACGCTCACCCCAGTCGTGAAGTCTTTGAAAAACTCATCAGAAATGTGATTATGGAAGAGACTGGACATCAGCTGAGTCCAATGCAGTTTGCACAGAGCCCCATCAGAGGAGTGGAGGACACGTGTTTGACTGTACCGAATCTGAGGCTCAAACATGGGGAGAGTAAAGGGACTATGCAGCAGACTCTGACAGCACTGAGCAGCTCCTTCAGTGGGAGACTGCGGCACCCACGGTGTGGGACGGAGAGATTTCGCAGGTCTTTCCTCCCCACTGCTGTCAGACTCCATAATAAAGACTTTAACTGATCAAGCACACACATCCACACATGTGCAATAATACTAAGTGCAATAATCCTTTCTGTCATCGTTGTATTTTTACTCAGTTGTATATAGTATTTGTATTTGTATTCTATTTTTATCTTATTGTATATTTATTTTATTCTATTCTGTACAGCTGTCTACTGTATTTATTCTTATTGTATTCTAATTTTTGCCTCATAACTTTTGCACTGTCCACTCCTGCTGTGACAAAACAAATTTCCCACGTGTGGGACTAATAAAGGTTATCTTATCTTATCTTATCTCTGCTTCTAATACAACACAGCCCCAGATTTTAATCAACAGACTCTTAGTCTGAAATCAGGAAAACCTGGTGGGCTGGATTTGACACTTTTTAACTGACACATCACAACGAGTGGGAATAAATGGGGCTCTGAATACTAACGCATCGTGTCATCACAGTCCATCACGGACTCTGAAGGTACGAGACACGGCTGCCCATTGAGTCCTCTGAGTTTTGCTCTAAACATCTTCCACCTAAAGCCACTGAGTGGGTGCAGACTGCACTGATGCTGGGGGGTAAGCTCATCATCTCCCGGTGGAAGGCCCCTGCCACCCCACCTGTTACTCTGTGGTAGCATCAGCTAAGGAGGCTCGCCGCACTAAAACGTCTGTCATACAGGCTTCTGAAGGAAGTGGAGTGCTTCCACCTGATGCGGGATCCTTCAGAATAAAAGGATCAAATTAAAACTCAGAGTGGGACAGACACTGGGATCCTAACGGCCCTGAGTAGCACTGCAACATCCACCCCCAGGCTTCTTCATCCAGCTTGCTTGCTCTCCTGGCAGCAGCAGAAGCAGCGACATGTGTCACCATATGTTTAAATAACCTCCAAAAACAAATGTTATTTTCAACCACATAGTGCCTAAAGTTGCACTGGTATAGTATAGTGACCATTCAATATTTTTTCTACTTTAAATACAAAAAGTCTGAATGAATTTAAAAACACACACAGAGCAGACAGCACGTCTGTCGACCTTTGACAAACACACGAGACGAAATAAAACAGCTGAAGTTACAAAGGTGCTTTTTGTGCTTATAACATATAAATACTATAAAATACAAATGTGATGACGTCAAATTACAGAAACAAAAGTCTAGGCAGTGACTATAAAACCAGCTGAGCAGTCACAGGTGTGTGGAGACGTTCACGTGATGAGTTTAAAACACTCTTAACTTTGCAGTGGGTGGTACAGTAGCACAGGTCCTTTAGCCTTTAGCAGCGTTTTGTTTGACAGCGAGTCTGAAACTCCCGCTGTCACCATATTTTTACCACTCTGGTAGGATATAAACACACGTGCTCTGTGCAGGTAGAAAGTTTTCCAGTTGGGAGGGGTCTCCCATATGGAAAAGATCAAAATCTTATAAAGTTTGTATCTGTCTCGTGTGAAACTTGTATGAAAAGCATACAAGAGTGAAAACAGATACAAGACCCCTAGAAAAATTATATAAATGAAACTTGTATGTTTTGGATACTTACTAAAACAATATATGAAAGTGATGAGAAAGTGGCCACTTTATAATAAGCCTGATATGACTCACTATATGAAGTAGGCCACGTCTGATGCAAGTCTTTTCTATTTCTTTTCCACATGGGTAATGATGCATTTGCAGCGTGTGGGAGAAACATGACTCTCGGTGAATTAAAAGACAGCTTAATATTTCTGTGGCAATTTGTACTTATCGGTGAGGATAAAGTCATTTTAACCATCGTACGTGGGAAACCTCGGCATACATGGAGCATATTCGATATATCGCCACCCCTACCTTAATGCAATAAGAAAACATAGATTACTTTAGCATGAGACAGTTATTTTAGATATTTTTAAAAGTATAACACAACACACTGTTTAGATCGTACAGTTTTCAGCTGCCATCAGAACAAAGTGCTGACATGTCAGGTGTTCATGGCGAGCAGGTAAAACACTGGTGCTGCAGCATCTTTGGAATATGTCTCCATCTATTATGATTTTATTTCACCAGCGTGTAAATTTGAAAGTGAAACGTCAGATAAAATGGCGACACTTGCATTCCCACTTCAGGCGCCCACACTGATCTTCCAAAGGCCTCCTCTCCAAAAACCGTTGGCTGGACAAACTGGGTGCACAGTTTTCATCTCATTCATCCTAATACAGCAGAGATGAGGCAAAGTGTGACATCCACACAGAGTCCTTCTGTGACACCACCTTAAAGGGAGGGGACCAGAGACAGCTTACAATAGCGTGGAGGTGAAACTGAAACCATCAGTAAAGTTCACACTGATCCATCACAGCTCAGCTGCCTGACAAAGACAAACATGGCCTCTTCACAGCAATGTAAGTACATTTACAAATGTTAGACGTCTGTAAATTTGTTAAAAACACAAATTTTCTGTGAGACTTTTAGGTCATAACTTTGGATAAAATGTCAAAAAACGAAGTTTGACTTTTTTTTATAATCTAAAAAATCCTGACAGAAACTTTCAGTCTTATTTTTGAATTTCATTATTTTAAAATGTAGATTTACAGGAAGAACAATGAATTGAAAAAAAAAAACAACCTAAAAACTAAAACTGTCATAATTTCTAAAACAGTTTTCAGTGGAACCATATCCCTGAATGTATTTCCTGACTTCCTCGTACCAAGGCTTTCTGCCTCCCTGATTGTAAGTAACACCACCGCACTGGCGTTCCTTACCACTGCCACCAGCTTTGTGGAAGCGACGCAGAAGACAGGGTAACCGTGGAGGTCGGCTCTTCAATCTGAGAATCTGGATTTCTTGTTTTCCCCATGAGCTTTGCGCCATTGGTCGATCCTGTCCGTGACTCTTGGTGCCGTTGTGTGCTTCGGACCCGGTGGACTCCTGGTTGGTTCTTCTTGTGGGATCTCTTGAGAAGAGTTCTGCAAAATCCCCTCCTCTTCGACATCTGCATTGGCACGGAGTGGACCAAACAAACCTCCGACCAGCAGGGGCGGATCTAGAGAAATTTTCTTAGGGTGGCAAAATCAAAGCCTTTTCCCCCCAAACACTCATGCAGGTGGTTACATGTGGTTACATGATTCAAATGCAGTAAGTATGCACGTTTTTCATATAAATATAGTCGATAACTTAATTATTGTCTGTAGCCCACATGATTACACACTTTAGTTACATAAAACATGTGAGTTTTGATGCTATGTACTGTATAGCCTGTATGATAAATAAATATGTAGCCCAATAAGTATAAACTCCAGAAAGCTACACAACATGGGGCGCTTCATTTACAAACACAAGTCTAACTTAAGTTTCACTGTTTTTGTTAGAAAACAGTCACATTGTTGCAGCTTAAATTACACAAAATGTCAGAAATCTGCACCGTCATGAACAAACATCTAAACCTCATTTTTCATGATTTGTTGGATGAACCCACTGAGGTCTGAAATACAACCGGCGATGTGTGACTCCTTTGAGTTTACGTTGTTTATGTCCAACACAGACATGTTGGGTAAATGTTTATAACTTGAAATGCAAATATAAAACGTACATTTTATAAACATAAACAACTATTTATCTAAAAATGCAGCCAATACACCGTTTGTTTCATTTTCTACAACCATTTAAAAATATTACTAAAACTAAAATGAGAGAACAATCAGGTGTGGCAATAAGATGCCCCACAAATGATGTGTGCCAGTAAAAACAAGTTTGTCCACCAAAAGACAGAAGAGCACAGGGACAAACCTGCAGGCCCGACAACAGCAGGTGTATCACTCCGCTGGTTTTCTACTTAGTGACAGTGTTTACGTTGCAAATGTGCCTCTGACAGTCATTAGTGCCCTCACTGACACACTAAACAAAACGACTACACAACAGAACGACTACACAACACACTAAACGTCACAAATCTGCCACATCTAAACTCTCTCTCTCGCTCTGTCTCGCTCGCCCTGTTACCGTCACTCCCCAAACTTTTCCCTCTTCCTAAACAACCAAATCCCACATGTTGACTTTTTTTAAAATTGGTCGACATGGTGCATTTTTCCACCAATAAGAAAGAGGTGGCTTTTTTCCTTTCTTTCCTGTTTTCGTGCTGTCCTTACAAAACGCTTAAAACACACACGTGACGACAGTATTTAGAACGAAGCGTGGCTGATATATATGATCATAACTCTGGATTTACTGGCCTGTAATTAAAATTTAAAAACTTTGAAGTCCGAACTTTCAATGTGGCTGAAACAGAGACTCAGCGTGGCTGCAGCTCAGGCACGTGCAGAGGCGGGGGGAGCTGGGGGGGCTTGAGCACCCGCCCCTTTCCTGATGGGTGCCCAAAGAGCCCTTTTGTTGAGGCAACTTTTTAAAAAAAATTATTATTATTATTTTTAATGTGTGTGTGCGTGCGGAGTCCTGTCTGTGCCCCTCAACAATAATATTTAACTATTAATCACAGTTTTGCTAAATAAAAGGATCTGGCTTGCACCAGTCACATGATCACATTTAACCAATGATCGCCCTTGACGGCAGAACGCGCTGGTTACGAGCCGGGAACGAGCTCACAAAGAGCACGCGCATTTGTTGCGGTCCGGAGCTGTAGGAGAAACACAAGTTAACTCAGAGACACAGACTGATGCGACACAACCAGTAAGTAGGTGTACAGCGCACACTGTAGTGTGTAGCACACAGGAGTATCAGCTTATTACGTACACGTTGGTAAGCTGTCTTGTTGCAACTGACGAACTGAAACAAACGAGCGTGCTGTGCGTGCAACAGCGCGACAAACATTACCTGTCCTTTTATTAACTGCACAAGTAGTGCTGGTCACAGCTGCTGGCTACCTGTGTGTGCAAATTCCCTGCTGACTCGGCCTCAGGATGTCTAGTGGCAAGAATCAAGCGCACCCAAATGAGCGCATCAGTGATCATGTGCGCATCACGCAGAGGGAGAGTGAGAGACGAAAAGCAGCAGCAGAGCAGTTGTATCGCAGTTTGTGTGATTCCGTGTGCGTTAATGAGACTGTAAGTGTTATTACCTTTGACAGGTTAACTGGTATGATAATAGTTATAGTTGTTTGTGTATGTTTAAGCTAAAGTTATGCCTCAGTACACTGCTACCACGTTAGTAGGTTTATTTAATTATTTAATTAATTAGCACTAAGTTAATAGCAGTGGCCAGAATCTCCCCCAATGACTATATCCCGCGGTTAAAGGATTTTTCTGTTGTTTATTGTTTGGTTTAACTGTTGTTAGCTTGCCACATGCTTGCCTTAGTACTAGCAACTGGGAAGATGTGCGCTATTTAGCCAACTTCTGGTCTTACGGCGACCCCTTGTGGACATTGTAAAATATTGCTGTGTCTGAGTAGATGATGTCTTCTGATTGTTGCTTAGTTATCTGTGACCTTGCTAATTATAGCATTACCTGTTTCTGTTTCCAGACAACCATGCTTATAGTCACCTATACTGCATCTGCCACGATTATAAGTGCATATCTGGTTGTATCACAGTTGGATTTATCCTGGCAAGCCCTGCTGTAACCAGTTCTTCTGTGAAGCTTCATTGAAGACGGTGAACTAAACTCCTGGACTGCTGCAGTCTTTCTGACCGAAGACTTAGGCCAGACTTGTATACCCAGCACTTCCAGCATATATATATTCTACACTGTGTAAGGCTGTCATGGGTCTGTAGCTCTGTCACCGTTTTAGGGAACATATTTAGTTTTAAAGTAAGTTTCCGGGCTTTTCCTGCCTTTCTGGAGGGATTATATTTCACTAAAAACGATCTAATATGCATGTCCACATAATTATGCATTATTATAATATTTTTAAAAACACACGCTGTATTTTAAAGAACATACAGTGGGGCAAAAAAGTATTTAGTCAGCCACCGATTGTGCAAGTTCCCCCACCTAAAATGATGACAGAGGTCAGTAATTTGCACCAGAGGTACACTTCAACTGTGAGAGACAGAATGTGAAAAAAAAATCCATGAATCCACATGGTAGGATTTGTAAAGAATTTATTGGTAAATCAGGGTGGAAAATAAGTATTTGGTCACCTCAAACAAGGAAAATCTCTGGCTCTCACAGACCTGTAACGTCTTCTGTAAGAAGCTTTTCTGTCCCCCACTCGTTACCTGTATGAATGGCACCTGTTTGAACTCATCATCTGTATAAAAGACACCTGTCCACAGCCTCAAACAGTCAGACTCCAAACTCCGCCATGGCCAAGACCAAAGAGCTTTCGAAGGACACCAGGAAAAGTATTGTAGACCTGCACCAGACTGGGAAGAGTGAATCTACCCGTGATCTCATCCCGTGGGGTCAAAATGATCATGAGAACGGTGAGCAAAGATCCCAGAACCACACGGGGGGACCTGGTGAATGACCTGCAGAGAGCTGGGACCAAAGTAACAAAGGTCACCATCAGTAACACACTACAACGGCAGGGAATCAAATCCCGCAGTGCCAGACGTGTTCCGCTGCTGAAGCCAGTGCATGTCCAGGCCCGTCTGAAGTTTGCCAGAGAGCACATGGATGATACAGCAGAGGATTGGGAGAATGTCATGTGGTCAGATGAAACCAAAGTAGAACTTTTTGGTATAAACTCAACTCGTCGTGTTTGGAGGAAGAAGAATACTGAGTTGCATCCCAAGAACACCATACCTACTGTGAAGCATGGGGGTGGAAACATCATGCTATGGGGCTGTTTTTCTGCCAAGGGGACAGGACCACTGATCCGTGTTAAGGACAGAATGAATGGGGCCATGTATCGTGAGATTTTGAGCCAAAACCTCCTTCCATCAGTGAGAACTTTGAAGATGAAACGAGGCTGGGTCTTCCAACATGACAATGATCCAAAACACACCGCCCGGGCAACAAAGGAGTGGCTCCGTAAGAAGCATTTGAAAGTCCTGGAGTGGCCTAGCCAGTCTCCAGACCTCAACCCCATAGAAAATCTGTGGCGGGAGTTGAAAGTCCGTGTTGCTCGGCGACAGCCCCAAAACATCACTGCTCTCGAGAAGATCTGCATGGAGGAATGGGCCAAAATACCAGCTACTGTGTGTGCAAACCTGGTAAAGACCTATAGTAAACGTTTGACCTCTGTTATTGCCAACAAAGGTTATGTTACAAAGTATTGAGTTGTATTTTTGTTATTGACCAAATACTTATTTTCCACCCTGATTTACGAATAAATTCTTTACAAATCCTACCATGTGGATTCATGGATTTTTTTTTTCACATTCTGTCTCTCACAGTTGAAGTGTACCTCTGGTGCAAATTACTGACCTCTGTCATCATTTTAGGTGGGGGAACTTGCACAATTGGTGGCTGACTAAATACTTTTTTGCCCCACTGTACGTTAAGAAGCAGATTATATTAGATTTATATTTTAACACCAACACCGAACAAAAACAAGCTCCAGCGAACCAAGGGAACTGTCCAAAACAAAAACACACATGCTGGAGTTCAAGAACAAAACACAGTTCAGGAGGCCGGCCCGGAGGCTGACAACTCAGAAGTCCAGGCCAATCCATCTTCTGAGGCCGGCCACATTGGCGACACAGATCCAAAAGCCGACCGCGCGGAAGGCAGCGGTGGCGAAGTGGAAACAGTTCAGGCGGCCGACCGTGCGGACAGCAACGGCGGCGGGGGAAACAGTTCAGGCGGCCGACCGTGCGGACAGCAATGGCGGTGGGGGAACCGTTCAGGCGGCCGACCGTGCGGACAGCAACGGCGGCGGGGGAAACAGTTCAGGCGGCCGACCGTGCGGACAGCAATGGCGGTGGGGAAACCGTTCAGGCGGCCGACCGTGCGGACAGCAACGGCGGCGGCGACACAAGTCCGGAGGCCGGCCGCGCGGAAGGTAGCGGCGGTGTTTGGGAGGTCGTCCATATCGACGATGACGCCCAACAAGCGGCCTAGCAGATGACCGCCGATGTCGAGGCGGCAGTTTGGGACCTGAAGGTGGCGTGGTCCCCGCAGCACCAGACGAGGCAGAAGCAGAGGCTGGACCAGACGGGGCAGAAGAAGAGGCTGGACCAGACGGGGCAGAAGAAGAGGCCGGACCGGGCGACGCGGATGCGGAGGCCGGACCGGGCGACGCGGATGCGGAGGCCGGACCCGGCGACGCTGATGCGGATGCTGGAGCCGGACCCGGCGACGCTGAAGCGGATGCTGGAGCCGGACCAGGTGACGCTGAGGATGCTGGAGCCGGACCAGGCGAAGACGATGAGGCTGCAGCTGGACCAGCCGAAGCTGCGGCTGGCAAGGATGATGAGTCTTGGGGCTGGACGGGCTCCTCGGGCCCTCCAGCTGGTGAAGCAGAAGGCTGGACGGGCTCCTCGGGCCCTCCAGCGAAAACAGTCTCTGGACCAGTGGGCACAGGGGCCCCTGGAACACACAGGACAAAACCAGCAGGCGCACGGGCCTCTGGCAAACACAAAGCAGACTGCAGCTGCACAGAGCATTGACTCAGCTCAGGCAGCGACAGCCGGGTGCAGTCCTCAGCTGGCTTCTTAACCTCCAGGGGTCCAGAGTCAGCTGGGGGCTGAAACCCAGCCTCTGGGGAGGCCCTAGAGTGCGTAACAGTCTCTGAACTGGCCAGCTGTTGAGGACTGATTACCATATTGTGTGCTTTGTCTCTCTGCTTGGGATGAACAGATGAAAAATAGTTCTTTTCGGGGGGATTGACTCAACTTGTTGTACAGGAGGAGTTGGTGAAGACGATGGCTGAGCTGATAATAAGGCTGATGAGTCTCCTACCAACTGAGCTATTGACTGGGCTATGGACTGTAACATGGTGTCTAATAAGTCTGGCTGTGACTGTAACTGGGCTATGGGTAGTGAGGCTGAATGAGATGGAGGTGACGGCTGGGCAGCTAACTGAGCTTCTGGCTGGGAAGCTAACTGAGGTAAAGACAGCTGAGCAGGAGAATGAACAGGCAACAAACAGTTCTCCTTGTCATCTGCTGCACAAAACAAGGCCCCTGAATAAACTGTCCCACAGTCCAAAACAGAAAAAGGGTCCTTCTCACTCACCACAGCCGGCAGTTCTGAAGTCCTAATATCCGGCTGTGGGGTGACGCGCCGACGGCACGATCGTCGCCTCCTCCCTGCCGACTGCTCCGGCGGGCCGGGCAAAACCTCCGGCGGGCTGGGTTGGGAAGCGGTAGCGGCTGGAGGGTGGAGGTGAAGTTCGGTAAGAATGAAGTCTTGTGCGAGCGGGTGAAGAGAGTCCAGTAGCCAGGAGTGAGCAGAAATTAGCTGCTGTAGCCTGGCTTCTACAGCGCGGTGAAACTCCTCTCCCTCACGTTCGAGCCACAGGTTGAACAACCTTGAAACGGAGTCGATTACTTCCTCCCGAAACTCCTGGGAAGGTGCGGATGCTGCTGGGTCCATGTTTGGTCGGCTCGTACTGTCACGGCTGGCGGAGTGAGCCGTGTGGTGTGGAGGAAAAGGAGGACCCATAATGCGGCAGTGACTGATGTTTCGAGTGATGTTTATTTACAAGGTGGCAGTGGCAGAAACAGGCAACGAAGCGTGAATAATTACTAACGGAAACCTAAACTGGGAGAAATTAAGAGCAAACCTGAAATCTTAACGAAACGGAGAGCAGAGCAGAGAGACGCAGACTAAGGAACAGGAACACCACAGAACGCAGAGACACACGGATGAATGCAGGTGAACGCAGACGAGGTAATCGGGTAATCAGAATAACTAGAACAGAGGAAAATGATCACAAAACACAAAACGCTGGGTCAACGACCCAGGACCATGACAGCAGAGTGATATATGAAATGATGGGATGGAAGGAAGAAGAGAAGCAAAGAGTGATTCACAGGCAGAGCCTAATTTATTTCTCACAGTTTTTGTTGCCTTATGGTTCCAAGCGCTGTCACCAATCTTTGCATTTTGTTATTATCTCATGACACAGCTACCATCTCTCCTATGGACTTTTTAATGTCTACAGTCTCAGATCAACACAGCCCCGCCCTCCAGCACTATCAGCAGCAGGAGCAGCAGAAACCCCTCAACAGCAACATTGTACCCATCAGGTACCAACATTGTACCCATCAGGTACCAACATTGTACCCATCAGGTACCAACATTGTACCCATCAGGTACAATCAGGTACCAACATTGTACCCATCAGGT
Source organism: Rhamphochromis sp. 'chilingali' (assembly GCF_963969265.1). Lineage (NCBI taxonomy): Eukaryota > Metazoa > Chordata > Actinopteri > Cichliformes > Cichlidae > Rhamphochromis > Rhamphochromis sp. 'chilingali'. Next base: position 781,089 of record NC_137930.1, read on the forward strand.
ACAATGTTGTGTGTGTGTGTGTGTGTGTGTCTGTGTGTGTGTGTCATCATTCCTGGTTAAGTGAAGGTCAGCAGTCTCCAGTGGACCCAGGTGGCCTTGAAGGAGGGACAAAGAGTCCTGACAACAGTCCTAACCCTACCTTAACCCTTATCATGGAGAATCTGGTTGTTGCAGTCAGCTTCGACCTCGGCAGCCTTCAGCACCAGTGGGATGGCCGCATGAGTGAAGATGGTGAATGTTTGGGTTTAGTGCGAACAACTGCATCCAATTTTTACAGTTGGTCTAATGTCCCTCACTGCTCACCGGGTTTGAATGTCTCTGCTGTAATTTCAACAAATAATCCCGATATGATAAATTCAAACTAACAGAAACCAATAAATAAACTAAAAGCTCAAACATGCATGTTGATTATTTCTATCTTATGAAAGTTGATCCATCAGCTCATCTTGGTCCCCTCCACCTTCACTAAAGTTCAAAGGTCGCTCAGCTTCGTCGACCTCACACTCACTGATTTCCAGTTTGAGGGCCTCATGATGTTTTTGAGGACTTAAAAACATTGTTATCATAAATACTTTTGTTATTCAGCCTCTCAGGATTTTTAACCAAGTCTTGTTTTTACACTTAGTTTGTTACTTTATTTCTGTGTCATTGTTTTTCATTCTAATGGTCTTCAAAAGTAGTCTCCTGTCTTATGTGTGACCCAGGTCCCACGTAGCTCTGATAAGACTGGACCTGATCTCGCTGTGCTGCGATGTGTAACCAGTGGCTTCTGATAAGATTAACAATGACCCCCACAGCTGGATCTGACACAAAACTGTCCTCTCAACAGGCATTTATCTGGGGAGTAAAAGGGTCTCTGAAGCTCCAGCTGTTCTTTCTTTTATAAACAAAACCTTTTCCTTAAAAGTTAAAACAGTTCTCATTAAAGTGGCCAAGGCGGTCACAGCTGAGCAGTTAGCACTCTGCAGTCACCAGGGATGGGCACTGATAAGTGATTGGATCCCATTATCGACATAACTTCCTTATTGATTGTCATTGGCTCCACTGTAAGAGTCTCCAGCATCTCTACGCATGCTGTGGGTCACATGTTTGTGCAGGTTGGAGGGATTTCCCCTCTTAGCTTAGCGTTAGCATGCTACCTGTGCCGGTGCTTGCAAAGAGCTGAAGCTGTGTTGCAACATGATGCAGTTGTTTTTGTCCTGGAGCAGGCTCCACTGCACCATCACATTTATGTGCAATAAAAATAAAAGTAATGCCCACTTTCCCCCGACACATCGTAGTGAGAGCAAGAACCGATGAGCGGGACCGAGAGGCGGGCAGATGAATGAGGAACCAGGAGAACGTGAAGGACCTCAGCCATCCCAACAACAGACTGTTCTCTCTGTTGAGGTCAGGAAAGCGATTCCGCTCCCTGAAGACCAACACAGAGAGACTGAGGAGGAGCTTCTTCCCGCAGGCGATACGGTCTCTCAATCACACCACCACACAGTACTGACCCACACATATGGTTCTTACACACACACTGGACTTTCTGGACATTGTTTTCACTTCATTACTTAAATCACGCTGCTGTTATTGTGTATATATTTATTTATATTTCTTCATACATTCTTATATAGTTCTATATTGTGTATTTTGTTGTACAGTTATTTTATTTTCAACTTTAATTTATATATTTTATCTTATTCTCCCAGTTAAATTTACCCTTCATTCTAATTTGTGTTGTACAGTTATTTCATTTTTAACCTTAATTTATATTTTATTCCTTCCTAGTTAAATTTACCCTTTTTAATTTTTCATATTTATTTCCTATCTTATTCATAGCCTTTTCCTTTTTTGTTTTCTTTAGGTCACGAGCAGTTGTCCAAGCATTTCACTACATATCGTACTGTGTATGACTGTGTACGTGACAAATAAAATTAGAATTTTGAATTTGATTTGAATGCAGCCATGGTTTCCTCTTTAAAACCACCTGTAGAGTTTTCTACATGTCGCTGAGATTAACCAAATTGTCCTGCATAATAACTGAACATGAAATCCTTTTTATTTATCTAAGCAGATGATTTTCAATCCTTTTATCAACATTTTATTACCATGAACTGATTCTTTTTTTACATGTTTTAAATACACAAACCCGAATAATCTCAGCCAGGGCTCCATCTATCCTGACATATGTGGACATACCGTCCTGTAAAAAACAGAATCGTCTGGTATTCAGAGAAATTATTACGTTTCTTATTGAGGTGAAAAGGAACAGTTTGTCCCGGACTTCAGCTACAATGAAAAAGGCACAAAGCTGCAGTTATTCTGTGTCTTTGCTGCACAGCTGCCTCTTCTTCTCTCATCCTCCCCCCTCCCTCTCCTGTTTCTACTTCAATCATGAAACTGATCAATGATCAGCTGATCGTCTCTCTTGTTTGTTTATCGCTCACTTTGTGCCAGAAAGAGGAAACCAGCGGATGTCGCGCTAAACAACAGCAGCACGTTTAAGCTTGATCAGCTGTTGTTAGAATTTATTTAATATTAATTTCTAGTATCAGCTGATGTTTGCTGGAGCCACAGCTGTAAAGCTGCTGGTCATGATGTTGGTTTTAGATATGTGGTGAGAGGGAAACATGAAGATGAAACCAGAAGATGTCCTTACTGGATCATCAGAGCTGAACAGGTGATGGAGAAACAGGTTTACCTTTTAGGTGACATGAATGAGTTGAAGTTATGAACTGTTTCTGAGAGACAAATAACACCAGGATCCTTTTTTATGTAGCTGACAGCTGGTAACTGTGCAGGGGCGGGTCTAGCAAAGTGTTGCCAGAGGGGCCAGGTAGGGCATTAACAGGGAGAGGGGGGCACAAAGAAATACTTTTCTTTCTTATTCTCATTTAAAATGTCTCACTGTTATTAAATAATTATCTGAAGCTTACAACAAACGTTTTTATCTGACATAAAATGTATAGAAATCATACATATACCAACAAGACTGCACATCACTGTCACAACAGCGTTTGTTTTCATTCAAAGGCTTCATGGCTTTAATACCTGGGGGGCCGGTCTCTCGTCAAAAGGCCGATTTTTTTTGTCCCAGTCCAGCCCTGGGCACAACACGCAGTGAGTTAATCTGAGAAGGTGCATTAACAAATAAATGGCCGGGCCAGCGGTGCACATCGCAAATCAGCTCGCATAGACACATTAGTTGTGCCGCTTCTTAATGACGGTATCTTAACTAACGACCCAACTACCAGGTTCAACTTGTAGTTGGCTAAAAATAACTTGCTAGCTGGCAGTTTTATCAAGCGATGTTGAAATTTCCACATTCAGACACTTCAAAAGCTTCAGACAGCAGCTTCAGCAGCTGTCCGCTCAGCGCAGCATCAGCACCACGGAGATACACGGATACATCCGAAGTCTCGGAAGCTTTAATGAGCAGCTGGTTTGTCTCGCATTAACTGGCTGAGTTAATACCAGTTAATGCGACATCGAAGCAGCTGGAATCCACAGCTGTGCGTGTTCATGGAGCTGCATGTTCACCTGCTGGACGTCACTACCTGACAGGTTTAACTGTCTTCAGAACGTTGCAGAGGCCTTATTGACAGTGTTTGGCTCTACATGTCTGTGTGAGCAGGTTTTCTCTCACATGAGTCCTCAGGTAGCCTCTGAATGCTGGACACTGGGAGACCTGTGTGTCTGACTGGGAGACCAGAGATCACATTAACATGTGTGTCTCTGTATTAACAAACATGCCATATTGGCCCAGTTTATTTTTCTTATCATTGTCGTGAGGAGACCATAAATAGCATTTGTATTTTCTGTTGTTCAGTCCATTTGCTGTTATGGATAAAAAGTCTTTTTCTTTGTTTCAAAATAGCTGAAAACTATTCGCTGACAGCTGCCAACATCTGTGAACAAATATAATCCTATAAAGTTGTTCTATACAGTGTGTAACTGTTCATATAGAGCGTTATTAGATTTATTGCTAATGCAGTCATACAGCACACTGACGTCTGAGGAAACTTTAGATGCACTCATCATCAGAAAGGTTGTCGACTCCTGGTCTACAGTAACTCGAACTTTGGAGCAGAGATGTAGTTCGACCCTTTGGTCTGCTGCCCCCTGCTGGTGAGAGGTGTTCAGTGACGCTGTGTCAGAGTGGCTGTTTCTGATCATGTGAACACTTTAACTTTCTTTAATCATTATACTCGTTATATTTTATCTTGAAACTTTTTCCCCCCAAGAATTATTTTCTTATTAAAATCTTATTGACGATCCCGCATTTATTAGTTCTCTTTTTCTCTTGTCTTCGTGTTGTTATTTCCTGTTTTATTTTGGTGATCCCTGTGTGTGTGTTTAGAGTTTCAGTTGTGTTTCCATCGTGGAGCGCTGCTCTCAGATGTAACTCTGGCTGTGAAGCTGGATTTGACAAATAAGCGATTAAAGTTTACGTTTTTAAAAACATTTTTAGCGCCGTCGTCTGTCAGTACACAACTTTTTGTCACCAGCATAGATGATGTCATACTGCTGGAACAGGCAGCTCGCCTTCTACAGACCAAGCAGGTTGAAGACAAAGTCAGGATTTGAATGGTCCAGATGCTGAGGAGGTCACAACTGGTCCGTTGAGTCTCTGCTTGCCCATTGGTCTGGGATTGAAGCCAGGTGAGACTAACCTAAGCACAGAACTCTTTCACTCTGGGAGGTAAACTGGGGTCCTCAGTCGGAGACGACGTGAACAGGTATAAAGTGAAGCCAGAAGACGTCAGCGGCGTCCCCCGTTTGAGTGAGAACTGGAGCAGAGGCGTTTCATCTCTCAGATTCTGGTAACTTCCACGTGATGATTGCAGCGATGGTTTAAAATGTCTGACGAGCACGCTCAGACCCCCGACTGGACTCCTGTTGATCGAGCTAACACAGAGTTATGTTGAACATTTTGTAGCCACGCCCCCTCTCTGATGTCACTAACAGCGTCTCCACCCATCGTCCTACTCTCAGCTGCTGGTTTCTTTTCCACACTTAGTTTTATTGCAGCTCACATAGACAGAGGGAGCCAGCTCAGTTCACACAGTTTATTGTTTTTACATCAGGAGCCTGTAACCAAGGAAACGCCTGCAGGATGTAAACAGTACAAAATAAAGGCACTTAACTTACAGCTGTGAGCTCCATTAAATAGCTTCTCTTTGCTCTTCTGTACACGTATTTACAGACATGGGACAGCGAAGGAGACGAAACACGCACGCCACGAAGTTTAAGACCAAACCGACAGATTTAAAACATTGATGTTAAAAACAGAAAGGAAAATACGACTAAAACACAGGAAGCTGCTCCTTCACAGTAAAACACTCCGTCTGTGTCTGCGTGCGTCACTGGGAGGAGCTGCGGTCGTTGGCGACGTCCTGCAGGCGGCGCATTAGAGCGTTGGAGTCGGGACAGACGCGTTTGGGCGAGGCTCCCTCCTCCAGAGCCATGCCACGCTTCCTGGTCGGAGTCTCTCCGGTGCGGATCATGCTGTTGATCTCCTGGAGACGCTGAAGGGTCAGAGGTCACAGATTAGTGTTCAAAGCTCTGTCGGGCTGAGCTGCACATGCTCAGACTCCTGACTCTTTGATCTCGGAGCTCGTTTATTAAACTGTTTCAGGGTGATGACGGCGTCCTGCAGGGGGGACCATTTTATCGTACTTTCAGGAATCCCTCCATAATCTGACTTCCTGTTTAAAGATGTTAAATAATAACACTTGAATATTGATGAGCTACAGCTAACCTGTGTCCGCGTTCACATGGACCTGTTTAAATAAAGTTAGAGGATGAAGCATCTCGAGACGACCGTTGTTGGGACAGGAAGCTGGTTTTACGCTCAGTTTCTCCAGAAAACATCAGAGGAACACTTTATTTTGAAAAGCCAAACTGTATCCTGTATAATAAACTGTTTGAACATCATGTGAAGTTATAAACGGACCTCTAACCTCTGCCTGCATCACGAAGCCCAGGTACACCGCAGAGGTACGACAGACTCTCGCTCGTTTTTCTAACCGCCGCTGCCGTGCGCCGGCGCCGGCGGGAGAAGCCGAGTGTAAATCGACCACTGAAGGTTTTAAAATCATGAGAACGTTTCAGACACACGAGGAAAGCAACAGTTTGGTTTCCGTACGAGAAGAAACAGCGTGGCGTCAACACGTCGTTACGGATAAAATAGCTGCTGTGAACGTGAGCAGTGACTCGTGTGGGGGCTTACGTTGGGGGGGCTGCTGCAGATGTAGTAGTGAATCTTTTCCCTGGGGGTCATCAGTGAGGGGGCGGAGCCTGCCTTGTGAGGCGAGATGTAGATGGAGTGTTTGCTGGACAGAAGCATCCGGCGGGGAGAGCCGGTCCTCACGGAAGGGTACGGACACAGAGGGGGGGTCTCGACCTGAGCATGAGAAAAACAAAGAGGTCAGGAGAACGATGCTGTCACGCCCAACCGTCAGCCTCCGTCAGCCTCCGCCTGGGCTGTGTTTGTGCTGCTGGAGCCTTTTTAATGACATTTATTGATATTTAAACATCTTGGATTTAAAATGAGTCAAGTTTAAATGTTTGGTCCAGAAGTCTCATCATCAGCTTCACAGACACTAAGCTGCTGCATTAATAATCAATAATGTTATTGATCAGCTAAATGGCTCCCAGCTCAGTCCACGTACCCCTGCAGACAGCGAGTTTGGCGAGTATTTCAGAGCAAAGGGCGTCATCTGCTTGATATACACGTTGTTGTAGAAGTGGATGAGGTCCCCTCGCTCCTGCTCCTCCTCCCCGGCATTGGCGGTGGACGTGCACGAGGTCTTGTTGGAGGTGTTTGTGGGCGTGGAGGGGGCGCTGCCGGGCTGGGGGGTGGGTAAGGTGCTGCTGGAGCGAATAGGGACCGGGCTGACGTCGCCACCTGCTGGAAGGAAGAACAGAGTAAGAGCACAATGACGGCACCTGAACACAAAGATGGCCGACGCTGTGCTTCTGCTACAAGAACACAGAGGTCGTGTCCAAATTCATGGGCTGCATCCTCCTGAGGCCGCATTTGTACACCGATTACGTCACAGCGACGCGCGGAAGGCTGTCCAAATTCGTAGACTCCTCCGAATGCAGCCGACAAATGCGTCCTCCTTTTCCCCGAATTTGAAAGATGGGTCGGTGTGTCCTTCGTGGCCCACCATATCCCAGAATTCATAGCGCGGCCCAGCCAAACTCCAGTTTCCAATAATGGCGGCCGCTACTAAGTTTTAAAATTACTCATACTAATCTTTCTGGGTCACAAAATAAACTTTTAACATATTTTCAGGCAAGAAAGTAGTTGTGTAAACTTCAAATATCTGCTCGGTTTATCAAGATATCGCATATTTGCAAAACTGCTTCGACGTTTTCGGAGATGTCTGTTACCCACCAGCTCGACAGCTAGCCGGGAGCTCGAGGGTCACTGAAGCCGCCGAGAACGGCACAACTCCCGGCACATCATTTTCAGATCACTGCGGAGTTTCGCTGCTTGGGTTAAACGTAATATATAAGTCACTTAGACAACCTACAAATGTTATTGTTGGGCTTTTTTCAGTGTTTTGTTTGTTCGTGAGTAAATCGGTTTGGCTGAGATTAAAGTTCTTAGATTAGATAAAATAAAACTTTATTAATCCCCCTCCTCCTTGGTTTTCACACAGCTGACTAAACGTCAAACAGAAAACTGATCAAACAGAAGTGTGAGACGGTCGAGAATTTACGCCAGTGTCCTGTTATATTTTAGATAGCAAGGAGCAGACGGCTGAGTTTATTAAACTCCACCGAGACAGCGGTGACGCTAATCTGAAGGCGAGACCGTCCAATTTCCCCAGCCGTTTACTTCCGGCCTACCCGACCTTCTGAGGACCCGGCCCACGTAGACCGCGAAGGCCGGGTCCACAGGAGGATGCAGCCCATGAATTTGGACATGACCAGAGTCTGAAATCTCCCCCTGAGCAGGAAACAGGAAGCACGTCAGATTGAGTGATGAAACTGCTGACAGCAGGAGCATGTCATTGACGCAAGACACTGATGAACGTCATAAACAGCAGGAAGGGACGATCCGGGTCAGACGTGGGCTGCAAGGTGGCTTGCAGCAGCATAAACACACGGAGAGACGCAGGTGTGGAGTCTGTAAGCTAACCCTGAGGTTAGCATCGCCAAAAAACAACCGGATTCTTCTGCAGGAGCTTAAAATGATCGCTGTGAGAAACTGAAGCTTTATAATGCTTTTATAATCGTAACTGAACCAGACCACCTGACACGCACGCTAACATGCACCGTTAACACACACTGCTAAAACACAGAATAACACCAACACTAACACTCACTGCTAACATGCATGTTAACATACACCGCTAACACGCACGCTAACACTCACAGCTAACACACACTGCTAAAACACAGAATAACACACACGCTAACACTCACAGCTAACACACACGCTAACACACATCGCTAACACACACCGCTAACACACATAATAACACACACGCTAACACACATAATAACACACACGCTAACACTCACAGCTAACACACATAATAACACACACGCTAACACTCACAGCTAACACACATAATAACACACACGCTAACACTCACAGCTAACACACATAATAACACACACGCTAACACTCACAGCTAACACTCACAGCTAACACACATCGCTAACACTCACAGCTAACACACATAATAACACACACGCTAACACTCACAGCTAACACACATAATAACACACACGCTAACACTCACAGCTAACACACATAATAACACACACGCTAACACTCACAGCTAACACTCACAGCTAACACACATCGCTAACACTCACAGCTAACACACATAATAACACACACGCTAACACTCACAGCTAACACACATAATAACACACACGCTAACACTCACAGCTAACACACATAATAACACACACGCTAACACACACGCTAACACACACGCTAACACTCACAGCTAACACTCACAGCTAACACTCACAGCTAACACACATCGCTAACACTCACAGCTAACACACATAATAACACACACGCTAACACACACAGCTAACACACATAATAACACACACGCTAACACTCACAGCTAACACACAGAATAACACACACGCTAACACACACTGCTAACGGAGTTGATGTTTCCACACGTTTGAACCGACTGAGCATGCTCAGGGAGGTCAACCTCAGGATGAGGTCATGTGTCTGTACCTGCGTCCTGGCTGCCGTCTGTGAGCGGGTTCGGTTTGTTGGTGCTGGAGTGACGCCTCCTCCCTGAGATCAGCACGCTCCTGTAGACCTGAAACACGAACACAGAACATTGGAGAACATCAGCAGCAGCTTGTCACCCCTCGTTTTTCCTCACACAGCAAGCTGGAGGGAGGAAGAGTTCCTTACATTGCTGCTGGCCTGAGGCTGAGAGCGGTAACACTTCATGATGTTCTGGAAGGATCTGTCCTCTTTGGTCACCTGACAGAAGCAAACAGGTCACATGTTACTGGAGCACAGAGCTCACAGAGACGTTCCTCCTGCAGCACCAAGTCAAAGACGAGCAGAAAAGCTGAAAACAAGCGTGCTCAGCTTCCTGTTACCAGAGAGTCAAGAGTTGAGTGACAGTAAAGCTGGAGGCAGAGAGTTAACCCTTCAAAGCTCCTGCAGGTGAAGGTGGGATACCTCTGGCCTTTCTGAACTGAACCTGCTCTTCTTCTTTGTGAGTCTCAGAACATCTCTGAGCTCGTTGTCACGACGATGAAGAACCTGACTGACCTTGGCCATGACGTAGACGGCACACATGAGGAGCTGGTCCAGGTGTCGGTCCATCATCATGTCCGTGCAGTGGACCAGCGAGTACTCGAAGCAGGTCCAGATCTTCCTCCGGAGCTCCGGCATGATGTCCAGTCGGGCGCACAGGTCTCGGAGGCGGACGCTGGCGAGGTGGTACACCTGGGAGGAAACGCTGCAGGTAAACGAATCACACCTACACAGCGGAAGCAGAGCCGCACTGAGCATGTGCACGAGCACGTACCTTCCTGAAGAACAGTGACAGCGAGCCCTTCCTCAGCGCGCCGCCAGCTGGTTTAGGGGCCGGCTTGACAGTGGCTGGTTGCATGGCGATGGTGCTGGCGAGCGCCTGCGGGGGCAGCGGCTGCAGAGCGGCACCAGCCTGTCCTGTCACGCTCACCTGCACCGGGATGAAGGTAATCCCTCCACTCTCATTGGCTATCCCTGCAGAGAGGTCAAAGGTCAGAGGGTGCCGTTTCTCACCTTCACCTTCGGGCTCGTGTTTTCTGACCCTCACCCTGCACAGGGATGGTCACTGTCTGCCCGTTGTTGGCGGTCACGGTGGCAGTTGCCATAGTGACCACAGTCTGTCCCGCCGGGATGGCCGTGACGAGGCTCGCCTGGGTGGGCTTGGCGACAGCAGTGCTGGCGGAGCCACTGGAGGCGAGGCCGGGCTCGCTGTCCACGGGGTCAACAAAGAGACGGCGGCGAGCCGTGCTGGCCGGCGGTGAGCTGTAACGGTCCAACAGGGTGGTTGGGGAGGGGGACACACCTGTAGGAGGAAGAGGAGGGCCAATGAGCTCCAAGAGTCCTTTAGCCGCATCAGAAGTCACACACACACACACAGTGTGCAGGTGTGACAGGTATCAGGTGTGTGACCTTTGAGCGTGCTGCTGCTGCTGAGCTCGGCGCCGTGGCTGACCGGAGTGACGGGAACGCTGCCGGAGCTGCTCTCATCCTGCTGCTCCAGGTACTGAGGAGGCATCACCTGAAACACACACACCTGCTGATGAAACACACCTGAAACTTTGTTCAGCCAAACAAGAAGAGGAGAAGCGAGGACGAGACTTTCACGCAGCAGGCGGGACGTTTTTACGGATCAACAGGACCGGAATCAGCTGATCACAGCGAGGCCTCCTGCAGGTGTTATTCACCCAGAGTCAGAAACCACCAAACATGAAGGTCTGCAGTTACATTTGACCTCAGGACACACGAACAAAAAAGCACAAAGAAGGAAACACCGACACGTATATCATCAAACATGGACGGACCTCCTGGCAGCTGGGGGCGTGGTCTTTGGCCCCACGGAGGCTCTCCCACAGCGGGGAATCGCCAGTCCAGGCCAGACTCTCCAGGACCTGCTCCTCCACCTGGTTCAGGTGCTTCACCACCTCCCGAAACAGACCCTGCTCCGCCCGCACCAGCACCTCAATCACCTGCAGAGACAGACGACAAGCTTTCTTCATCCAACTGTTCATCCATCATCCATCCAAACATCATCCATCATCCATCCAATCATCTGGCGTTTTCTGAAAAACAAACCTTGTTAGGACCTACTTTTTGATGAGGGCGTATTGATACCTTGTAGAAGTGATAGGCAGGCAGCTGGAAGATGCCGAGCACGTTGGGGAAATCTCCAGGAGGTCTGTAGGAGAAGATGACGATCTCCAAGCAGCAGGCGAGCAGAGAGCGGTGGAAGATATCCTGCTCCAGAATACACTGCAACACACACACACACACACACACACACACACACACACACACACACACACACACACACACACACACACACACACTTTATAAGATGACTTTATCAGTACACGGCTGCATGTGAGATAATCTGAGAAAAACATTCAAACAGGAAGCAGATGAAGCAGTGATGGAGGCTGACATAAAGAAGGATTATTCTGATCTGTGACTCATGCAAAGTTGCTCTGAAAATGGAAATAAGTGTTTTCCCTCACAGACAGGTCGGCGTCGCCCAGAATCATCTTCTCTCTCTCGATGACTGACTCCAGGATCCTGTAGTAGAGCGCCTCTGCCAGGTGGAAGTACTTCACCGCCATGTCTGCGAGGACAAACGTTACTCGGTCACAGCAGGTCGCTCGTGTGCAGTGATGCGAGGCTACGTGCATACCTTTGCCCATGGCCCTGCCCCCGTCTGTGGCGCCGTCCTCGTAGTGCTGGGAGAAGACGTCGAACATGTCGTTCAGGCGCCGGCTGATGGCGTTGCTCGGGTCTCTGGCGCAGCTCCTGGGCGAAACGAGAGCAGGCGTGTTGAAAGGGTCAGAGTTAAAGACGACGTCAGACACGCTGACACGTACCTGAGCGTCTCGGCCAGCTTGGCGCTCGGCCCCTGCTTGGTGCCCGACAGCAGCGTGTGGAGACGCCCCACGCTCTTCATGGCGGAGGAGAGCGGAGACGCCAGGCTGCCCTCCTGCACGTACTTCCTGCCCGTCAGTGGGGTGGAGACTTTCAGAGCCGAGGCCTGGGGGGGAGGTGGCATGTTAGCGAGGTGGGAAGCAAACCAATCAGAGAGCGTAAAAGAGGCAAGGTCAGGTCTTACAGCGAGGCTGGTGTGGAGCCTGAAGGTGGCGCTGTTCTGGTGCTCCGCCCCCTCGCACAGGCAGGGCCCCGGGGTGCCAATGTCCTCGCTCGCTCCCTCGCCGGTGAAGATCCTCTCGTCCAGGCTGCCTGTGGCCAAAACGTGCTCCTCGTACAGGCGGCTGAGCGCCAAACTGAGGGCGAATCAGAGCAGAGGGCGGTCAGCGGCGTCTACGTGCTGTTACCATGACCCGTCACCAGGGGGCGGAGTCAGAAACACGTGGGTCTTTAGTTTACCCCCTGCTACAGGTAAACAGCTCCAATTAACCAACACAGAACGGCCTTCAAACTTACAGACTGTCTCCAAAGTTCATGGGGTCCAGGAAGCCGGTCAGACTGTCCTCCTTTCCTCGGAGAATCTGCCAACGGACACGAGAGGAAGCTGAGTGTAGCGCCAACACGGTTCCTACCTGTGCAGGTACGAAGCTGCTCTATGTGACCAAACCAACCAATATTATTATTCATTTACATTTAATCGTATAAAACTTTAAATGATTTCTGATGTTTGATGTGATTATTATTTATCAGCAGAGCTCTGCAGAGCAGACAAACAGCCAACATGTTAAAGACGCGCTCGCTTTACTGCACTCTGCATCCCTGACGTGTTCAACACCGGGGCTCACACTCAGTCTCAGTTCTCAGTCCCAAGCTGCTCCGACTGTGCTGTGGGCCGGACCATAGTCTTTGCTGGGCTGATTCTGGCCCCCGGGCCTTATGTTTGACCCCTCTGCTTTAACCCAGATCACTAACATGCACTTTTCCAACACCCTCACTAACGCCGCGTGTGAAACACACGCCCGTCATTCTGCTTTTACCCCGTGGAGTGGCTCCAAACCAACAGAGGAAACCTCGCCGAGGCTCTCGAGGCCCGGCACCCGCTCAGGTGTGTTCACCTGAGTGAAGGTGTGGGAGGAGGTGGCTCACCCTCTTGTGGAAGAGCTTCTTGATGAAGGGTTTCCAGAAGTGCTCTTTGACCCCTTTGGCCTCCAGCACCAGGCCGTCGTGCAACTGGCACAGCTGCTCCATGAAGCAGAACGGGCCCGAGGCCGGCCGGAAGTCCTTGGTGCCGAAGTCCTCAGGAAGCCCTGTGGGACGGAGAGACAGCGTTACCATGGAGACATGACAACACACAAATTGTGTTATTTTTAACGATAACATCATTTAAACTTTCATTCCTCGTGTGTTAACCCCACAGCGGCCCCAGGAGGCTCCACCTCCTCAGTCGCGCTGATGATATTGTTCAGCTCTAATCCTGGTTCTACTGCAGCTGATTCAATCCCAGGATAATGAAATCCTGATCGCTGGTCTGTTGGTTCAGCCAGCACGACCTTCTTCCTGTTTAACAGGCAGGTATTTAACCCAAACCTTCAGGAGCGTCTCGTGTCACCTGAGCGGGCTGAACCGCGCCCTCCCGCGCCCTCCCGCCTCTAAACATGCACCTTTCTTTAAATGTTAGTTTCATGCCGAAACGCTGCTCGTGGGCGGAGTGTTCAATGAAGCAGGCGAGCTCCCCGAGTCTGACCTCGCTCGGCTCTAGGGTTGTGCCTGACGGGATCACGTGGTGTTTCGGGGCCTCACGGGGGCGCACAGGAAACCCGACAGGAAGTAAGGGCAGCGCTGACAGAGCCTGCTGCCGGCTCCACCTTTGATTTATTTGAGGTGTGACCCAATGCTGCAGGTGAGCGATAAGCAGGCTTCCTCTGCAGCCGACATGATTTATTCAAAGAACTGGAGACGTTACTACAGCAACCAAACTAAACCGAGCGTGAACAGCACGTTAACAGAGGCAGGAACGATGTGTACGTCAGCCTCAGGACGCCACCTTTGAACTCGGGGTTCAGCAGGTCCTTCCTGGCGTTGCACAGCAGGGCGTTGGTGAAGACGAGGTCGAGGGCGCACAGCAGCAGGTGGTACGAGTTCACCAGGTCGTCGCTGATCATGGGGAAGTTCCCTGAAAGAAGAAGCAGAAACATCATCGAGGTGCAAACCGGACTCATCAGCGTGCATGAGCAGAACCAGAGCCGAGAGCAGGAAGTGAGCCGCACGCCGAGACCTGGCGTTCCAGCTGAGTGGCTGCTGGGACGAGATTGAAGCTTCACAGTTCTGATTATTTATTATCCCATTTCTGCAGCTCCCAACAATAACGCAGAGAAACACCACACACGTGAGCGACAGTGGGGAGGAAAAACCTCCACCTGTCTGTGACGAGCTGTGGTTTGCACCAGGGCGCTGTGACGGACTTCTCTGACATCATTAAACAGGAAGTGCTTACCTTTGGCGTGGACAAACAGCACCCAGCAGAAGTTGAAGACCTCGGTCACGGTGCATGGGTGGCGTCTGCAAAACAAAGAGCGCACATATGTTACCAGGCAGCACTGCAGACCCGCCCCCGCCTGGCGACCACACCAACAAACACCAAAGAACTGAATACTGAGCGGTTAGCATGAAGGTGAGGTCAGAGGTTACGGTCCCACCTCTGCTTGCGGCTGCGGTGCACTCGCGGCGGCTCCTCTGACGGCGCCCTGAAGATGGATTTGAAGATGGGGACGTACTTCTTGAAGATGACGGCGGACACGATGAAGTTCCTCTCCAGCTTGTCGGTGCTCTGACGGAAGTCCGGCGGCAGGTCAGCCATGTCCTGCCACTTCTTCATCTTACTGAAGAACTCGATGAGGCTGAGGAGGAGCAGAGGGCGGGGACATGAGGAGCGAGCCGAGCCACAAAGATGATGTAATAAAAACCTTGTGGTCGCCTCTAAACCCTTCACAGAGCGCACATCCCATTTTATTCTATTTTTATTTATTCATCATTTTAAATATTTTGTAGCTGATATATTTAGTTTTCCTGCTCGTTTCCAGCTGTTTGTGTGTCTGAGTGGTTCTCGCGTTCCCTCGCGTTCATAGTCTTTTGTCTATTTCCTGTTTTATTTTGAAGGTCTGCCTCTGTTACTGTGCCTGCTGGCCCCGCCCTGATTCTCTTCACCTGGGTTACCTGCCTGGCCGTGTGTCGTTATGTCATCAGTGATTGTGTTTCTGTGGGTGTGAAGGTGGAGAGGGGCACACCGACCTCATCTCGGAGCAGCGCAGGATTCGGGTCAGAGAGACGTAGTTCCCCTCGGCCGTGCCTTTTCCTACCGTGGGCACAGACGACCTGCAGGCCACGTAGAGGGCGCACGCCAACCAGTGCAGCTCGCTGCCCTGCGACAGGAAACAAGATGACAGGAAGCTTTGCAGACGTTAATGAATAAATATAATTTTTATTTAAAAGGACGAAGGGCGCATCGAGGGACGGACAGCACTCTCATCTCCTTCCCTCTCGTTTCCTTCGGTAGTGAACACTTGCTCCCTGAGCAGAGAGCTCAGGCTGTGACGTCGCTCTGTGCCGAGGCTGACCTCCATGATCTGGACCTGAGCTTTTCTAAAACAACTCAGGAACCTGAGTTTGAACCCATCCTAAGCAGATCTAATGTAAGAATACAAAATAAGGTTTGACTCCACACAGCCTCCTGTGACTAAAAACACCTATAAATAACTTCAGGTGTACCCCGCCCCTCAGCCTGTGACGACAAACCCCGCCCCTCAGGCGTTCCTGGGTATTTAATGGTCATACTCAGTGTACTTAGAGCAATCATGAAGTAAAATAAACCGCCATACTGCTCAGATCCAAGTACTCACAGTACTTAAAGTACTCGTTATGCTGATATTAGTGTAGCACAGTTCTTTATTATTACTGTGTTTAATACCTCGGACTGCTGGGCGGAGCAACATAAACACCACCTTCACCTGATGGAGGAGGAAACACCCTGCAGGGCACCGAAGTACTCGAGTAAAAGTATTCAGATATTTGTTGCTGTAGAAGAACGACAGCGCTACAGTTAAAGAGGCATCCGCCCGCCCCCTGGGGACACGCCCCTGCCCCTGGACGCCGAGACCCGTCAGAAACACGTCACAGAGCCACCTGTCCAGGTGAGCGTGCTTACCTCCAGGGTGAAGTTCCTGCTGATGTTCTCGTAGCTCCCCCACGCCTCCCCGCTCGCCTCCTCGTCCATGTTCAGCGCCCTGCAGAGCTCCTCGAACCCGCGGCGCGCTCTCTGCGCGGTTTCGTCCTCGTCGCTCATTTTCACCGCACTGACCGGACAGTGTCGACCCCGCCGGGCACAGGGGGCCTCCCGCGGCGCGCGGACACGCTATTCACGGGGCTGATGTCCTGAATAACGCCGTTATTACCGAGCACCGGGGCTCCCGGCCTGCGAGGCCATTTAAAAGTCCTTTGACTGACAGATACGCACGCATGCGCGGCTGCCAGCCACAGCGTCAAACGTCACGTCTCAGCGTACGTGCTTTAGCGAATAGCACAAATAACGTAGCGGGGCCCCGCCCACTAAGGGTGCGTAGCTGAGTGTGAGTGGGTGAGCCCACCTGTCAATCACACTGGTGCTGCTTCCGGTTGTTTTGTGTTTTTCGCTGGTGTGGCGCTCCGCTCGCCCGGAAGTCCATCTGAAAAACATTAAATTATAACTTTTGTAAAATCTGTGATCGGTAAAAGGCGGGAAACACAAACCTGTGCAAACGTTTAAATGAGCGCTCATCGTTCGGCTCTCATTAAACTGCTGCACAGGTCCTCACAGTGCAGTGAAAGCGAAGGATGAAACGGGACAAAGACTCAGCTGTCAGAACAACCCAAATAAAGCTGCTCAACCACGACATTAGTGTGTGAAAGGAAAGCAGTCATTATATCTCAGGAGAGTTTGATAGATTAATGCTGCAGTTACCACAAAACTGTGACTGTGGGCAGCAGATTAGACCCTGAGTACATCCTGGCTGTGCTGTAGCACTGTACACACCAACCCTTCAGATTCTTTAATAATCAGCTGAGGCCTGACCCACACTGCCTGACTGTGGGTGTGTGGAAATCAGTGCAGATGACAGAGATCATTCACTAAACAGCAGATAGGAACCCAAACGAGTCATAAAAATAAAGATGTTAGTCAGAGTTATTGCACTTTGTTTATGTGTTGAATTAAATCTCAGATTCTATAAATTGATTGTAGTTTTGTTTAGAATCTGGAGATGACTCTACACCTTTAAATATCATCACTAATAAAGGTCTTAATGAACTTAAACTGTGACTCGTGCATTTGTCTCACGGTCCTCAACAAAATGTTATTATCATAAAGTTAATTTACCGTTAATTTGAACACGCAGAACTCACGCACACATTTCTTCACCTCATGCTGGATTTTCTGCGATGCAATCAAGTGTTAATTATTGTAAAGTTGTAAATGTTTCGTCTTCTTCTTGCAGCGGCTCCTTTCAATAAAGTGTTAAAGACAGAATAATAGAACAATAAACTCACTTAGAGACTGAAGTCATCACTTTAGGAATGTGTCAGAAACTCAGACTCATTATAATGATCTTACCACCGTTTTTTAAAGCTACTGAAAGCTTGCAGTGCTGATATAAACTCCATCCTGAGATTAATCTTTGTCGATTATTGTTGCATTCTCTCCGTCCAGCTCAGCGGCTCACATCGATGTAGAAACATGCATCTCGTCTGGAGCGACGGCCTTGCAGGTCTCTGTCACTCGTTGTTTAACCTCGTCTCCTTCCTGTTCAGCCGGCCGCACAGACGGAGGTTCCTTCTTCTGTTGTAACACGCCATCCTAGTCACATGTTGTCACGTGTTAAGAATTCTGAAGTCTCCTTCAGATCCTTTCACATATGTGTGCATCTTGTACAGTCTTTGATAACTCTTCCTTCTTTAAAGTAACAGGAAGTGATTTTCTTGTGTTTTTACGTTGTTTTCTTGGTCTTTTGTCGCCTATTTGAGTGTTGTTTGGTTTTTAAGGTCTGTAGTACGCTAACGCTGGCAAGTTTATCGCCTTATTTCTGTGGATCTTCAGAACTGTAATTTTTCCAACTGTCCTTTAAAGTTCATCTCTATACATCAGGCTGCAGTGTGCTGTTGGTTCCTGAATGAACTGATTTGTGTTTTTAAGGTGAGAAAATTATTTAAAGGTGCTACCCAAACATTCCTCTGACTTTCTCGTTCCCATCTTGCCTGAATCAGACTTGAAACCAGTGACTGAGACCAGAATCTCATCACTGAGGTCAGAGGTCAAGCTGAGCAGGAGACTCATTATCCAGTCAATCTTCAGAGGACTCGCCCCCTGCTGGACAGCAGCGGGACTGCAGGTCGTCAAGGTCAGTGACCAAACTCCTTTAACACACAGCTGCCCACCTCCGGAAAGACCTCAGCTTTCACAGGATGGACACAAGCCAACCACACACAGCGCCACCTGCAGGGCCTTTTAAGAATTTTCTATCTCTTTGCATTTCTGCTGATCATACTGTTAGATATGTTTCATATGCTGTGGTATAAAATGTGACACAAGGAGGCCGTTTAATGATTTTCTAATAAAGTTTCACTTATCAACTGACTACCTCATTAAAATAATCATCATATTAATCAATTCAAGTAATTTTATTTTTGTTATGCATCATCATGAAGAAAGCTCTGTGTAGTGGCAATTCCTTTTGTTTGACAAACCAAACATCCCACAATTAAAAGTCCACAAGCCACTGCTGCACTGAGATACTATTTCGTACGCAGGCGAAAGAAGTCCACTGTCCAAACTTTAAAGTTGCGTTTTTATGGTTTATTCATCCAGTTTGGCAATAACAAGATCCATTTTTTGTTACTTCCTGCTGCTTCTCCTGCTCTGGTAAAAAACCACAGGCCCACCCCAGTGCATGCTGGTCCTATACCAGTCTCTCTATTTATAGAAACAAAATGGCCCTACAGCTCTTATTGTCATGGTTGCGGCTGTGTGCAGGCTGGATGAGGACCCAATCGCAAACTCACGGAGGCAGGAATTAACTCAAACTTCACAGCTTTATTGCTGGACGGAAAAACCATACAAACTAAACTGGAAAGTATAACATGTTACACGGAAAAACACACGGCCATGGATGAGGGAGAACGCGACACAGAACTGAGGGAGACGCAGACATAAATACACAGAAGGTTAGCGAGGGAAGTGGGAGCACACGGGGAACACAGCTGACACTGATAATCATAACAAGACACGGCAGAAGTGAACGCAACACTGACGGGAGACGGGCAAAGTAAAACAGGAAGTACAGAGGTTCAGACAGGAGGAGAGAGCACGGGGAAAACACAGATATAACGGGCTGGGGAAAACATGGAATAAAACACAAGGAGAGACGAGGGCTCACAAATACACAGAGGGGCACACAAGGGGTAAGAGTCACAAGGGGAAAACACTTAGGGAACAACGTAACAGGGCAGCCCAGGAAACATGGCCTAAATAAGGAGCAAAATACAAAAATACATGAAACTAAGAATACTGGGCCAACATGGCCCAGGATCATGACACTTATTGACTGATTTAACAAGGTAAAATCAAACAAATAAAACATTGAAACAAATATTAACCTACAAATAAACTTGTAAATAAACCCCAAAATATAAGTAAACTAACAACAAACTTTAACTAATTTCAAAATAATAAAAAATAAAGAACAGATAGCTCCAACACTCTGTAAAGTCTCTCCTTCATCCTGAGCTCAGCTTCAGCTTAAAGGACGCTCCTCCCACTGAGGTGTTGACAGCGCTCTTCCTTGCTCACCTGCAGGAGGCGCCGCTTCCAGCAGAGATGCAGACAGCTGCAGCTTCAGAGGCGGGAGGCGGTCTGCGAGCTCCCACCATGCCCCAGGTAGAGCGACTGCTGAGGGAAGGCTTGGCCTGCAGGGGATGCTCACCTGGAGGGAGACACCGTACAAACGCCCTGAGACGGCCCGAGGGAGAAAACCTGTTTGCAGCTCCACAGTTTCATTTTAGAAGAATTAAATAAATAATAAATAATAAAATAAAGACTTTTCTTCAAGTGCTGAGAATGAAATGTTTGAATAATATTGGAAAATGTGGATGTCTCAAAATGACTTTCTTAAACTCCATATGAAACATCATCAGCAATAATGCTAATGATTAAGCTAGCACTTTGGTGACAGTGGGAAAGAAAAACCCCTTTTAACAGGAAGAAGGGAGATGATGATGATGATGATGATGATGATGATGATGATGATGGTGATGATGATGATGCTGCTGCTGCTGATGAGAGTGATGATGATGTTGATGAGAGTGATGATGATGAGAGTGATGATGATGATGATGATGATGCTGCTGATGAGAGTGATGATGATGTTGATGAGAGTGATGATGATGAGAGTGATGATGATGATGAGAGTGATGATTCTGCTCCAAATGTCCTGAATCTGAAAAGCTGAGTTTTGATCTTGTGTCTTTTTGGTGTTTCACAGAAGAAGGTCCTGAGTTCACCATGGCCGGGGTCTTTCTGTGTGGAGTTTGCATGTTCTCCCCGTGGTTGCGTGGGTTCTCTCCCACAGTCCAAACAGATGCAGTTAAGTGGGGGCAGGTTAACTGGTAACTCTAAATTGCCCATAGGTGCGAATGGTTTTCTGTTTCTATGTGTTAGCCTGGCGACCTGTCCAGGGTGTACCCTGCCTCTTGCTGATGCGGAAGAGGATGCATGGATGGATGTTTTCCTCTAAAACCAGTTCAAAAATAAAGATATTCCTTTTTGAGGAAACTTGGCCATCTTTAAAATGACAGAATGAAGATTTTAGAGCTGAAAGTTTTATTTTCTGTGAAAAAAAGTTTTTATGAGTTAATAATTTTCAGCCTTTTCACATGTTTGGAGTCTGTGTGGAAAGAGCTCCAAACTTTATTTATTCTGACACAGCTGCAGTAGCTGGATGTAACTGGTCCCAGTCCTGATCCTCGTCCCGGTTCCAGCTGCTGCTTCAGGCTCTGAGCGTGCTCACATAAAAAAGGTCAAAGGGTCATGTGACTACCATGACCTGGTTGTAAATATGTTAGAGGGTTAGACCAGCTGTTGGCTTCAAAACGATGTGTGACAAGCAGATCGCCTCCACTGTGGGCGGAGCTTTAAGATCCCTGCTACACGATGTCTGCCTTTTGTTTATCATTTCAGCTCAGTCAACAACAAAAAATCTCTTAAATCTATTTTATTTATCAATTTTATTATTTGTAACTTCATTGTTATGAACTCCCAGTGGAGGGGCCCCTTTTGAGTATGTACCCAGGACCCCCCAGGCTCTAGGACTGCCACTGTGTCATCTGTGGCTGCATAAACGAGACTTACAGATAGAAAAGTTTAAATGTTTTATATTTATAGTTTATGATTTAAAAAGGACACATAAGTGTAAACGTGCCAAACAAGAAACACACCATCAGACATAAATGCATAAAATCACATCATAAACCATCAGTGTAGTGTAAAAATGATCTGTACGCATTGATGAGCTGCTGTGACGTCACAGCTTTTAGGAACGATAGCTGTGTCCCAAACGTCGCTGCATCCTCCGGAGGCCGCATTTGAAGGCCGATTACGTCACAGCCAGGCGGCGAAGGCTGTCCCAATTCGTCAACTCCTTCAAATGCGTCCTTCATTTCCCCGAATTTGAAGGATGGGTCGGGTGTGTCCTTCGTGGCCCACCATATCCCAGAATTCATAGCGCGGCCCAGCCAAATTTCAGCTGCCAACAATGGCGGCCGCTACTAAGTTTTAATATTACTCTCATTACTCTTTCTGGGTCACAAAATAAACGTTTAAGTTTATATTTATATTTTCAGGCGAGAAAGTAGTTGTGTAAACATCAAATATCTGCTCGGTTTATCAAGATATCGCATATTTGCAAAAGTGCTTCGACATTTTCGGAGATGTCTGTTACCCACCAGCTCAATATCAAGCCGGGGGGTTCAATGATCACTCGAGCCGGCGAGAGCAGCGGACTCCCGGCTTCATCGTTTTCAGACCCCCGCTCTTTCGCTACTCAGGTTAAACATGATATATAAGTCACTCGGATAACTCAAAAATGTAATTGTTTGGCTTTTTTCCGTGTTTGGCTGAGATTAAAGTTATTAGATTAAATAAAATAAAATAAAGTAAAATAAAATAAAAGGTGATGCCCAGCAGGGGGCGCTCTGAGCAAACAGACTGCAGGCAGCCTCCCCCTCTGCTTCCCGCAGCATCACCTGCCACCGCCTCTAACGAGGTTTCACAAAGTGTGAAGCAGGAAGCAGACGTTTCAGTCGGCTGTGCAGGTTAAAGTTTCAGTGGCTGTCAGTCTGGGCAGGTTGGTTTCACTGCAGAGGGTCAGAGGAGGGCGGAGCTCCACATCACCTCCATCACACACGTCAACGCATCAGCACCACAGTTTTCTGCCAGTTTCCAGCTTTTAATCATCACGCTTGTGTCAGATAATTGTGGTGATCATGATCTTTTATTTCTCAGTATTCTCTGACACGATTAACGGTCAGGTTTACCTGTGTCCACCTGAGAAGGCGAATAAAAGAGAAAAACAAACTTTCACTTTATTAAAGCAACACGAAGAGAATAAATGAAATATGATGGCTGATGAAATGAAATGATTTCATTTGCTGGGGCAGGTGGAGAGGAGCGAGCGGAGCAGAGGGTCAGACGGCGGGGATGCAGGCTGAAACGGCACTGCAATCACTGGAGATTCTGGGTAATTTTGAGGGACGGCGTGTTTGCAGGAGCTGCAGGGAGCCGCCTGCTGGCCGTCCCAGCTGCTGAGGAGGAGCTGCGTGGCAGGAGGTGGCAGGAGGGTTTGAGTGGCATCACCAGGCGACAGCTGCCGGCCCACGGCTGCACCCCTCGCCGCCTCGCCAGGATGCTCCTCACCGTCTGACAGCGTAAACACACAGCTGGAAGCTGGTGGAGGGGAGGTGACGGGGAGTCGCTCGGGGGGGCTGAGGGACTCTGAACAGGCCGGGAGGTGAACCCGAGCTGTCCATCTGGCACCGTCAGAGGAGGCGCAATTAAACGTATTCCTCAGACTTTCCATCATATAAATTATTATTATTATTGTTACTATTGTTATTATTGTTAATATTATTGTTATTGTTATTATTGTTAATATTATTATTAATAATAATAATAATAATATTATTGTTATTGTTATTATTGTTAATATTATTGTTATTGTTATTATTGTTAATATTATTGTTATTGTTATTATTGTTAATATTATTATTAATAATAATAATAATAATAATATTGTTATTGTTATTATTGTTAATATTATTATTATTAATAATAATAATATTATTGTTATTGTTATTATTGTTAATATTATTATTAATAATAATAATAATATTATTGTTATTGTTATTATTGTTAATATTATTGTTATTATTGTTAATATTATTATTATTATTAATAATAATAATAATAATAATAATAATAATATTATACTTTATTATTTTATTTGCATTTTTTAATCACTAGGGTTTGAGAGTAACGAAATTTCTATTCTCTGTATGTCCTGTACATGTGGCAGAATTGACAAATAAAGTTGACTTGACTTGACTTGACAAACCTTCAGCTTTTAAAAAGCAGCGCGGGAAGTGTCCGCCTGGCCGTCTGCGCCGGAAACGCCGCACAGTTCTGCTCAGGTGTTCGCTCAGGTGCTGATTGGCCGTTCACCTCTCCCCCGTCCTCACGCCTCCAACCTGAAAAACACAAACAGGACAAAGACGTAAAACCACAGAAGATTTATGGACAAATAAAAACTGTCTGAATCCAGCAGAAGAGTCGGTGTGTGTGAGCTGTGCCTGCTGCAAAGAAACCTCCGGCTGTGGATGAATACGGCGATAAAATAGTTCACGTGGCTGAGCCACAGTGACATAAAGAGCAGATCTCTTTAAATTTAGTTTTTCAGATCAAAACTGTAATTTGTGGTCGTGCACACAGCTCTGCAGATGTCTGCGGCGGAGGTCGCGATGTGCAGCCTCGGCCTCCTGAACGTGAACCCTGTTCGGATTTCTCCCTGAATCCGGCTCATTGTGAGGAGAGCTTAGGATCCTCGCTCGGCCCATTTGTCGCTGCGGGATCAGGATCAAACTCAAAAGACGAGCTGCTGCATCTGAAATGTGCACAAGTGGTTGGTTAAAGCGAGCCCCCACCGCACGTGGAGGAAATGCAGGAGGTGTAAGCCTCTTAGCGCCTCGTATCCTCTGAGGGTCGCGCTGAAATTGAACAGCTTCCAGCTTTTCCCTCTTGTTTGTCAGAGCAGATGTTGGAGCTCAATGGGAAGCTTAATGCTACCTACCCTCCACGCCGTATCGCCTCCCATCATGCCGAGCGTGTCGGGGGGGCAGATAAAGAAAACGTTTAGCCTCATTCATCTGCCTGATGGCACGCTGACGCTACAAAGACTCTCCTGCTGTCAGAAAATGAATCGCAGAGAAACATTCAGAGCAAAGACGCCGGCCTGTAATCTGGACACTGGGATTATACTCTGAAGGCTGTCACTGCGGTACGGTGGCTCTGAAGGTCACGCACATTTACTAAAAACATGAATAAAGAGAAAATCACAAACATGTGGGAGACCTGCTGCACGGAGAGAAAACGCTCAGCGGCGAGGCCCCGCTGAAGGCCGAGAGACACGTGCCGCGTTTCAGGGACAGCTGTGTTTGCAGGGTCTCATCTTGTTTTTGGGATTAGGCGTGTCTGTCAGATTAGAACAGAATCAACTGTCGTTGTACATGATGCGTGCTGCACACCGGCTGTGCTGGAGTAAAATAGAAATATGAAGAAATCGATACAGACACATCGCAGAACGATTCAGTCGTGTTTGGGGGCGCGGCCTTCAGTCGTGTTCGCTGGAGCGTGTTTCGCTGATGAAGTCGTTTAGCTTCTTGGTCGTGTTTGTCTGACTTCACTGGATTTTTGAGATCATTTTACTCTTAAATGTTGACTTTAAGTAATTGGATTACATGTAAATTTCCCACATCAGGAGTTTGATGTAAAGTGTTATTAAGAATTATTAAGAACAACATAATTAACTAAATAAACTCTGCATTTAAATTATAATTACTAAATAAATATTAATGTAAATTTAAAAAAGTATTAAAATAAAAATATTGAAACTTTATACGTTTTTCAGTGCTGTGGTTACGCAAAGTAGCCACGGAGGAAGACGCGGCGTGGGGGGAGGCGTGGTGTAGGGGCGGGAGGTTTAGAAGCAGCCAATCCGAGAGCATCATTCATCTCGTTTTAATTTAGAAACATAACGTCTGCAGAGGTGTGTGCGTGTGTGTTTGAGTGTGTGTGTTTGAGTGTGTGTGTGTGTGTGTTTGAGTGAGTGTGTTTGAGTGTGTGTGTGTGTGTGTGTTTGAGTGTGTGTGTGTGTGTTTGAGTGTGTGTGTGTCTGTGAGTGTGTGTCGTTTGTGTTTGAGTGTGTGTGTGTGTTTGAGTGTGTGTGTTTGAGTGTGTGTGTGTGTTTGAGTGTGTGTGTGTGTGTGTGTTTGAGTGTGTGTGTTTGAGTGTGTGTGTGTGTGTGTGTTTGAGTGTGTGTGTTTGAGTGTGTGTGTGTGTGTTTGAGTGTGTGTGTGTGTGTGTGTGTGTGTGTGTGTGTGTGTGTGTGTGTCTGTGAGTGTGTGTCGTTTGTGTTTGAGTGTGTGTGTGTGTGTGTGTGTGTTTGAGTGTGTGTGTGTGTGTTTGAGTGTGTGTGTTTGAGTGTGTGTGTGTGTGTGTGTGTTTGAGTGAGTGTGTTTGAGTGTGTGTGTTTGAGTGAGTGTGTGTGTGTGTGTGTGTGTGTGTGTGTCTGTGAGTGTGTGTGTGTGTGTTTGAGTGTGTGTGTTTGAGTGTGTGTGTTTGAGTGTGTGTGTGTGTTTGAGTGTGTGTGTTTGAGTGTGTGTGTGTGTGTGTGTGTTTGAGTGAGTGTGTTTGAGTGTGTGTGTTTGAGTGAGTGTGTGTGTGTGTGTGTGTGTGTGTGTGTCTGTGAGTGTGTGTGTGTGTGTTTGAGTGTGTGTGTTTGAGTGTGTGTGTGTGTTTGAGTGTGTGTGTTTGAGTGTGTGTGTGTGTTTGAGTGTGTGTGTGTGTGTGTGTGTGTGTGTGTGTGTTTGAGTGTGTGTGTTTGAGTGTGTGTGTGTGTGTGTGTTTGAGTGTGTGTTTGAGTGTGTGTGTGTGTGTTTGAGTGTGTGTGTGTGTGTGTGTGTGTGTGTGTGTGTGTGTGTGTGTGTGTGTGTGTCTGTGAGTGTGTGTCGTTTGTGTTTGAGTGTGTGTGTGTGTGTGTGTGTGTTTGAGTGTGTGTGTGTGTGTTTGAGTGTGTGTGTTTGAGTGTGTGTGTGTGTGTGTGTGTTTGAGTGAGTGTGTTTGAGTGAGTGTGTTTGAGTGTGTGTGTTTGAGTGAGTGTGTGTGTGTGTGTGTGTGTGTGTGTGTGTGTGTCTGTGAGTGTGTGTGTGTGTGTTTGAGTGTGTGTGTTTGAGTGTGTGTGTGTGTTTGAGTGTGTGTGTTTGAGTGTGTGTGTGTGTTTGAGTGTGTGTGTTTGAGTGTGTGTGTGTGTGTGTGTTTGAGTGTGTGTGTTTGAGTGTGTGTGTGTGTGTGTTTGAGTGTGTGTGTGTGTCGTTTGTGTTTGAGTGTGTGTGTGTGTGTGTGTGTGTTTGAGTGTGTGTGTGTGTGTTTGAGTGTGTGTGTTTGAGTGTGTGTGTGTGTGTTTGAGTGTGTGTGTGTGTGTGTTTGAGTGTGTGTGTGTGTGTTTGAGTGAGTGTGTGTGTGTGTGTGTGTTTGAGTGTGTGTGTGTGTGTTTGAGTGAGTGTGTGTGTGTGTGTGTGTGTGTGTGTGTGTGTTTGAGTGTGTGTGTTTGAGTGTGTGTCTGTGTGTGTGTGTGTTTGAGTGTGTGTGTGTGTGTGTGTGTGTGTGTTTGAGTGAGTGTGTGTGTGTGTGTGTTTGAGTGTGTGTGTGTGTGTTTGAGTGAGTGTGTGTGTGTGTGTGTGTTTGAGTGTGTGTGTGTGTGTTTGAGTGAGTGTGTGTGTGTGTGTGTGTTTGAGTGAGTGTGTGTGTGTGTGTGTGTTTGAGTGTGTGTGTTTGAGTGTGTGTGTGTGTGTCTGTGTGTTTGAGTGTGTGTGTTTGAGTGTGTGTGTGTGTGTTTGAGTGTGTGTGTTTGAGTGTGTGTGTGTGTGTGTTTGAGTGTGTGTGTTTGAGTGTGTGTGTTTGAGTGTGTGTGTGTGTGTGTGTGTGTGTGTGTTTGAGTGTGTGTGTGTGTGTGTTTGAGTGTGTGTGTGTGTGTGTGTGTGTGTGTTTGAGTGTGTGTGTGTGTGTGTGTGTGTGTTTGAGTGTGTGTGTGTGTGTTTGAGTGTGTGTGTGTGTGTGTGTGTGTGTGTGTGTTTGAGTGTGTGTGTGTGTGTGTGTGTGTGTGTGTGTGTGTGTGTTTGAGTGTGTGTGTGTGTGTTTGAGTGTGTGTGTGTGTGTGTGTGTTTGAGTGTGTGTGTGTGTGTTTGAGTGTGTGTGTTTGAGTGTGTGTGTGTGTTTGAGTGTGTGTGTGTGTGTGTCTGTGAGTGTGTGTGTCTGTGAGTGTGTGTGTGTCTGTGAGTGTGTGTGTCTGTGTGTGTGTGTGTGTGTGTCGTTTGTGTTTCTGGAATCTTCTCCCTGTTATTTGTATTTAAGCAGATTCATTCATATTTTAACTCTCAGGATTTATAACTTTGTAAAACTGTTTTTTGTGTGTTTGTTGTGTTTTCAGTCTTTCTTTGGTCGAGTTCGTGTGATTTTGTCTCACCTGAGATTTTTACATTTTGTACGTTTGTAGATTTTCTTCAATAAAAAACGGTCTGCTGATCTCGGCTGTCATCAATATCTCCACATTGTGTTTGTTTCTGATTTAAAGGTTTCTTTCCTCTTGCCCTCCCCTCCTGCCCTCCCCTCCTCCCCTCCTGTCCTCCCCTCCTGCCCTCCCCTCCTGCCCTCCCCTTCTGTCCTCCCCTCCTGCCCTTCCCTCCTGTCCTCCCCTCCTGTCCTCCCCTTCTGCCCTCCCCTCCTCCTCCCCTCCTGTCCTCCTCTCCTGTCCTCCCCTTCTGCCCTCCCCTCCTGTCCTCCCCTCCTGTCCTCCCCTCCTGTCCTCCCCTTCTGCCCTCCCCTCCTGTCCTCCTCTCCTGTCCTCCCCTTCTGCCCTCCCCTCCTCCTCCCCTCCTGTCCTCCCCTCCTCCTCCCCTCCTGTCCTCCTGCCCTCCCCTCCTGTCCTCCCCTCCTCCTCCCCTCCTGTCCTCCCCTCCTGTCCTCCCCTCCTGTCCTCCTGCCCTCCCCTCCTGCCCTCCCCTCCTGTCCTCCCCTTCTGTCCTCCCCTCCTGTCCTCCCCTTCTGCCCTCCCCTCCTCCTCCCCTCCTGTCCTCCTCTCCTGTCCTCCCCTTCTGCCTTCCCCTCCTCCTCCCCTCCTGTCCTCCCCTCCTGTCCTCCCCTCCTCCTCCCCTCCTGTCCTCCCCTCCTGTCCTCCTGCCCTCCCCTCCTGCCCTCCCCTCCTGTCCTCCTGTCTTCCTGCCCTCCCCTCCTGCCCTCCCCTCCTGTCTTCCTGCCCTCCCCTCCTGTCCTCCCCTCCTGTCCTCCCCTCCTGTCTTCCTGCCCTCCCCTCCTCCCCTCCTGTCCTCCCCTCCTGCCCTCCCCTCCTGTCTTCCTGCCCTCCCCTTCTGCCCTCCCCTCCTGTCCTCCCCTCCTCCTCCCCTCCTGTCCTCCCCTCCTGTCCTCCCCTCCTGCCCTCCCCTCCTGTCCTCCTGTCTTCCTGCCCTCCCCTCCTGCCCTCCCCTCCTGTCCTCCCCTCCTGCCCTCCCCTCCTGCCCTCCCCTCCTGTCCTCCTGTCTTCCTGCCCTCCCCTCCTGCCCTCCCCTCTTGTCCTCCTGTCCTCCCCTCCTGCCCTCCCCTCCTGTCCTCCTGTCTTCCTGCCCTCCCCTCCTGTCCTCCCCTCCTGCCCTCCCCTCCTGTCTTCCTGCCCTCCCCTCCTGCCCTCCCCTCCTGTCCTCCTGTCTTCCTGCCCTCCCCTCCTGTCCTCCTGTCCTCCTGTCTTCCTGCCCTCCCCTCCTGCCCTCCCCTCCTGTCCTCCTGTCTTCCTGCCCTCCCCTCCTGTCCTCCTGTCCTCCTGTCTTCCTGCCCTCCCCTCCTGCCCTCCCCTCCTGTCCTCCTGTCCTCCTGTCTTCCTGCCCTCCCCTCCTGCCCTCCCCTCCTGTCCTCCTGTCTTCCTGCCCTCCCCTCCTGTCCTCCTGTCCTCCTGTCCTCCTGTCTTCCTGCCCTCCCCTCCTGCCCTCCCCTCCTGTCCTCCTGTCCTCCTGTCTTCCTGCCCTCCCCTCCTGCCCTCCCCTCCTCCCCTCCTGTCCTCCCCTCCCCTCCTGCCCTCCCCTCCTGTCCTCCTGTCTTCCTGCCCTCCCCTCCTGTCCTCCTGTCCTCCTGTCTTCCTGCCCTCCCCTCCTGCCCTCCCCTCCTGTCCTCCTGTCCTCCTGTCTTCCTGCCCTCCCCTCCTGCCCTCCCCTCCTGTCCTCCTGTCTTCCTGCCCTCCCCTCCTGTCCTCCTGTCCTCCTGTCCTCCTGTCTTCCTGCCCTCCCCTCCTGCCCTCCCCTCCTGTCCTCCTGTCCTCCTGTCTTCCTGCCCTCCCCTCCTGCCCTCCCCTCCTCCCCTCCTGTCCTCCCCTCCCCTCCTGTCCTCCTGTCCTGGCTCTTCTGCTGTCAGCACCTTTAACACAGGATGAACCTCATGAATTCGTTTTGTTGCCAAGCTGAAGGATGAAAGACAGTACAAAGCGTAGAATAAGAAACAGACGTCTGCTGTGACTGTTGTTCTCTCTAATGCTGCGTCTCCAGGATGACGTGTCCATCGAAGCACTCAGAGGGTTGGACGTTGTTTGTTTCTGTCAGTCTTCAGCATTTAGGACGACGCGTTTGATTCGTTCGGTTTCCTCTTCACACATTCAAGGCGCCAGTGAAAGCTCGTGGGGTCCTCTGCAGCGGAGGACGCCGCCCGGCCGTCTGTGACGGCGATCATTAATGTGCGTATGTACTTTGTGTGTTATTTTGTGTGTACTGGCTGCTGTCAGGTTTTTCCTGGTTAAAATAAATCAGGTAAAAGTTTTACTGTAATTTGGCATCCTGCTGATGTTACAGCGATGCTGTGCAGCACACCCCGAGGCCTGAACGCTGCTACGAGTTTGGGGGAAAAATATTCCTGCTTCTCTGAAAACATCAAAATCAATCTGAGCAGCGAAGCTACCAAAGAGCAGCTTAATATTTACACTTCCACATGATCACCTGCTGTTTCACGATGAATATAAAAACTGCAGATCAGTGTTAGTTCATAAACCGGGTTTGATAAGTGATTAAATTGTGTCCTTTAATCAAATTAAGACGAGCTGCTGATGTAAAAGCTCTCACATATTTGTGAATGAGTTTCATTTAAAAGCTCTTATTGTTGTTTTAAAATGCTACAGTCTTTGTGGTCTTTGCGTCTGCGGTCGGCTCCAGTGCGCTCGAGTTATTTTGAAACGATTACGGAGGAAACTGTTAAGAAATGAGTCATGGCAAAAATTCAGGTGGGTGCTGCGCTGCGGTCTGCACACTTACACCTGAAGGAAAACCAACGTGATGAGCTCAGTGTGACAGTTTCATGCAACTCATTGATTTATAAGAATATGAGCTGAACTCATCCTGAAACAGTCCTTTCATAATTTTTGGATTTAAGACAAAACAGACGAATAATTAAAAAAGATTTTAAAAAAACTTCTGAAAACATTTTTCAAAGATGAATTAATTAGAAGCTAAATTACAAAAGGATTCATTTAAATATTTAACACGATGCTCATATTTAGGTTTGAATTTCAGTTTGTTTCTGTGTTTAAATTATTACATATAATAAATGTAATAATATAATTATAAAAGCACAAACTGAATCACATTAAAGACGAAACGACTCCATAAATCTAATCAGATGCAGAAAAAAGGTCATTTTGTAAATGAAGAACAGATTTTTATTGGTTAAACCTGGACGTTTGTTTTGGTTGGATGGTTGTGAGAGGACGCCGCTCGCGTGCGCTGCTCTGGATTTAATCAAAGCGTCAGTTTTACAGCAGCTCAGTGAACGCGGCGCCGTCCTCTGCACTTTATTTAAAGATCAATAACAGCTGGATGACGGCTCGTTAAACGTGTGGTGGATTTGAACTGAAACCTGGATAATGTTGTTAGAAATGCGAGCGAGGTGACACGAGCGCGTGAACGGGCCGCTGAGGCCGCGGCTCGTTAAATCAGCAGCTCGTTATCTGCGTGTGAAGAAGAGCAGGCGGGTTAATAAAACTAGGCTTTAATGATACGTGAGGATTACAAACATCTGATCAACATAGAAAAACTGTCTCAAATTCAACCTTCCTGTTAACAAATCAGTCTGCCCCGCCCCCCGGGGGCCGCGCAGACCCGTGGAGGCGCTCTACACGTTCGCCGTGCCTCTGCTGTGCTCGTGTGGCTCCAACTGGCTCTGGCAGCGCAGCCGGCGGTCTCGGGCCGCCGTCTGCAGTAATCCGTTTAACGACGAGGCGCCGCTGTGCAGGGGCCCCGGGGGGCCGTAGGCGGAGTATCCGGGGATGAAGGGGGAGGCGTAATAGAAGTGTCGGGGCAAGGCGGGGCCGTGGGGGAACGGGGTCCGTTGCTGTCCCGCCCCCACGCTCTGTGCAGAGTCACTACATCCTTTGCTTTTGTCCGAAGACGTGGCGATCTCAGCCAGCGACCAGAGTTTGGGTTTGGGGGCCACGTTCGGCCCCTGGGTGGTGCCGCAGGGGCGCTCCTTAGACCGCGGGCTCGGCGTGCGCGTCCCCTCCAGCACTCTGAGCGAGACGCTCAGAGTGGGGGCGCTCCGAGGAGGGTCCGCCGACATGTCCACGGGTCTCCGGTCCACGGGGGAATCCTTAAAGTCCAGCTCGTCGAATCCTCGATCGGCGTCGCTGCCGCCGTCCTCTCTGAACGCCAAACTGCGGGAGTCTGGGGGGGGAGGTGGGACAGGCCAGGTCAGACCAAACACACATCAGGGTTCAGCGTGCAGGGTTATGAGTTTGATTCAAACACACACAAACAAAATGCACTGCATATTAGACCCCGCCCCCTCACATCTGCCTTATGGTCACAGTTTCCGCAGCCCAAACAAAATCAGCAGCCAATCAGCAGCTGCTCTCACGACCAATAAATCGACTTTAAAGAAGAAAGAAAAGAGTTCAGCCTGAAAGTGTTTGATTCGTCCAGATCAATGACATCATCAGTGAGAAATAATCAATCAGAAGAACGCCGCCGCCGACCGTCTCCACGCTTCAGCATCATTAAACGCACTCAGCTCCCAACATCTTCTCCCGCTTCTCTCGCCGTGCGCCTGCCGCTCTTCACTTTTTAAAAAACGGGTCCAGAACATTCTTTGATTTTAACCGATGATCTGATGAAATGATGAAAATCTGAAGCTGATCAATAATCTGATCTATGAACAAACAGGAGCAGTAACAACGACAGACCTGATCAGGACGAGCCGCTCGCTCTGCTCACACTCAGAACTAAAACCAACCTCATGAAACTGTTTCCACTGCAGCCGCTGCGATGATGTCATCACCTACAAGAACGGACGGAGAGGAGCGCCGGCAAACGTCTCCGGGTTCCCGACGCGTGTCACGTGCAGGTCATTTTAAAACCCATCAATTAATCGATCAATCAATGGATGGACCCCTCCCCTCTCACTCACCAGCTTCACGCTTCGGCTCCGTCTCCTCGCTGCTCGCCTTCAGTGGCTCCTCGTCCTCTTCGTTGCGTTCCAGGTCGATGTTGTCCTCCTCTTCCTCGTCCTCGCTCCTGTTCCGTGGCGTCCACGTCATCTTGTTCTCCTTCTTCAGCCGGCGCCGGGCGTTGGCGAACCAGGTGGACACCTGCGTCAGGGTCATCTTCGTGATGATGGCCAGCATGATCTTCTCGCCCTTGGTGGGGTACGGGTTCTTCCGGTGCTCGCTAAGCCAGGCCTTCAGCGTGGCCGTGGCATCCCGTGTGGCGTTCTTCCTGTAGGCGGGGTCTCCATACGGATATGGGCCCAGCGCCCCAAACGGGTGGTAGTCCAAGGACCCGGAGATGCCCGAGGACGGGTCGTAACCCGGACTCTGAAACAGAAACCATCATGTTAGTGGTCAGCTCGAGTTCCCACGCAGTTTAACCCGAGGGTCACATGACCACACGGCTTCAAACTACAGACCCAAACACAGAAGGAGGAAAGACCTCGCTCAGTTTAATCCACCTGAAAAATCTCACAGCCTCACAGAAATGTACAATGTTCCTCCTTCAATTTAAAATACATTTAAAAAAATAATTTAAAAAAATGAATTAAAGAATAAGTAAAAATATATATAAAAATAAAAATGTAAAAACAAAAATAAGTTAAAAAAACCATTAAAAATAATTTACAATTTTTTTTAAATAAAATAAATTAAAGAATAATTAAAACTAAATTTAAAAATTTAATTAATAAATATAAATAATAATTAATTCAAAAATAAAAGACAAATAATTAAAAATTATTTTTATCTTATAAATAAGATTTTTAAAAAGATAAAAAAACAGATTAAAAATGAATTTTAAATAAATGTAATAATAAATTCAAAAATCATTGAAAATAAATGAGAAAAATAACTTTTTGAAGAGCAGATATTTTCATTGTACGGACCGGAACCAGACCCGGACCCGAGCCCTGGCCGTCTCCGCGCGCACTCACCACATAGGAGCTGAGCGCCGCGGCGGCGCGCGGCTCCCCTCCGTAGGGCAGCTGGGGGCCGAAGCCGGGGGAGGTCGCCGGTCCGGAGTACGGAGCGAAGGCGGAGCCGGACGCGGAGCGGCCGAGCTCCTCGGAGCGCGCTCCCAGGAGGAGGCCGGAGCCGAAGGAGGAGTGCAGAGCCAGAGGCGCGTGGGGCTGGAACAGGAAGCCCTGAGGGTACGACATGACTTTTACGCGCGGGAGAAGTCGCGTCGGAGCGCGGGACGGAGGAGGGAAAAGCGGGCGGAGAGGAGCGGGAGTTCCAGGAGCATCGCAGGAGGCTCGCGGCGGCACTTTGTCCGCTCCGGCTCTGCGCACCCGATCTGCGCCGAACCCGCAGACAGACTGAGCGGAGAGGAGGCTCAGCTCCACCTCCGCACGCTCACACCTCCTCCTGCTCGCTCTCTCCTCTCCCCTCAGCCCGCGCGCACTCTGCGAGCAGGTGGAACTAACGCGACCCTACAAAATAAAAGCACCAGGATAATAAGGCTTCACGTTCCTCACACCTGCAGAGTTTCTGACTGTTTGTGCACGAAACACGTCATCAAAGTGCGCCGTGGACCAACATGTAGTTTATGAAATATTCCAAATGATTCGTGACAAACAAATATTACTCCACTCTTTAGCTCCTTTGGTTTGACTTAGCCAATAAAAACTTTGGGTTTAGGTTTAGCCAATAAAAATGCTTGGTTAGGTTCTTGGTTTAAATAAACTCCCAGCAGGACACAAACATGAGTTGATGTGTGTTCGGAGCTCAGAGGGTTTAAACCTGCATTACACCTGCCGGCCACCAGATGGCGATAGCAGTGGTTTCAAAGTGACTGTAGCTTTGCAGAGGTTTCTCATGTGACGTCACGCACACATTGGATTGGACGTGATACGACCTGCATTCACTTTGGTTGTTAGCAGGTTGCTGCGTTCACTTGTAGCTTGCACTGAAGACGACGATACGTCTGCAAACGCTCAACAAGAGCTCGCTGAGTGGGATTAAAACTTGAAAATGTGAGCTCCAAACAGGAAATAGAAATAATTCACCCTCAGAGTTCAGAGTTGAACGACTTTTGCTTTAAAGGCAAATGATTATAATTTCATTTTTAGTAGTTGGCAGGTGTTTGCAGACAAGTTGGCATCTTCCATACAAACTATAGCAAAGAGAGGTTATCCTGCTGTGTTTCAGGAGGAAGGATTATGCTCATTGGCTAAAACATGTGATTAGCTGGTCATTAGCCAATGAGTGCGCGGTTCAACAGCTCTGGTTAAAAAAAAAAACGCTCATGCTGAGGTTTTGAAACGTAAGTAGATGACGTATCAGATGCTACATCACAATTAACAGCCACAGGGGTCAGTAGGAACAACTTTAACTTCTACACAGAGGAAAAATCATCAGAGGGGCGGGGTTTGAGTGTAAAAGTTACATTCCTTCATTCATTTTCAGTTTAATTGATTACTTCCTGTGGAAATGTCATCAGTTCTAATTGTGTGACTTAAGAAGCGTTCAGGACGTGATGTCACTTCAGGTGTTCGGGATTCCACTGATGCGTAACAGGTGACAGTGTGAGCAGGACAGATGCCGTGACAGGCAGTACAATCCGGTGAAACATCAAACCAGGCCGTCCCGCTCTCGCGTATTTTAGCGTTCTCTGCTGAACAGTGTTGAATTATGAACTTGGTGGCGATCAATCTGCGGACTGATTGGTGTGCGTGTGGGAGAGCGTGGACAGCTGTGGCTGATGCTGAGTGTCCTGAGAGCAGCTCAGTGAACTTTGAGGATCTAAGCCCACACCGCCTCCGCCTAATCTGATTAGTGGGGACTATAATTAGCAGAGTGCCAGCAAGGAGAATACTTCCCGCGTCAGTGGAAGTCCGGTCGCTGCTTTTCGGTGAAACCAGCTGAAGTCCATCTCTAATGGCCACGTCCACGGATTTTCAGAACGAGGCTGCAGGAATTTCCACGTTTGCAGGTAGGAGCACAGCGAGGAAGCCGAGTTCGGTGCATTAACTGCTGTTGATCCCAACACTCCACAGGCCATTTCAGGAGGCACGCCGTCACAGGTTCTCTCTCACAAACGTCATCCTGTTTGGAAATCATACTTTGAGATGTAAACAATAGTTACTACTACGAATATTGATTTGCTGCAGTGAATCCTGGGTAAAGTGAGCAGCCTCTCTCCGGCTGCACTGAGGGGGAAACAATGCGAGTCGGCTGATCCTCTGCAGAGGCTAAGCAGTTTAACAGAGACGTTTTCATGCTTTTTTAAGCATCTTTCATTAAAGCCCTCTGCACCGGCTGAGGTGCGCGCCTCTCCTCCTCCGCCTCCTCCTCGGGTGCTGATGATGCTCAGGAGGGCGAGCCCACCGAGGGCTTCCTGCTGGATGGAGTAATGACTCGGAAAAGCTCTTTCATCATCTCCACGGCGAGCCCCCCAGCAGGCCCGCCCCTGGAATGACACTGTTCTGCTGTTTTATCATATCAAAAAGTTATGTTCACAATTTGCACGAACAAAGTCGAACACTGAGGGAAGTGTGGCGGCGGCGTTTCCCCCGTATTCTCAGTGGCACGACTCTTTTGTGAAGATTTTCACATGAAAGGAGCGCTCGTTTGTTTCCTCCAGCAGCTCCCGAATGAGCTCAGCCCGCAGGGCAGATGTCCAGAGGTTACTTAAAGACTGTGTGTTTAATTAATTGGAAAACACTCGTTTTTAATAGTTATTATTCAAGTATGAAATGCAATCCTTGTAATCTGTGTGCACACATAATTAGCACCCATGAGATTTCAGCATGCAGTGCTTCAGAGAGGAGACGGTCACATCAAACCGGTGCACATCCTCATTCAATGGTTGTTTACACGCTGATCAATGAGCACTGTAATCAGATGAGAGGCAGAATTTAAGAGTGCAGCGGCAAGTCCATCGGCAGGAAATCAGTCTGCACTCAGGTCTGATCCTCTCACGGCTGTCTGACGATGTGCTGGATATCCGGGCTCAGACCGAAGCTGTTTGCATTACAGAAAACCTCTACAAACCAGGTGTGAGGGGACAGGTATGAGGGGGGACAGGTGTGACAGAGGACAGGTGTGAGGGAGGACAGGTGTGAAAGAGAACAGGAGTGAGGGGACAGGTGTGAGAGAGGACAGGTGTGAAAGAGAACCGGAGTGAGGGGACAGGTGTGAGAGAGGACAGGTGTGAGGGGATAGGTGTGACGGGGGACAGGTGTGAGAGGACAGGTGTGAAAGAGAACAGGTGTGAGAGAGGACAGAGCTGAGTGGGGACAGGTGTGAGAGGACAGGTGTGAGTGGGGACAGGGTTAGGGGACGGTGTGAGTGGGGACAGGTGTGAGAGGACAGGTGTGAGGAGACACAGGTGTGAAAGAGAACAGGTGTGAGAGAGGACAGGTGTGAGGGAGGACAGGTGTGAGGGGACAGGTGTGAGAGAGGACAGGTGTGAGAGAGGACAGGTGTGAGAGAGGACAGGTGTGAGTGGGGACAGGGTTAGGGGACGGTGTGAGTGGGGACAGGTGTGAGAGGACAGGTGTGAGGAGACACAGGTGTGAAAGAGAACAGGTGTGAGAGAGGACAGGTGTGAGGGAGGACAGGTGTGAGGGGACAGGTGTGAGAGAGGACAGGTGTGAGGAGAGATAGGTGTGAAAGAGAACAGGTGTGAGGGAGGACAGGTGTGAAGGTACAGGTGTGAGAGGAAAGGGGTGAGGGGAGACAGGTGTGAAAGAGAACAGGTGTGAGGGGACAGGTGTGAGAGAGGACATGTGTGAGGGGGGACAGGTGTGAGGGGGGACACGCGCGAGGGGGGACAGGTGTGAGGGGGCACAGGTGTGAAATAGAACAGGTGTGACAGGACAGGTGTGAAAGAGAACAGGTGTGAGAGGACAGGTGTGATGGGGGACAGGTCTGAGAGGATAGATGTGAGAAGGGCAGGTCTGATAGGGAACAGGTGTGAGAGGACAGGTGTGAGGGAGGACAGGTGTGAGGGGACAGGTGTGAGAGAGGACAGGTGTGAGGGGAGACAGGTGTGAAAGAGAACAGGTGTGAGGGGACAGGTGTGAGAGAGGACATGTGTGAGGGGGGACAGGTGTGAGGGGGGACACGCGCGAGGGGGGACAGGTGTGAGGGGGCACAGGTGTGAAATAGAACAGGTGTGACAGGACAGGTGTGAAAGAGAACAGGTGTGAGAGGACAGGTGTGATGGGGGACAGGTCTGAGAGGATAGATGTGAGAAGGGCAGGTCTGATAGGGAACAGGTGTGAGAGGACAGGTGTGAGAGAGAACCTGTGTGAGAGAGGACAGGTGTGAGAGGACAGGTGTGAGAGAGAACACGTGTGAGAGGGGACAGGTTTGAAAAAGAACAGGTGTGAGAGGGGACAGGTCTGAGAGGGGACAGGTGTGAGGGGGGAAAGGTCTGAGAGGGTACAGGTGTGAGAGGAACGGTGTGAGTGGGGACAGGTGTGAGGGGACAGGTGTGAGGGGGAAAGGTGAGAGAGGGGACAGGTGTGAGAGAGGACAGGTGTGAGGGGACAGGTGTGAGAGGACAGGTGTGAGGGGGGACAGGTGTGAGAGGTCAGTGTGAGGGGGGACAGGTGTGAGAGGGGACATGTGTGAGAGGACAGGTGTGAGGGGGGACAGGTGTGAGGGGACAGGTGTGAGGGGGAACAGGTGTGAGAGGACAGGTGTGAGAGGACAGGTGTTAGAGGACAGGTGTGAGAGAGAACAGGTGTGAGGGGACAGGTGTGAGAGGACAGGTGTGAGAGAGAACAGGTGTGAGAGAACAGGTGTGAGGGGGTACAGGTGTGAGGGGACAGGTGTGAGGGGGAACAGGTGTGAGAGGACAGGTGTGAGAGGACAGGTGTTAGAGGATAGGTGTGAGAGAGAACAGGTGTGAGAGAACAGGTGTGAGGGGGTACAGGTGTGAGGGGACAGGTGTGAGAGGGGACAGGTGTGAGAGGACAGGTGTGAGAGAGAACAGGTGTGAGAGGACAGGTGTGAAGGGGGGACAGGTCTGAGGGGGGACAGGTGTGAGAGGACAGCTGTGAGAGAGGACAGGTGTGAGGGGACAGGTGTGAGAGGACAGGTGTGAGGGGGGACAGGTGTGAGAGGTCAGTGTAAGAGAGAACAGGTGTGAGAGGACAGGTGTAAGGGGGGACAGGTGTGAGGGAGGACAGGTGTGAGGGGGGACAGGTGTGAGAGGACAGGTGTGAGAGGGGACAGGTGTCAGGGGGGACAGGTCTTAGAGGGGACATGTGTGAGGGGGGACAGGTGTGAGAGGACAGGTGTGAAAGAGAACAGGTGTGAGAGAGGACAGAGCTGAGTGGGGACAGGTGTGAGAGGACAGGTGTGAGGGGGGACATGTGTGAGAGGACAGGAGTGAGGAGACAGGTGTGAGAGGACATGTGTGAGGGGGGACATGTGTGAGTGGACAGGTGTGAGAGAGAACAGGTGTGAGGGGACAGGTGTGAGAGGGGACAGGTGTGAGGGGGGACAGGTCTTAGAGGGGACATGTGTAAGGGGGACAGGTGTGAGAGGACAGGTGTGAGAGAGAACAGGTGTGAGGGGACAGGTGTGAGAGGACAGGTGTTAGAGGACAGTTGTGAGAGAGAACAGGTGTGAGAGAACAGGTGTGAGGGGACAGGTGTGAGAGGGGACAGGTGTGAGAGAGAACAGGTGTGAGAGGACAGGTGTGAGGGGGTACAGGTGTGAGAGGACAGCTGTGAGAGAGGACAGGTGTGAGGGGACAGGTGTGAGGGGACAGGTGTGAGGGGGGACAGGTGTGAGAGGTCAGTGTAAGAGAGAACAGGTGTGAGAGGACAGGTGTGAGGGGGGACAGGTGTGAGGGATGACAGGTGTGAGGGGGGACAGGTGTGAGAGGACAGGTGTGAGAGGGGACATGTGTCAGGGGGGACAGGTGTGAGGGGGGACAGGTGTGAGAGGACAGGTGCGAGAGTGGACAGGTGTGAGGGGGGACAGGTCTTAGAGGGGACATGTGTAAGGGGGACATGTGTGAGAGGAGAGGTGTGAGAGAGAACAGGTGTGAGGGGACAGGTGTGAGAGGACAGGTGTTAGAGGACAGGTCTGAGAGAGAACAGGTGTGAGAGAACAGGTGTGAGGGGGTACAGGTGTGAGGGGACAGGTGTGAGGGGACAGGTGTGAGAGGGGACAGGTGTGAGAGGGGACAGGTCTTAGAGGGGACATGTGTGAGGGGGGACATGTGTGAGAGGACAGGTTTGAGAGAGAACAGGTGTGAGAGGACAGGTCTGAGGGGGGACAGCTGTGAGAGGACAGCTGTGAGAGAGGACAGGTGTGAGGGGACAGGTGTGGGAGGACAGGTGTGAGGGGGGACAGGTGTGAGAGGTCAGTGTGAGAGAGAACAGGTGTGAGAGGACAGGTGTGAGGGGGGACAGGTGTGAGGGAGGACAGGTGTCAGGGGGGACAGGTCTTAGAGGGGACATGTGCGAGGGGGGACAGGTGTGAGAGGACAGGTGTGAGAGGACAGGTGTGAGAGGACAGGTGTGAGAGAGAACAGGTGTGAGAGGACAGGTGTGAGAGGGGACAGGTGTGAGGGGGGACAGGTCTTAGAGGGGACATGTGTGAGAGGACAGGTGTGAGAGAGAACAGGTGTGAGGGGACAGGTGTGAGAGGACAGGTGTGAGAGAGAACAGGTGTGAGAGGACAGGTGTGAGAGGGGACAGGTGTGAGGGGGGACTGGTCTTAGAGGGGACATGTGTGAGAGGACAGGTGTGAGAGAGAACAGGTGTGAGGGGACAGGTGTGAGGGGGTACAGGTGTGAGAGGACAGGTGTGAGAGGGGACAGGTGTGAGAGGGGACAGGTCTTAGAGGGGACATGTGTGAGAGGACAGGTGTGAGAGGACAGGTGTGAGAGGACAGGTGTGAAGGGGGACAGGTGTGAGGTGACAGGTGTGAGGGGGTGACAGGTGTGAGGGGGGACAGGTGTGAGAGGACAGGTGTGAGAGAGGACAGGTGTGAGAGGGGACAGGTGTGAGAGGGGGGACAGGTCTTAGAGGGGACATGTGTGAGGGGGGACATGTGTGAGAGGACAGGTGTGAGTGGGGACAGGTGTGAAAGAGAACAGGTGTGAGAGGGGACAGGTGTGAGGGGGGACAGGTCTTAGAGGGGACATGTGTGAGGGGGGACATGTGTGAGAGGACAGGTGTGAGTGGGGACAGGTGTGAAAGAGAACAGGTGTGAGAGGACAGGTGTGAGAGGACAGGTGTGAGGGCAGACAGGTGTGAAAGAGAACAGGTGTGAGAGAGGACAGGTGTGAAGGGGGGACAGGTGTGAGGGGACAGGTGTGAGGGGGAAAGCTGAGAGAGGGGACAGGTGTGAGGGGGGGACAGGTGTGAGGGGACAGGTGTGAGGGGGAAAGCTGAGAGAGGGGACTGGTGTGAGGGGGGGACAGGTGTGAGGGGACAGGTGTGAGGGGACAGGTGTGAGGGGGGACAGGGTTAGGGGACAGGTGTGAGGGGGAAAGCTGAGAGAGGGGACAGGTGTGAGGGGAAAAGCTGAGAGAGAGGACAGGTGTGAAGGGGGGACAGGTGTGAGGGGACAGGTGTGAGGGGACAGGTGTGAGGGGGGACAGGGTTAGGGGACAGGTGTGAGGGGGAAAGCTGAGAGAGGGGACAGGTGTGAGGGGACAGGTGTGAGGGGGGACAGGGTTAGGGGACGGTGTGAGTGGGGACAGGTGTGAAAGAGAACAGGTGTGAGAGGACAGGTGTGAAAGAGGACAGAGCTGAGTCGGGACAGGTGTGAGAGGACAGGTGTGAGAGGACAGGTGTGAGGGCAGACAGGTGTGAAAGAGAACAGGTGTGAGAGAGGACAGGTGTGAAGGGGGGACAGGTGTGAGGGGACAGGTGTGAGGGGGAAAGCTGAGAGAGGGGACAGGTGTGAGGGGGGGACAGGTGTGAGGGGACAGGTGTGAGGGGGAAAGCTGAGAGAGGGGACAGGTGTGAGGGGGGGACAGGTGTGAGGGGACAGGTGTGAGGGGACAGGTGTGAGGGGGGACAGGGCTAGGGGACAGGTGTGAGGGGGAAAGCTGAGAGAGGGGACAGGTGTGAGGGGACAGGTGTGAGGGGGGACAGGGTTAGGGGACGGTGTGAGTGGGGACAGGTGTGAGAGGACAGGCCCCTCTTCTTTTTCTCGGCCTCGTAGACTTCCCCTGGTCCACGCTTCCCCTCTGAATTTGCCTGAGGTTCATAGCACGCTGATGTTACCCAGCGACATGTTTAAGAAC
>NC_137930.1:828392-874318 GCF_963969265.1 Rhamphochromis sp. 'chilingali'
GCTCAGAGCGCAGCTGACGAGCGTGTGCAGACCAGTCGACGTCTTCCATACAAATTTCACAAGGTTTTCTTCATTTTACTCAGCAACTTCCAGCAACCGCTCACCATCCAGCTGGGGATTTGTTTTCCTTAGCAACCAGAGGTCGCCAGGCGGTTGTCAGTGGCTCTGTATACACGTGCAACCAGAGACCACAGGAAGTGAAGAACATGCTAGTGCTAGCTGCTTCCAGGTGACTGAAGCAACTACCAATGTGAGTGAAGAGTACCTTTGACTGATAATAATAATAATAACCTGGTAATAAATATATTAGACGGTCACCTAGGCAACCGGAGCCTGGAACGTCCAACCAGCTCTCAGCTTCTAAGTAACAAACAAATCGCTGCCATCGTGGACACAGCGTTAGCGTCATTTCCTGTTTTAGGCTAGTTTCTCACCGTGTCGTGTCTTACTTCCGGTTTTTGTGATTTTTCTGCCCCGCCCACATCGTCTCCACCTGTGTCCTGTTTTCCTGCTCATTACCTTTTTCATCTTTTTTTTTCTTTTTCATGTTTTTGGGTACATCTCTGTACAGACTCTTGATGGTGTCACAAATCAAGAAAGGATGTAAAAACTTGCTGTGAAAATGCGTCTAAGAAAAGTCTGCTGGCCACAGGAAACAGGAAATGGAAGCAGGAGATACTTGAACCTGCAGAGGGAGGGTGGGCACTCCTCTGAGAGGTTTGCATTACCCACCCTCGTGTGAGCGCGCTCACTGATCCAAAGCGCCTCCAAATAAGTTTCCTCTGAAGCTCTGCAGCTCACAGCGGAGGACCACTTAAAGCAAATTGACTTTACTGATGTGAATTATGACGATACTGATATCATGCATAAAGTTATTTACCCTCCGAAGGATTGAAATAAGTCATTCCCTCAGATACGGGGAACTAATATGAATGCAAATAGGATTAGGCTCCTGCATTAGTGTCTGATAAACAATTTACAGGCCTGAGCGTTCACCAGGGGATTCGCTCCACGCGGCGCCTGGAACGGGGGGGGTTAACCCTCCATCCTCTACAAGCGTTCGCCTTCACCGCGTCTGCAGACAAATAAAGAAACGCAGATTACTGGCGAGGTCGCCGATTTACCTTTAAATCAGATCCGATCTGTCCCGAAGGGGAAGCTCCGACCGAGGACGACGCAACAAATGGAATTACAGCCAAACCGCAGAGCGAGCACGTGGTGAAAGACGCCCCGCAGGCCGCCGCTGACAGTTAATATGCAGCGAGAGTTGAGCCGATGCATCTCAGGTGTGCCCGAACCTGCAGCGTGTCCATTTCTACCTTAAAATTTAAAACGGGCCCAGCTTCTTGAGCTTCGCCACTGAAGGCAGGAAAGCCATGAGAAGATGTGTGCAGAGTTCACTGAAGCAGCTCACC
Organism: Rhamphochromis sp. 'chilingali'; assembly: GCF_963969265.1. NCBI lineage: Eukaryota > Metazoa > Chordata > Actinopteri > Cichliformes > Cichlidae > Rhamphochromis > Rhamphochromis sp. 'chilingali'. Next base: position 829,808 of record NC_137930.1, read on the forward strand.
CACTCTCAGGCTGCTGTTTGACTATCCCGCGCTCTTATTTTGAAAGCGTAGGCCCTTCCTGTCTGGTTGGACATGTTTAGTCTGGGAGTCCTGGCCCCACAAGCTGAGAAACTCCGATCAAATCAAAGCCAATAAAGTTAAAAACAGAGCCCATCCTCGCCACGCTGACTCGTCTGAGGACACTGAGGTCGTCCTGCAACGGAGCAGGATATTGTGTCACTAAGTTACAGCAGCTTTGCATGACTCGCAGCTTAAAATAATCCTTATTTGTTTTATACTCAACTCATTCTGTGACTCACACAAGCTCCTCCCCTTTTAAGACATCTTTCTGATGATTGGCCAACTTCATCACTAGCGCTGTTTAGTGAGAAAGTCCTGTTTAATACTTCAGATGGACATTTTAAATGTACTCTGAGTACTTTTTCTCTGATTATTAAAGTACACTTTGTTCCAGAGACTGCAGTACTTTTACGTGTACTCTGTGTGCTGTGGGGTAAAAGTGTCATCAGCCTCTTTCCACAGCACATGACGAACCTGATCACATGTCCACACAAACATACGACCACGTAAAACGAACAACAATCTGATTGTCGCGTGGAAGCTCTGAGATTTCTTCCTCACTGGTGAGAAAAGTTTATAACTTCTGCCTTTGAAGCTTTGATGCTGCTCAGTCTTTGCCTGGTACATAACGTCTGAAACGAGCCCCTGCGTGACTGTAACACGCCAGGCTTCACCGCCAAACCCGGAGAATCGTGTAGACATAGTAGCGATGGGCGCCTCGGCCAGCGTGGTGTTCAGACATTTTGTTTATCAGTAAACGTGCTCTCATCTAATGATCCAGCTGATCCAACGAGTGCTTGTTGGTCCACAGAGAAACACAGAGATGGCGGCTCGAGGCCGCCGGCCTGACGGATGTTTTAAACCTGGGACTGCGGTCGAAGAAGCATCGCTGCAGAAAGTGGGCGGACCCTCAGACCCGCCGACCTTCGCGGCGGTGAGCGCGAGCAGGCCGACCTCCAGCGGCGACGGAGGAGACGTGACCTGCTGCGACCTGCTGTCTCTGAGGAGCGACTCGGTATCTTTGGCCAGCGAGTCCAACGTGTTTGGGAGGGTGAGTGAAAGACGAAGAGCCGGGGCGTTCACGCAGACTTTTGTTTCCGAAGCAGGAAATCGGAAATGCCGAGCAGCTGTTGGGATTGGTTTACACCAGCCAGAGGTGTGGACTCGAGTCACATGACTTGGACTCGAGTCAGACTCGAGTCATTAATTTTATGACTTTAGACTTGACTTGAAAAAATGTTCCAAGACTTGTGACTTGACTTGGACTTTTACACCAATGACTTGGGACTTGAATTGGACTTGAACCGGTTTACTTGAAAAGACTTGATGTTTCACCCCAAATATAAAATTTAACACGCATACTATATTATATTATATAGAAAGTGTGCACCATTAATTCAATTCATTCATTTATTCAAACCACACTCCGTACGTATGTGTGCGTGAGCTGTAGCACAGCCAATCAAATTAACCAGATTTTCTTGTTTTTAAAAAGAAAAAAAAAAAACGCTCAAATGCTGCAAGAAGATATTTTTTTTCAGGTACATAAACTATGAAGTAGTCAACAAAAACCCGAAATGCAATATGCAAAACATGCAAGTAGAGAATCACAGACAGAGATGGAACAACTTCCAACTTTCTCCGACGGTTGAAGTTGTATAAAGAACGGTAGGCGGGGCTTCATGACTTCATCTAACTAGCAAATGTTGTCCAGGCTACGTTGGTGATACAGTTTTTTTTAATGTGTATGATATTTTTGTCATGCGATTTTAAAGCCGGTCCTACAACCGCATCCAAGAATGACATGCAGCTTATCTCAGAACTGTCGGTGAAAACTATTCTTGGAGCTAAGTTTAATTGAGCTGCATTTTATAGAGGTGCAATTTCACAATTTGTGTATATTTTCTAAGTTCACTATTTCGTCATGTGTTGAGAAAAACACAGATTTAAAAATTACATGGTCTAATATTTACATTTAGCATAACTGCAACATGCTTTTTTTCGTTTTTTTTTTTTAAAGACTCGAAAGGACTTGAAATTCAAAGTTTCAGACTTGTGACTTTACTCGGACTTTTACACCAGTGACTTGAGACTCGACTCTGACTTGCCTGACATTACTTGAGACTTACTTGAGACTTGACTTGTGACTTGAGGATAAAGACTTGAGACTTACTTGAGACTTGCAAAACAATGACTTGGTCCCGCCTCTGCCTGTACCAGCTCTGCTGGTGTGAGTCTGACAATAATGAACTGTTACACAAATCTGGGTCTGTGCACACAGAAACTCACATTATGTGACATCACTCCTCGCTCCGATCACGGAACGCCAAAATAAAAGCACAAAGAAATAGGAAATATTTGCTGTAAATAGTTCACAGCAACGTGTGTTGCTTCGGACCGAGGTGATTTCTGTGGCATAAAGAAGAATCACGCTTCCATGATTAACTTATTTGTTTGTCCATCATGGACTGAGCACAGAAACGCTGAGCTCTGTGGGCAGGTACACATCAGGTATAACATCCATATGCATATCCAGGATGCCTGCAAATCCAGCCCATAGTGTCCACAACCAGAGAGCTAGCTTCTTACAGTGCAGTTTGTTCCACGATGAGGACAGAGGGGAGGGTCTGCATGTTAACACGTTTGGGCCAAAGTGCAGCTTCTTCCTGTAACGATGGAGCTGCAGCTAAAGTGATGTCAGCGGTTCAGAGTGCAGGTACGCCCTAGGTGACATCACATGGTCACTGTTTGTTCAGAACAAACCTTCAGTAAGAGTCAGACAACACTGCAGTAAATGTTTGAATTTTTGAATGGAGTCTGGTGTGTGGCTGAGGTTCTCGTCACATTGTACCCAGACTGTGATGTCAACAGAACCAAAACTAAACCGTGAGTGAAACAGGAAGACCCGCCCACTTCTCCCCTCCACGTTTATCACGGTGGTAATAAAGTGTAACGCACTGATAGAAACTATTGTGTTTAATTACCCTTAATTGGGTTTATCATTTATTAATGAGTGTTGTGAAGTTCGTTGACCTTAAACTAAAGGATGAGGTTGAATGAGGAGAAACAGGAAGTGCTCAGGTGAAGTCAGGTGAGCTCAGCCTGAGCGAGGCTCTGTCTACGTTTTCATTCAGGATTTTTAATGCGATCAAATCTGTTTCACCTTTGCCGTCCCACCTTTTAGATCTGAGTAATCACACGTGTTTGCGCCCTCTCGTTCAGCCTCTCGCTCTTACATTCGGACGCCGGCGAGGAAAAGCTGACCCCATCTTGTCGTGATGAACCTAGTGGACTGAACGGACTCCCGCCCTCTGCAGAGGTATCATCACGCTGGCGGAAGGCTCCACATCCCCCCCGCCGAATGAAGCTACGGCGTAATCATAATTCTCTTGACCTCCGATGACCCCTGCGAGGCTCTGACAACGAGGGCCACGCGACACAACAGACGGCGCCGCCCGCTCCAAAATGGCTTTTTCATTTCTCGAACAATCACACTGCGGCAGCGCTGAATGAGAGGGCAGATTACATAAGGTGGGGGTTCCCGGGGTGAGATGAGAGCTTTTTCTCCAAAACGCCGCAGTCGTTATCACTCTCATTAAATTCCTCCTCTGACTCGGAGCCTGCTTTGAATCCATCCATCGGAACAACACGGCGGCTGGAAATTCTCAATTAATATGTTAATGTGTGCAAGATATTTCATCACAGGAAGCAGAGCTCAGCGCGCTCACAGGTTAGCGCCAAATTACAGGAGACCCACAAACAGCATCATCCGAGCCCACAGCGGCGCTTTGGAGCAGGAACGGGCCCTGAAGGAGCTCCAGGAGAACCCTCCCACCCACAGAAAGTTTCCATAAACATACTGTTCGCTGTTCTTTAGCTTGTGCTCCAGGCCCGATACGTCCGTGAGACCGAGTTTGGATCGGGGATTAAATGAGTGAACGTTACGTGAAGTGTGTGCGTTCCGCTCACATCGACATCAGAGCTGTGTAAAAATAAAAGCTGGCTCTTTTCTGCCTCTCTGTGCTTTGGATACGCTTTCTTCTTGTATGCAGACATTTCTAAAGGAAGAACTGAAATTCACACTATATGCTGTTAAACCATGAATAAAAATTTTGTGTTTTTTGCCATTACTTTATGCAACAAATGCATGTTTTGACAAGTGGAATTATATTTTCTATTAAGCTGGTGCCATATGTTAGGCATTCTTTAATAAGGAAAAACTAGTATGTCAAGGACTTTATTGTGAAAAGAACAGGAAGGCCTTTTGGGACAGACCCTATCCGGTTGTTCAGTGATGACGCGACGAATCCTACTTCCGGGTCTAAAGTAGTCTGCGTTTAATATGGCTTTTGTGTTGTTAACATGTTTAATGTTTTGTATTTTCTTATATTTGATCTCAAAAAGCTCCTAAAACAGTCAGTGATCCCTGTTGACCTCCCTCGGCTTTTATTACCGTTAATCATTTATTTAAGCTCAGTTTTTAAAACCTTAGGATGTAACTACAGCCCAGCCCATGCAGCAGTTTATGAATGACTAACCTCGTATTGTGGATGGATTATCTCAGTTGTTCTCCTGGCTGAAGTTTGGTCCTTTTACAGCATCCTGCCATGCGATTACATTTGTTCCTGACCACCGAAAACACTCACGTTAACTTTTATCGAGTGGAAAAAAAGTTAGCTTGTTCATATTATGCTAGCATAGCTGTGTCGCTAGCGGTCACGTAGCACATCATTATATACCAGCTAGCCAAACTTCAGTAACCCTACAAACGGCACTGCTGTTTTGTTTTCTGTCTTCATTTATGTTGGAAGTGATAGCAGAGCTGTACATTTTAATTTGTTTCCAAAACCCCGCAGTCAGGACATGCTATATTGTATTTAGATAGAAGCTAGCGAGCTAACTCCCTGCTAACTTCTAACTCCGTTAAATGTCATAAATTCCATTTTCATGGATGCCTGGATGTTAAACTCAATTGTTACACCTGGTAGATCAGAACGCTGATCATTTTATTAAAGATGAAAGAATTTAGACTGTTTTTCCAACTCTCAGTAATGCCATAGTGATCGTTGGATATATGGACCTGCAGCGGAGTTTAGACCCAGACACGGCTAGTGACGTCAGACTGAACAACCGGATTGAAAAAGACGGACGTAGCTGCAGCGAGACCGCCCACTTTTACGCCTCCAGATGAGTGTTTTCAGCGCTGCCACCTTGGTGTTTTGAAACCAGGTGGTACCTCCTGGTTGTGACCAATGACTGTAGAAAACATGGACGATGCCACCCCGCCTCCTCCTATTGTGCAAAAATGAAGCCAAAATACCCCGCTTGTGGAGGCTGCCATCTTGCATTTTTGGAGCCAGAGTCTGCGCAGTAATGACTTTAGGTGGAGCAACTGTGTAACGCTCCCGCCCACACACCCGCTGGACGTGACCGTAAACACGCCCCCCTACACTTTTTACGTAGCCCGGCTGCTCCAGTTTTTTGCTGGTTTACCGCGACTGACGACTCGTTTAATTAAGGTAAAAACAACCATGTCACTGTTATAAAAAAGACACACAGCTTATCATCTTATAGTTCTAAAATCGCTCTGTTGTTAATTCGTTTGCTAGATTAGCCGCTAGCATACGCACTGTGTTGGAGGCTTGTTGCTAGCTAGCTAGCAATGCTACACACCTGGGTTTTTTTGGGTTTTTTTGTTTTTTTCAAAATATTAAACTTAATTAAGAAACAGTATACAGAACATGTATACAATCAGAACAAAATTAACATATGCCAGGGGGTGTAATACAAAGAATTACAAACATTCAAATAATTTGTAATTACTACAAATAGTAATAGTTTTCATAGCCTTTTTGTTAAGTGATCCACTAATCAATTTTATGTAACATAAAACATCATTATAGTAATGTTTAAAATTAGGTTTTTTGTTACTGTATTTGCATTTGTGAAAATAAAATTTAGCTAAGATAACTAATAAGTTTATTATAAAGTAAACATCTTCTTTTTTTTGCCTTCGAAAGAAACAAAATACAACATTTTCCCATTTCACAGTAAAGTCTTTGTAGAGATGTCCAGCAATGAATCTACTGAAGTCTTTCCAAAATGTTCTAGCGTATGAACAGATCCAGAAGAGGTGCTGCAGTCTCAGGATGGCTTCCACAAAATCCACAGCTCACATTTATGTCCCTTTTGAACTTCGTCATGTAATGATTAGCAGGATAAAATTTATGCAATATTTTAAATGAGACTTCCTTCACTTTATTCGTTACCAGATACTTGTTAGGAATTGTCCATACTCTTTTCCAGTTAATGTCACTGACAAAGAAATTCCAATAAGAGACCACATGTGGAATAGTTAGAGATTCTGTCTGGAACAAAGCACGAATATTCTTATTACTTTTACTGTGGTTTGTTAGACAGATTCTTCCTATGTGTGAATCTAAAGGGTTGGGGAGAGAAACAATGATATGCAAGGTTGAATACCTTTAAAAAGCATTATAATACCCGTAGGTATTGCATCAAATAATATGGCATATTCTTTGGGTGTGGCTGGAAATTTATAGGTGTTTAAGAATTCTGAGTAGGACATGAGCTGCCCATTAGGATTAAACAGCTGATTCACTAAAACAATCCGTTTCTCAACCCACCTAGAAAAAAATAATGATTTATTTTCATACACTACGTTCCTATTATTCCAAATTGGACACGTATGGGGTGTAAAGTTGTGTTTATATATAAGGGACCAAGCTAATAGAAGTTGTTTGTGAAACATCGAAAGGTTTTCTGGAAGCTTATCTATATTATAATCACAACCTAAGATAAAACTTAGACCACCAAACTTAGAGAAAATGTAGTGAGGAATAAAATTCCAAATGGATACCGGATTTTTAAGAAAATGTTTAGCCCAATTAATCTTAAATGTATTGTTTAGAGTAGTAAAATCCAAAACATTGAGACCACCGTGTTCATAGTCATTCATCAATACACTTTTTCTGATGTAATGTGTCCGGTTTTTCCAGAGCAAGTTGAAGAGCATTCGGTCGATATCCTTACAAGTTTTGCCGTCCACATGCAGAGAAATTGCTGCATAAGTCAGTCGAGACAGACCTTCTGCTTTTGAGAGCAATACCCTTCCTCTTAAACTTAAATCTCTCTGCAACCATTGATTTAATTTGGTTTGAGATTTTTTAATAATTGGGGGAAAATTTAGTAAAATTCTGTCTTTTGTATCTTTGCAGATAATCAGACCTAAATATGTTGCTTCATTTTTAACTGTTATATTACAAATACTCTGAACATTACACTCTTTGACAGGTAATAACTGACATTTATTTAAGTTTAGGACCAATCCAGACCCTTTTGAGAAATCCTCTATTACACGTAAAGCAATTGGCACTTGGCTGGCATTTTTAAGAAAAATTGTGGTATCATCTGCCAATGGACTGATGACAATCTCTCTGTCTGCTATGTTTATACCCTTCACAGGGCTATTCGAAATATGAGAGGCAAGAATTTGGGTGCAAAGTAAAAAAAGATAAGGGCTAATCGGGCAACCTTGGCGTACACCTCGATTAAGACTAAAACGAGAAGTGGTGCCATTTTTCATTCTAATAGAACTATTAGCATTGGAATACAGAGTTTTGATAGCTGCGGAAGATATCACCAAAACCAAATTTCTGAAGTGTAAGAAATATAAATTCATGCTCAATTGAGTCAAAGGCTTTATAGAAGTCCAGGAGAAGGATAAATGAGTCATCAGATATTAATGCTGAGTAGTCCAGAATATCCAAGACGAGTCTAATATTATTGGAGATGTGCCTGTTTGTCATAAAACCAGACTGTGTCTCGTCTACAATATCATCCAAAATATATTTAATTCTTCTAGCTAGCAATAGAGCTAATATTTTATAATCATTATTTAGGAGGCTTGTTGGTCTCCAGTTGTCTATAAAAAGTAGGTCCTTCTTAGGTTTGGGAATTAAAGTAATAAGTCCCTGAGTAAGGCTGGGAGGAAGAGTGCCCCTTTCAATACTTTCATTATAAACCTGCAACAAAAAGGGTGCAAGCTGACAAGAAAATGATTTATAGAATTCAGCCACCAGCCCATCTGTGCCCGGAGATTTGTTGTTTTTAAGAAATTCAATAGATGTCAATATCTCTTTTTCAGTAATTGGACTGTCACAAAAAAGCCTATCAGCACTTTTAATCATTTCAACATTGTTTACAGAGTCAATAAATTGGGTAGCGACCTTTGCGTTATAATTGGATTCATACAACTTTGAGTAGAAATTACAACAAAATTGAGAGATAATTTTGCATCATCACTGACCGTACCATTTATATTCAATTTATGAATAGTATTGGTTTTAGATCTATGTTTTTCTAAGCGGAAAAAATAAGCAGAATTCTGCTCTCCCTCCTCTATCCACCTTTTTCTTGAACGAACGAAAGCTCCTTCAGCTTTCTGGCGGTAAATCTCATCCAGTTTAGATTGAAAGGACCTAAGATGTAATCTATCCTCCTCCGAGACCTCGTCTGGTGGGAGTTGATATATTGCGGAAATTTGAACAATTAGATTTTCTTCTTCTGCTGCCCTTGACTTAGCTATTTTTGCCCCATACTGTCTCAACATTTTACTTGTCTCAAATTTAAAAATTTCCCAGTTTGTGCTATAGGAATTCTTGCTACACACCTGTTACTCTAATAGAGATTGAAAATGTGACGTCATTCAGGGGTAAAACCGCAAAGAATTCTGGGAACTCATGGCAAGCGGTACTAGCTCACGCAGGCTTTCAATTGAAATCAGTTATACAGCGATAAAAAGAAACACAAAAATGTCAAGAAGCTGTTGTATTATTAACTGCAATAGCCGGTCGCATGACAGCCACGGGAAGCCGACGGGTAAAGAGATCGGTTGTTATCGGATTACGTCGTTGAAGAGAAATTGTTCGAGCCGTGTTTCCGAAGTAACAAAGAGCCGACTGGATTGCAGCCATTCAAAGATCAAATATAACGTCCCAGAACACTCCAGCTCACAGGTTAGTCTGCTCCAAGCATTTACACAAAGGCAAGTCTTCTGTTGTAGTTAATACGTCATTTTCATAACATAATTAGTGATATAGGTTACAAGCAAGTCTGGCGCTGAACAGAAATTGTCGCGCTATGCTCCTTTATTTATTGTGCATAAATAGTGAATTGTCCTGACACAATATTGCGTTTCGCTTCTGTTATTATGGTACATTGACAAAAACATATACTTTTATTCACAGGATAAAACAGTTGTTTTGTATCACTAATTGCCCAGTACGATTACAGCATACAGTATTATTGTCACTGCTACATTTCTGTAATGCTACCAGAAATTATTTCCACTACTAATTAATTACCGTTGAGCTCAAAGGTTATATTAATAAACGGTTAAGGAATGTGTATTTATGATGACGATTTGTGAGACTGGTAAACTTATGATACGTACGATGGTCTTTGTTCTACACGGTGCGTTTCAAGGTCCTGCACCCATCCGTCGGTAAACTGTACCTGGGCTTGTTGCAGTGACCTGAAGTTACTAAACTTCATGAGTGTATGCGCTCACTCCAAGAACCGTATGATTATAAATATGAGCGTGGTGAAGTTGGGCAGCACACTAACGTCTTTTGTCCCTCTGTGTGCTCGTAAGGGTCTGACCCTTTCACTCCTTTGATTTTTTCCACGTATCTTTTCTTTGACTTTTCATCGAGTCTGTCTTTGTACGGACCGGCATTGTTCTCCTTCGTTTTGTACATACCTTTTTTAGGGGACAAAGAAAAAGCAAGAAGGTATTGGAACCGGAGAATGAACGTTTTGCGGTGCTGCAAATGCTTGCATTTGATGCAGGTACTTGGATTTTTTTGCAACGAGTTCCCGGCATGCAATGCGCGAAAATCAGACGTGAAAGTTCTACTCTTTTGGCTTTGTGTTTATTGTTTTTATTGTTTTTGTTTGTTTCTTCTTTTTTTTTTTTTTTCCTTTCTTGCTATAATGCTCAACCGAGGATATTACATATTCGGATTAATGATGGAGCCTTGAATGTTACTGTTGTTTCTAAATAAAGTTCTTTAAAAAAAAAAAAAAAAAAGTACCCTAACCCACTCAAAGACCGTGAAGGCCGGAAGTGCGAGGCTTGTGAAATGGGCGGTCTAGCCTCCGTCGCGCTGCCCAGGTTGCCTAGCAACCATGATACTAACAGCTGGAAACGTGTCATACAGCTGTGTTTGACAGAGATGAAGGAGAAAATCTTTTGTTCATTTGTTTGTTGCTACATGAGCTTTGATCATTCTCTGTGAGATGAAGCTCAGCTATTGGACGGCGTATATTTTAAAGTAAAGGCTTTAAAACCAAGTTAGTACAAACGTCACTAATGTCACATGACTTTGCTGACATGTGGCCAACAGTAATGTTTTAATGTTCTTCGTTATTAAACATTTGCACATAAATAAGTGACATAATATTCAGTACTTAAAGTTCACTCTTCGGCCGCCCCTCATCCGCCGTTTTTTTCGGCAAAATTATCCACACCCACCGCCACGCTATGCATTCTGGGATATGTTGGGCCACGAAGTCTACACCGCCACGTCCTTAAAATTCAGGGAAATGAAGGACGCATTTGAGGGCCGCATTTCGAGCAGCCTTTGAATTGGGACAGCCCTCGTCGCGTCGCTGTGACGTAATCGGCCTTAAAATGCGGCCTTTAAGGCTGCAGAGCCTGGATTGGGAGACAGCCAATGTTTTCTACAGTCATTGGTTGTGACTATGACCCCACAAATAATGCTTCTTTCTGAAACACATAACATGACCAAAATCTAATTCTCGCCCCCCTGGTGGTTATTACAAAAAATACAGGTTCAAGGCACTTCTGCAGTGGCCAGAAGCTGGATCCAGGGTTTATACCAGACCTGGGTACGGCCCACAGGTGCCACCCAGCCTTCAATCGTCCCTGAAAATCACCATTACACGAGTAAACAGGAAGTTTAGCAAAGTGCAACAGAGTGTCTGGTGGACTCTGCCACTCGAAGATGCTGAGAGAAAAAGAAGCATGATTCAGGAGAACAGGACAGACTGAGGCTACTACAGGAAATCTGGTTCTTCAGCTGAAAAACTAAGTGGACAGTTTATTGACTTTGTGCTCTGGAGTTTGAGCCGTGATGACCACCACACAGCCCAGTTACTCATTTTTGTAGTGGGACACTGGGAGTTATGTAGGAGCTGGCAGCAGTGCACTCAGTGAAAGGACTACAACTGTTCATGGAGGTAACTGCACGGAGGTGAAATGGGACAGACTAGGAATGTTTGTTACATAGTTCATTATATAGTGACAAAATGTTGGCTTGTTTCATATTTTCTAACTGTGCATGTAACTGTAACATATACTCTGAGCAGAACTGAGTTCAGTTTATTGGTACTTACCCCCGACTGTGTATATGTACTGTATATATATATATATATATACAGGGAGTGCAGAATTATTAGGCAAGTTGTATTTTTGAGGAATAATTTTATTATTGAACAACAACCATGTTCTCAATGAACCCAAAAAACTCATTAATATCAAAGCTGAATGTTTTTGGAAGTAGTTTTTAGTTTGTTTTTAGTTTTAGCTATTTTAGGGGGATATCTGTGTGTGCAGGTGACTATTACTGTGCATAATTATTAGGCAACTTATCAAAAACAAATATATACCCATTTCAATTATTTATTTTTACCAGTGAAACCAATATAACATCTCCACATTCACAAATATACATTTCTGACATTCAAAAACAAAACAAAAACAAATCAGCGACCAATATAGCCACCTTTCTTTGCAAGGACACTCAAAAGCCTGCCATCCATGGATCCTGTCAGTGTTTTGATCTGTTCACCATCAACATTGCGTGCAGCAGCAACCACAGCCTCCCAGACACTGTTCAGAGAGGTGTACTGTTTTCCCTCCTTGTAAATCTCACATTTGATGATACCAGCCCAAACCAGTACTCCACCTCCACCTTGCTGGCGTCTGAGTGGGACTGGAGCTCTCTGCCCTTTACCAATCCAGCCACGGGCCCATCCATCTGGCCCATCAAGACTCACTCTCATTTCATCAGTCCATAAAACCTTAGAGAAATCAGTCCTGAGATGTTTCTTGGCCCAGTCTTGACGTTTCAGCTTGTGTGTCTTGTTCAGTGGTGGTCGTCTTTCAGCCTTTCTTACCTTGGCCATGTCTCTGAGTATTGCACACCTTGTGCTTTTGGGCACTCCAGTGATGTTGCAGCTCTGAAATATGGCCAAACTGGTGGCAAGTGGCATCTTGGCAGCTGCACGCTTGACTTTTCTCAGTTCATGGGCAGTTATTTTGCGCCTTGGTTTTTCCACACGCTTCTTGCGACCCTGTTGACTATTTTGAATGAAACGCTTGATTGTTCGATGATCACGCTTCAGAAGCTTTGCAATTTTGAGACTGCTGCATCCCTCTGCAAGATATCTCACTATTTTTGACTTTTCTGAGCCTGTCAAGTCCTTCTTCTGACCCATTTTGCCAAAGGAAAGGACGTTGCCTAATAATTATGCACACCTGATATAGGGTGTTGATGTCATTAGACCACACCCCTTCTCATTACAGAGATGCACATCACCTAATATGCTTAATTGGTAGTAGGCTTTCGAGCCTATACAGCTTGGAGTAAGAGATCATGCATGAAGAGGATGATGTGGACAAAATACTCATTTGCCTAATAATTCTGCACTCCCTGTATATATGTTTTATATTCATACCATATATGTGATTGATTCTACACAGGTGCCAAACAGGTTTCCTCCGGTTCCTAATTAAAAAATAACAGCTAAACAATTTCTGGCATCTTATAGAATTACAATAGAATATCATTTTATAATATAGACTTATTTTATTCTTAAAAAGAGAAACACTTTGTTTAATGTTATGCTCATTAAACAGAAGAATACATTTTCTTATCAAACTCTGTTTTGGTGAAGAATAGAAAACCTGACATTATAGAGGAGCCAAGTGCTCCTAGTTTCTCTGAACACGTACAGAATAACCAGATTAATATTAAATGAAAGTTTAAAAAGTAAATTGAAAGCAATAAAAATTGTACAATAAATTTATTGCAACAACAATCATAATATAAATGTATCACAGCAACATAACCCTCACGGGTCTTTAGATCTCCAGCTTCCCAGCATGCACTGCACTAAGGTTAAAACTCGGTTTTCCCCTCGCATGCACACAAAGCCTTATGATGTCTTTTTGTTGTTGCAATGAGTCTGAGGGGAGTCTGTGATCAACACTAAGACAAACGGTGATGGAGACAGCGCTGCTCTCCCCACGCTCTCTGATGTGAATACCTGCAGTTAAAGATGAAGACGAACCTGACGGTTAACACGAGCCAAACCCGTCACAGAGGAGAAGCTCTGACACGGAAAAAAGGACGAACCGGAGCTCCTCTGTAACGCACAAAGCTGATTACCTGAATAAGATGCGTAAAACAATGACAGGATAGACGGGAAACCACAGATGTGGAGTCAGTGGACTCGACAGACTGATTTTAGTCGTCACGTACAAATCAGTCAGTAGACTGCTGGAGATACTGCTCAGATATGAACATGAAAAGTTGCAAACACGTAAAGCCACATTGAGCCCAGGTGTAATTAAGCCCCGCCCACACCAAGTCACATGTAACAAAACCTCAATAATCCAGTTTGTCCCTGAGCTGTCGGAAGGATGTTCATCACCGAAGCAGCGCTGCGGTTCGAACATTCGATGCAGCTTCCTCACGCACACCTGGATTTAACAGGTAACATAAAGCGTGAGTGAGGCTGAAGACCCTCCTGAAACGAACACCTCGAGTTTAAGCAGCTTCACACAGAGTGGGATTAAGGAGTCAGGAGCACTTTAAGTAATCAAGCTCAGTTCTGCGTCAGTGGACGGCACTTCATCAGAGTTGTTAATGCGCTTCTATCCGTCTCGCTGGACTGTTTAGGCGCTTTTCATTTCCAGACGGAGTCGCCGAGCCATGGCTGCGGGGCTCGCCGTATAATTATAGGGGAAGCCCCGCCCCCACGGCGTCCTGCCTCCTCCTCATAATAAATCATTGATGGCTGCAGGAGCTGACTGCCCACTACTTGGTTGCATTGCAGTTTTACCCTCATTATGGATCACAAAGACTGAGATAAGTCAGCTTTTATCAGTAATTTGTGCGTTTGAGTTCACGTTTATCCTTTAATGATAAAAAAATGGTCTTTAATAACCTTGTTACAATAAACACTCGGTGGTGGATGACATAACAACAGTATATTCACGTTATGTTATTGGTCTGTATTATCACAGAGGGGGGAACTAGCGGTGGCTAACATTAGCCAGGAGAAAGAGCTCAAACCAAGCTGGACGTCCTGATGCAGCCGTAGCGCCCTCTGAGGGTTAGCTCATGGTTTTTGACAGACTTGATAAAAGCTTGTTTTCTATATAAAACATATTTAGTATAAAACTTTTATTTTGATCCACTCTGTAGTTTTTCTTTCTTTTTTCTTTCTTTTTTTTAATGGATAATGTTTCAATAGCAAACTTCTTTTCCTGGTTCGTCTGTCATTTTTATTTTCCGTGTATAAATTCATATTTCCTATCTTTTTTATCTCTGCAGCCTTTTCTTTCTTCCTTTCCTTTTTTATGTAACAGTGACTTTAAGCTCTGTGTCTTTAGATGCTCAAACAGTTCTGAGATCATTTCTCTGAGCGGCCTTTGAGACTGGGACTCCTCAGCCTTCACCTCCTCCTCCTCCTCTCCTTTTTTAAGCCGTTGCCCACTCTGCAGGACTTCACTGCTCTGTGGTTTGATTGAGCGGCTTGTAAACGCCACCAATTAGGACGGGCGATTGGCATACAAAGAGGCCGCTCCTGAATAGTGATGAGAAGTGGGAGGCTTTCCTCCCTCCTTGGTCGTTGTCAGGGGATCTGAGGAGGAGAAGGAGGAGAAGGAAAAGCCAGGCGGCCGTGTTTTGACAGCCTGAATAGACGGAGCAGTGGAAGTGGCTGAGGAAGGCTTTTGTTATGCTAACTGCTGGCTAACGGGCCCTTATTCATGTCTCCTCGACACCGAATGACTTGATTTAATTATCTTGTTGCTTCTCGTGGAGGAGAGGGCTTCAGGACGGGAGCAGCGGAGGGTGAGGATGATGAGGGAGGGGGGAAAGGTCACTCTCCAGATTCCTGGGGAATGTTTTTTTGTCTTGACAGGATGACGGCACGAGTGTCTCCAGCCTTTGCAGAGGCACTATGTAATTCTGCGCAGATGTTTCCATGTTTTAATTACATGTAGTTTGAGAATCTGTCATCTCACCTCACTTCATCACATCCAACCCTGATACCACAGGGAAGCTGCTCTGTGCACACGATGCACCCCCACCCCCCCACCCCCATGCACCAAAACTGTTTGAGGCCGGGTGGAAGTAGTTCACACTGTTTCATTATTTTATGTACGGTTATTTTATCCTGATCAATTCAAACCTTGACTGACTGCAGATATAATGACTTTAAACTACATGAAAATACCTGAAACAGCTTCTGCTTGTCCCACAGTCGCTTACTGAGACTCCTCTGTGAGTGTGAGTTGGACCACTAATGAGGAAGATGAAGAGCGTCCTCCTCCTCTCCAGGGATTCACGCTCCTCCTTACCAACAAACCAGCACTCTGTTCCACACAGTGAATGTCCATCATAGGACGTCATCCTGCAGAGCTCAGAGGGCTGTTTTTTCCATTATTACCCATAATCCTTTGTGCCTCTGTGTTTTCAGTGAATGTGGAGCAGTTTTCTCAGAAGAACATGCAGACGTTCATCTCAGATTCTAACCCTCACTGTCAGAGAGGCGTCTGAAGAACTGTCTTCAATGAACAAGAAGTCCTGAAACTGGACACTGTCCAAACAAAGGCCAATACCAGTCTAAAGTGGGTCTAAATACCAGTCTAGAACTAGTCCAATACCAGTCTAGAACTAGTCCAACACCAGTCTAAATACCAGTCTAAAACTTGTCCAACACCAGTCTAGAATTAGTCCAACACCAGTCTAAACCAGTCTAAAACTAGTCTAAATACCAGTCTAGAACTAGTCCAATACCAGTCTAGTACTAGTCCAATACCAGTCTAAAACTAGTCCAACACCAGTCTAAAACTAGTCCAACACCAGTCTAGAACTAGTCCAATACCAGTCTAAACACCAGTCTAGAACTAGTCCAATACCAGTCTAAATACCAGTCTAAAACTTGTCCAACACCAGTCTAAATACCAGTCTAGAACTAGTCCAACACCAGTCTAAACCAGTCTAAAACTAGTCTAAATACCAGTCTAGAACTAGTCCAATACCAGTCTAAAACTAGTCCAATACCAGTCTAGAACTAGTCCAATACCAGTCTAAATACCAGTCTAGAACTAGTCCAACACCAGTCTAAACCAGTCTAAAACTAGTCTAAATACCAGTCTAGAACTAGTTCAATACCAGTCTAAAACTAGTCCAATACCAGTCTAGAACTAGTCCAACACCAGTCTAAACCAGTCTAAAACTAGTCTAAATACCAGTCTAGTACTAGTCCAATACCAGTCTAAAACTACTCCAATACCAGTCTAAAACTAGTCCAACACCAGTCTAGAACTAGTCCAATACCAGTCTAAATACCAGTCTAAAACTTGTCCAACACCAGTCTAAATACCAGTCTAGAACTAGTCCAACACCAGTCTAAACCAGTCTAAAACTAGTCTAAATACCAGTCTAGTACTAGTCCAATACCAGTCTAAATACCAGTCTAGAACTAGTCCAATACCAGTCTAAAACTAGTCCAATACCAGTCTAGAACTAGTCCAACACCAGTCTAAACCAGTCTAAAACTAGTCCAATACCAGTCTAGAACTAGTCCAACACCAGTCTAAACCAGTCTAAAACTAGTCTAAATACCAGTCTAGAACTAGTCCAATACCAGTCTAAAACTAGTCCAATACCAGTCTAAATACCAGTCTAAAACTAGTCCAACACCAGTCTAGAACTAGTCCAATACCAGTCTAAACACCAGTCTAGAACTAGTCCAACACCAGTCTAAATACCAGTCTAGAACTAGTCCAACACCAGTCTAAACCAGTCTAAAACTAGTCCAATACCAGTCTAAAACTAGTCCAACACCAGTCTAGAACTAGTCCAATACCAGTCTAAACACCAGTCTAGAACTAGTCCAATACCAGTCTAAATACCAGTCTAAAACTTGTCCAACACCAGTCTAAATACCAGTCTAGAACTAGTCCAACACCAGTCTAAACCAGTCTAAAACTAGTCTAAATACCAGTCTAAAACTAGTCCAACACCAGTCTAGAACTAGTCCAATACCAGTCTAAACACCAGTCTAGAACTAGTCCAATACCAGTCTAAATACCAGTCTAAAACTTGTCCAACACCAGTCTAAATACCAGTCTAGAACTAGTCCAACACCAGTCTAAACCAGTCTAAAACTAGTCTAAATACCAGTCTAGAACTAGTCCAACACCAGTCTAAACCAGTCTAAAACTAGTCTAAATACCAGTCTAGAACTAGTCCAATACCAGTCTAAAACTAGTCCAATACCAGTCTAAATACCAGTCTAAAACTTGTCCAACACCAGTCTAAATACCAGTCTAGAACTAGTCCAACACCAGTCTAAACCAGTCTAAAACTAGTCTAAATACCAGTCTAGAACTAGTCCAATACCAGTCTAAAACTAGTCCAATACCAGTCTAAATACCAGTCTAAAACTTGTCCAACACCAGTCTAAATACCAGTCTAGAACTAGTCCAACACCAGTCTAAACCAGTCTAAAACTAGTCTAAATACCAGTCTAGTACTAGTCCAATACCAGTCTAAATACCAGTCTAGAACTAGTCCAATACCAGTCTAAAACTAGTCCAATACCAGTCTAGAACTAGTCCAACACCAGTCTAAACCAGTCTAAAACTAGTCTAAATACCAGTCTAGAACTAGTTCAATACCAGTCTAAAACTAGTCCAATACCAGTCTAGAACTAGTCCAACACCAGTCTAAACCAGTCTAAAACTAGTCCAATACCAGTCTAGAACTAGTCCAATACCAGTCTAGAACTAGTCCAACACCAGTCTAAACCAGTCTAAAACTAGTCTAAATACCAGTCTTCAACAATTCTTCCCGCAATCATTCAAATACAGTCAGTCTGGAACACCTTTAGTCTTTACCTGAAAACATCAAACAGTGTCAGCTGTATGCTGCACATGTGCTGCAAGACTAAACTTTACGAACGCTTGTGTCGAGACGAAACCCTTACACTCGCCGACAGCTGCAGACATCAGTGTAGTTACGTTTCCAGAGGTTTGACATAATGGATGTAGGCTTGACGGGTTTTTACTCCTCGACTCGGTTTCTATCCTAACAGCAAGCGTTATCGGTGGAGTCTGGGGAGTCAACTGTACTTTTATTTTCTCCCGATGACACAAAGAGCGACTGGAGAAGTGAAGAGGACTGCGAGCGACACAATGACTGAAACAGCGAACATGAAAGGGATTTATTCAGGGAAGAAATGAAAGAATAAACGAACGGCGCTCGTTAACACGCCGAGAGGAGACCCCTCCAATCTGCCAAGCTCACCACAGACTGTAAATAAATATGTCAGGTTGAGAGATGAAAGCTGCCTCATCCTCTCAGAGTCCTCTGAAGTGTGTTTTATCGAGCCTTTGAGAGCTGTAACCGTCTTTTTAGGGATTTAATGGATTCGTTAGATTTTAGCCTTTAGCGCTCCTTCAGGGAGCATCACTGTCAGTCTGCTGGAGCCTTACATGATGTTCACACAGCAAACACATCACAAATGATCCCAGAGATAATTATGAATGCATGTCCTGTGAACGCAGGCTGCAGGTCCACTCTGCTTCCACTCAGGAAACAAACACCAATCAAAAATCATTCAGCGTCAGGAAAAAATGTGGCTGCATTTTTTTTTGAAAAGTAAACTAATTTAGGAGAGTTATTTAATATTTGAAAAAAAAAGTAATATTTTACCGTATTTTCACGACCATAAGGCGCACTTATGTCAGGGTTCCTGGGTCGGTGACCCAGTATTTTCAGTTCACGTTCACTGTTTATCTTCTGCCTGTTCCACTTCCTGTTTTATTGTGTTAGCCTTGGTCCATGTGCATTATGTTCCGTCCTCTTCCCATTTATCATTAGTTCATTATGTTCAGCTGTGTACTCACCAGGTTCTAATCTCTCATCACTCAGCCTGTGTATTTATGTCCCTCAGTTCAACCAGTCCAATGTCGTGTCATTGATGTTATTGTGATGTTGTCTCTCCGTCTGTATGTTCAGTTAGTCAGTCAGTGCTTCAGTCAGTCGTCCAGCCAGCCATTTTCTCCCTTTGTTCTGTTCATCCACTCCTTATAATAAATCGTCACCTACCTGCGAGTCCTGCGTTTGGGTTCCTTCTTCCTCGCCTCCACCCAACCGCTGACAGAATGACACGACCCGTGCCACGAAGACACGTTTGGAACCCAGCGGACTCGGACCTCTACGAGCGGCAGGAGGTAGCGCTCTCCTTGTGGGCGGAAAAGCTCAAGGAGAGACAGCGGCTCTTCGCGGAGCGAGAGCACGTCTTCGAGGGCACTCGCTTGGCTCTGGGCGGGCCTCGGAGACGCCGCGTTCCCCCACCTGCTGCCTCACCTGTACCGGAGCATTTGCCGTGGAGAGTGGACGTTCCACGCCGCGCTTCGGCCACTCCCTCTCTCGCCACTCCGCTCCTCGCTCCCACACCCGCCGCCTCATCCGCCGGACCTCCACCATCGCCGCGGCACAACGGCTACGCCTCCCACCTCGGCTCAACGGAGGCTACCGCGCCAGAGGCTCTGCTGTTTTCCCCGGCCGCTTCCGCTTCCCAGAGAAAGCGGCGCACACGCCGCCATAGAACGGACTACTTTCAGCCACTCCCGATGGTGAGCTCCAGTGACTGTTTTTCGCACTCACCATCTGATTATCCACTTAAAACGCACAATAAACCCATCTCTCATTCATGGGATGTTTCCCTCCTGGAGGATTCTGTGGACTGGGAAGATTTGTTCTGCTCTGCTCCCCCAAAGACTGTAAATAGTGGTGGCAGAAAAATCAGAACAATCTCCAATAAACCTGCCAGTAACACACACACCGTCACTATTTCCACACCCAGTATTCAGCCATTTCCCACCAGCACAGGGGCCCAGTCTACGCCCACACCAGTGCCAGCTCCCAGGAGGAGGGCAGCTGCGACCCGGTCTACCTCCACACCCGCTTCTGTTTCTCAGGTGGGGGTGACTGGTGTCCAGCCACCTTCCGTGCCCGTCCCAGCGCCCAGGTTGAGGGCAACCAGAGCCCAGCTTGACCTCCCTGGAGGCTTGGAGGAGCTAACTGGTCCACCTGCTACTTCACCACTTCATCCACCTCCTGACCCAGCCTTTCACGGCCTCGCACTATCCCTAGTTAGATTAGCTGAACTGTCCCCTGCCCAGGCACCAGCCTTACGAGCCCAAGCCGTAATTTTATCTCCGTCACTAGCTCAATCTGTAGCTCAGCCAGCAGCCACGCCTGCCTCTGTTCCTCCCTTAGCATCTCCACTCCAGTCAGTTCCCTCACCTGCTGTCCAGTCTCCTCCTGTCCTCCAGTCACCTCCTGTAGCTCAGTCCCCTCCTGTCCTCCAGTCACCTCCTGTAGCTCAGTCCCCTCCTGTCCTCCAGTCACCTCCTGTAGCTCAGTCCCCTGTCCAGTCAGTCCAGTCGCCCCCTGTTTCCCAGTCGCCGGTCTACCATCCTGTTCAGTTCCCGGACCTGCAGCCACAGCACCCAGAGCCAGCTGTGACCCTTCCTGCTTCTCAGCCAGGGGTTTCCGCACCCGCTGGCCCGGCCAAGGGTGAAGTGTGGGCGTTGATCGTATATACCGGGACAATCGCACATACCTGTATAAAAGAACAGGTATGTGCATTATGCAGGACATCGTTGTTTTAACAACCCTGAAAATGGCAAAGAGACACGCTTACGAAGCACAGTTTAAACTGAAGGCCATCAGCTACGCGGAGGAACATGGAAATCGAGCAGCAGTGAGAGAATTTAAGATTAACGAATCGATGGTTCGCAAATGGAGGAAGCTGGAAAACAAGCTCCGGCAGGTCAAGAAAACGCAGCTGAGTTTCCGCGGACATAAGGCGAGGTGGCCCGAGTTAGAGGAAAGACTCGAGCGGTGGATCATCGAGCAAAGACCGAGCGGGAGAAGCGTTTCGACGGTCACCATTCGGCTAAAAGCAGTTTCACTAGCTGAAGAGATGAACATTGAACATTTCCGAGGAGGTCCGTCTTGGTGCTTTCGTTTTATGAAACGGTGCCATTTTTCCATCCGGACCAGGACTACGATAGCGCAGCAACTTCCAGCGGATTATAAGGAAAAGCTGGCCATCTTCCGCTCCTACTGCAGCAAACACATTGGCGACAAAAACATCCAGCCCAGCCACATCACTAACATGGACGAGGTCCCGCTCACTTTTGACATCCCGGTGAGTCACACTGTGGAGAAGAAGGGGACCAGCACGGTAGCGATACGCACAACGGGGTATGAAAAGTCTTCTTTTACTGTTGTGCTTGGCTGCCATGCTAATGGACAGAAACTGACGCCTATGGTGATTTTTAAGAGAAAGACTTTGCCTAAAGAGAAGTTTCCAGCAGAAATCATCATTAAGGCAAATGAAAAGGGCTGGATGGATGAGGAAATGATGAAAGAGTGGCTGAGGGAGGTGTATGTAAGGAGACCAGGTGGTTTTTTCCACGCATCACCATCGCTGTTGATCTGTGACTCTATGCGTGCCCATCTCACAGACGATGTGAAAAAACTAGTGAAACAAATGAACTGTGAGCTTGCTGTCATTCAGGAGGCCTGACAAAGGAACTCCAACCGCTGGACATCGGTGTGAACCGCCCGTTCAAAGTAAGGCTGCGAGCGGCGTGGGAGCGATGGATGACCGATGGAGACCACAGTTTCACTAAGAGTGGAAGGCAGCGCCGGGCGAGTTACGCCACAATTTGCCAATGGATTGTAGATGCTTGGGCTAACATGTCTGCTGGCACTGTTGTTCGAGCTTTCGCAAAAGCCGGCATCGTTTCCGAGGAGCCGCACGGCACGGAAAGTGACTCTGACGGTGAAGACAGTGAACCTGGCATGTTTGATGGAGATTTAGCGCAGCTGTTCAATTCAGACACAGAGGATGAGGACTTCGATGGGTTTGATTGATGATAAAAATGTGAGTACCAAACTTTGTTTTGCTCCTGCTTTATTTTTAAATACGCACACTTGTATGCTTGTGTGTTGTTGATGATGACGATTACCGGCAATAGAAATGTGAGTAAGGTACCGAATTCAGGTTTGCTCCCGCTTTATTTTTAAATACGCATACGGTACTTGTATGCGCCCTATGATCCAGTGCGCCTTATGTGTGTGTTAAATACAGTAATGGCACACATAACTGAGACTGCGCCTTTTAGCACAGTGCGCCTTATGGTCGTGAAAATACGGTAATCTAAAAATAAAAAAACTCTAATATTTCATGACATTCAGAAACATGTAAAAACAAATGTGAAGAAAAAACTGGATACTTTTCCAAGAAAAACCAAAATCTGGCGTGGAGTCACCCGTCGTCCTACAGCATCGCTCAGATTTCACTGATCGGGTTTGTGCTCACACGCCGCCAAACACTCTGAAGGATGTTTCAGAACAATTAATAATGTTATAAACTTTTAAAATACAGTGGTCCCTCACTATAACGCGGTTCACCTTTTGTGGCCTAGCCCATTGTCAATCAATCTCGCGCCGTGTCTCCTGTGCAGTACAGAATGCGTTCAGCTTGTCAAGTTTACGTAAATCTTTCATCTCTACAGTGTGACTCTGAAGTGCTGCACTGCATGTTTGTAAGTTTTCTCCCAAGCAAACACAACACTGTCGACGAAACGCTTTGCACCGTCAGAGGCTCCTGCGGTAGGAAGATGCTAACCATCGCACAAACAGTTGGACTTCTGGACATGCTAAAACTTTTTTTGCTGCCTTTGTTTTATAAGAAAAATGCGCGCACGCACACGTCCTCCACCCACACACGCCCATATTTTGCTCCATTGCGGTTTATTTTACACCTCAAACATTTAGTAAACAGTTAAGCAAATACAAGTAAACTGCAGGTAGTAATAAATAAACCACTAACTCTTTTACGCTGCGTACACGGGTGATTTTGAACACGCAGCTGTTTCGTCCACGTAAACGGCGTTTCGAATCACCGAAAACTGAGACTTTTAAAACTCCTTTTTTTGCGTTTCCGTGTGGACGAGGAATGCAGAGTTGG
The DNA here is from genome assembly GCF_963969265.1 of Rhamphochromis sp. 'chilingali'. Lineage (NCBI taxonomy): Eukaryota > Metazoa > Chordata > Actinopteri > Cichliformes > Cichlidae > Rhamphochromis > Rhamphochromis sp. 'chilingali'. Next base: position 853,271 of record NC_137930.1, read on the forward strand.
TCACGCAGCGTCAAAGCTATGTGCCTTTTTCACGCCACGCTGTGGCCACGTTATTGTTTACAGGAGATGAATCGCAGAATGATAGAGACGAAATACTGTTAATCTGACTGTCTGCAGGTTTACACGCAGTTACTGTCCCTCCATTACAAAGGCAGAGGCTCACGGTGTGATTATTTTACATGTAGTTGTTTTTTCCTGTGTAATAATGTTCAACATTGCTGTCAATACATTTTTCAAAAATGCCTCTCTGTGGTTAAAAATATAAACAACTGTGGGATCCTGTTTGTCCGTGATTTAAACAGCCCAGCGCTGCTCCCGACGCAGGGAAGACCTGCAGGGAGACCTGCCTCAGCACCTGTGCAGGTGAAGCCAAAGGGCAGATTTGCTTCACCATATTTTCTTTGGCTTAGAATGAAGTTGGTTTGGAAACATATTCAGCGATGCTTCATCTCCTGCTTTGCGTTTGTGTGGGCGCCGTGCTAGCAGTGTCCAAGCGTTGTTTTTTATTTTTCCCCTTTTCTTACCCCCCCCCTTGCAATGGCTCTGTGCCCCCCCTTGGGGGCGGGCCCCACACTTTGGGAAGGTCTGTGCTAAAGGCAGAAGTTACCATATTTTTTGGATTATAAGGTGCATTAAGGAAACAAAACAGTCAGATAAGTCAAACTTTACTCATCTCATTCTTCTTGCTTTGTCTACTTCCGCACCATTGATTCGTTAATGATTCATTACTGTTGAATTCTTTGGCAGCTGATTTGATCTTTGGTTTCATTCGATAACACTGGACTTATTTTTCTACGAAGGTTTAAACTTTGAGAGCGTTTAAACAAGAGAGAAGGTGTGAAAATGTTCATGCCTGTGTGGGAAAGTGCATAAAGTGTGTGGTGAGGGGTTTCACAGCCTTAAAACATCTATAATAATTGTAAAAAATAAAGTTGGCTACTTCGTGGATTTCACCTGTCGCTAGTTATTTTTAGAACGTAACTCCCGCGATAAACGAGGGAGCGCTGTATGTCAAAGCAGTAGAAATATTTTGTGCTGAGAACTCGGTGTAAAGATTCTTTCTGACGGGGATGTCAGAGCTAAAAGTTTTCTGTGAATGTTGATGAGTTTGTGTTGTTGTTGTTTGGCAGAGCGAGGAGGACGACACGAGGAGCGTCACAACGTCCTCCGTCATGGTGAGACACAAAGAGCCTTCGCTGTGTGTGAGTGTGTGTGTGTGTGTGTGTGTGTGTGTGTGTGTGTGTGTGTGTGTGTGTGAAAGAGCTGAAACAGACCCTCCCCCCAATGCCGTTCCCATGGTGATGTCCCATAATGACACAGCGCTGGCTGCTCATTGGCTGTGATGGCCTCCTGCTGCTGTCTGACTGGACCCAGCAGGAACTGTCCGCCTGTTACTGGGCTGTAAGTTTGCAGAGCGACAGTTTCGTTATTGATTCGTGTCCAGATCGCGGAGTCTGATCGATGTTTGTGGCTTCAGTTTGTTCAGGCTCCGGCTTGGATTAACCAGCGTCTGCTGCGACACCAGTTATACTTTACTGACCGAGGTAAAGTCCAGCCTCTCGTCAGTCCAACACGAGCTCCAAATCAGACCAAACCAGACTAAACTACTATCTGGTGTCCATGAGTGTACAGCTCTCGGTTGGTTTCTGAGTCTCAGCCCTTCGGACGCCTACGCCAAGCTGAGGGCAGGTTTCCTCTGCAGCTGACTGAAAACACGTCTCTGTGCTGGAAACAAGTTTTAAACGTGCACTGAGCTGGACGTGTTTTCTTCCTGCTGCATCAGGGTCGACTGCGAGCCGTTAGCCGTGTTGCTCGCCGCCACGGCGTGCCATCAAGCTGAAGGACGGCCTCCCTCTGTGCCCGCCCAGGCTGTGTAATTAACACGGAGCTATCAGGTAAACAGTGAGGACAGCCCGGCAGGCCTCTGATTAAAGGCCTGGGTGGTGCTTCGCAGCACCCTGCTGGCCAATAAACACCACTAATGGCGTCAGGATCCCCGCTCGCCCGCCGCCCAGCAGCCCCCGCCTTGGCTAGAGGACAACGAGGACGCCAGTTTATGACAGAAAATCAAGACACTAGAGGAAATGTTACAAAATCAGTTTTTAGCATCAAACTGAAAGTTTGGAAGAAAACACGTTCACCTCGCTCAACAGTTCCAAATGTCAGGGGGCGGAGACAGCCTGGGCTTCGTCGCTTCTTCATTGGTGTTCGGTTATAGTTTAAATACAGATGGAGGTCACCTTCCTCTCCTTTCCTCTCCCTCCCCTTCCTCCCCCAGTCTCTGTTCCACAGGGTTTCTCTGGATCCTCTGGAGAAGGAGTGGCTGAAGAGCTGTGCCGTGGGGAACGTGGCCACCCAGCGCCGGCTGCTCGCTCAGGAGCCCGGGCTCGTGCTAAAGAAGGTCCGCTTCAGACCTAGTGCTCCTGTGCGGTGCTCTGACGCAGAAGGTGTCATTTAGTGATCAGTAGCTGCTGGATTAAAGCCATCAGTGTTTGTTACACACACAGCGATGCTTGAATAGAGTCTGGTGCATTAGCTGGAGCGCGTGCAGTAGGACTTATAGGCGGAAATAGTGAGCACGCCGCTATTCTGATTCATCCTCTAAACACTTGAACTCTTTCCTTTTTCCTTTCCTCTTTCCTCACCTCGTCAGGATTTCATCACTGTAAGTAAAACACTTGCTTACCTGCTCACAGGTCATATTTTCATAGGATGACTGAATTATTTCTGTTTCACACGTGCAGCTCAAAGAGCTTCACGGAGGAGGATTAGAGAACAGAAAGGTCACACGGGCCGGTCTCCCATGGAAATATGTGCATTCACCAACCAGCTGGTGGGTGGTAGCTGGTGTCAGTGGGTGGAACCTGTCACAGAGAGGTTGACCATGCTGCACTGAAAGCCTGTTGCCCGTATCTGTATAGAAGATGCTGGCTTGTCTGCTCGAAGTATAGCATAGCATCTTTATTTATAAGGGTTAGGGGTGCTACAAATATAGAAGAAAGAGAAAACAGTTTAAATTCCATATAGAATATCTTAAAATTAAAAATAATGTAATTAATAAGAAACATATTAAGAGACATCAACAAGTCCTGCTGTGCTGAAAGCCAAGGTAAATAAATATGTTTTAAGACGTGATTTAAAAACAGATAAGGAAGGTCCTGTCTAACATGTAAAGGCAACTCATTCCACAGTTTTGGTGCTGCCACAGCAAACGCCCGATCCCCTCTGAGCTCACGATTAGTCCTGGGCACGCTCAGGAGGAGCTGGTCTGCCCACCTGAGGGGCCGGGAGGGTATGTGTGGATGAAGAGCTCAGAGAGGTACAGAGGGGCAGCATTGGACAGACATTTAAAAACAAATAAAAGCAGCTTAAAATGATCCTAAAATGCACGGGCAGCCAATGAAGTGAATATAAAACTGGGTGATGTGCTCGCATCTACGAGTGCCAGTCAAAAGACGTGCAGCAGCATTCTGAGCTAGCTGCAGTCGAAGAACAGAAGATCGACTCACCCCAAAATGAAGAGAATTACAGTTGCCTTCACAATAAGAACTGCACCTTCGGAAATGTTTTGGTTGCAGTGTAAAAACACAACCGTTTACGGTGGTGCAACACCGTCTTTGTGACTGATTTCATCTGGTGACAGCCAGCAACAGCAGCCACTGATCTGGTGACACGGTTTTCTCCAGCGACCGGAGGTTTCCAGAGAATCACCGACTGGTCTCTGTCTGACTGAGTTTTCTTTTACTACATCTCGCCAAAAACAAGTGAAAACCAACAATTAAACATCAAAACCTGCAGGTCCTCTGATGCCCAGCAGAGGCAGCAGTGAGTCCTCACAGGCAGCTTCCTGCTAAGCTTCGCCTCAGCTCATTGGAGACCATGAACTGACCTCTGGACCCAAACTTTCAAAGCTCCCAGTCTGCCTCCTAACTTTGTTGTGTTGTTTTGGACAGGAACCGCCTTTAATCTGAGGCTCTCTACTGGAAGCAAGAAGTAGGTGTGGCTTTACTTTTGCAGACAGTAATAATTGGTTCATTTAATAATAAGTGTTCCTCTGGTTCCATGCTGCAGCCTGCCGCTCCACCTGAGCTCTGCCGTCACCACGCTGTCAGCAAACGTCGATAAATGGCTTCAGAGCCGGACGCTTTCACAAAATAATTGGCTTAAGGAAATTAAATGTTCAAAGAGCAACAAAGACGTTAGTAATCTGCTTATTGAAAAGAAAGAAAGGGGAGTGCAGCTGAATGAATGGAGGGGGGGTAATGATCCTATTAGTTTGGATAAGAAGCTGCTGAGAGTCAGGCAGCAGGTGAGGACGAGGATCAGATAAACAGAAGACTGAGGACGGAGGCTTCATGGTTACTGTCTGGACCGTCCTGAGTAAACTACGCTGACGTGTGAGAAGAGCTGTAATCATTTTCATGAATAAAGCTGAGCTTATAACAGCTTCACTTAAGCTAACCGAGGAGTCACACTGTAGATTTTTACACAGAAAAAATGATTTTGTTCAATGAAACCTGATCCATGAAGTGTTTAACATACACTGTGGTTATATTCACACTTACATCAATTCTCTTTATGCAGGCGAAACACGTTTGTACCTACAAACTCTTTAATTCTAGTACAAAATGTTTTATAGCAGACTGCCTGCATTCACAAGGTCAGGTAAAAAGCTCTGAACGGTGGAGAAAATGCTCCAAAATAAATAAAAATTCATATAAACGCACAAATGATAACAAAATGAAGCTAGCATGTGGAACCACGGGTAAAACATCCATCCAGCACAGAGGCTTGGGTGGGACCAACATACGTGGATTTAGGCCCAGAGACCGGTCAGCGACCACATGGTAACCTCCAGTTGCTAGGGAAAAATGTGCCCTGGGGAGTGGTTGCTGCAGAACACCTACCTGTTATTGCACCCACTTGTAGGTTGCATGAATTGTCATTTTTGTTTTTGAGCTGTGCTGTGCTGAAAATAGAAAAAGTGTAATGCAAACTGAAACACAGAAGGTTCACCTTTAAAATAAAACTTTACCGTCTCACCACCAAAACCAGGAGTGAAGGGAGGACAGGACAAAGGCACGCTGTGCAGCCAGAGATTAATAATAACTAATGATTAAATGCAGAGAGGTGTGTAAACACAAAGTGACTGACAGGTTTTATTGGCTTTATCTGAATTAAGAAGCAGAAAGTTAGCGGCCATCCAGGTCTTTATGTCTTTAAGACATTCCTGCAGTTTAACTTATTGGTGTGTGTTATCTGGCTTCATGGACAGATAGAGCTGGGTGTCATCTGCATAGCAGTGTAAATGTATGCTATGTCTTCTAATGATGCTGCCTAAGGGAAGCATTTTAATTTTTCATATTTATTTCCTATCTTATTCATAGCCTTTTCCTTTTTTGTTTTCTTTAGGTCACGAGCAGTTGTCCAAGCATTTCACTACATATCGTACTGTGTATGACTGTGTACGTGACAAATAAAATTTGAATTTGAATTTGAATTTGAAGCATGTATAGTGTAAACAGAATTGGTCCTAGCACTGAACCCTGTGGAACTCCATAATTAACCTCAGTGTGTGAAGAGGACTCTCCATTTACATGCACAAACTGGAGTCTATTAGATAGATATGATACAAACCACTGCAGTGCAGTAATAAATATAGCAGCACTTCGACTCTTGAATGAGTGAAAGGTCATGACCAATAAATCAATCGACGGGATGTGTTTGTTCCACGTTAGTTTGGACAGTAGTTTAGCAGCCAGCAGCTTTTGTCCCTCCTGTTTTCAGTCCTGCTCTCAGGCTGTTTCACTGTGAATTCATCGGCTTCTGTGTTCTGACTCTTTCCGGCTGCCGCTGACGGCCTCCTGTGATGCAAACCTGCCGTACATGAAGGGGGTGAGTTTGGCTTCGTTAACATGAATCATCTGAACACAACAGAACACCTCTGCCTTCTGCCTCAATTAGCTGAGCGCCCATATCACAGAGAGCAGCTCCCTCACCTCCTGTCTCCCGTCACCACGGCGAGTTTAAACAAGTCGGACGTTCACGCGAGCAGAGGGCGGCGTTAATGTAAAATTCAGTTCATATAAACTGGCCTCACTCAGACGTCCTGTGTGTTTGTTTGAAACACCTGCAGAAATGCAGCACTGCGCTGCGAGCCGTGCAGCCCTCTCTTCAAAGAGGCTGACAGCTCTGACAGCCTGCCATCAGGTTAATCACAGCAACATGGACGGATTACCGAACACGGCGTGCACAGAGACGCCGAACCACCGCACAGAGACTAAACCCTGCCGAAAGCTAAGAAGCACAAATACAAAGAAACGCAAAACAACGACAAAGAGACAGAAACGGACACAAATATGGAAAAAAAAAATTAAAAGTCAGAGATTTTATCAAACTGATAAAATGAAGAAACGCAGCAACAACACGGCCTTATCGCATGTGCGTCTTCCTGTCTGTGGTCAGCTCGTTGAGCTGTTTTGTGTCTCGGGGTCTGGAGATTTCGGGGGGCTCAAACACGCCGGCGCCGACTGGCCTTCCGCTGCGCGCCATCGGGATGGCGGGTCCACGCTCATTAGGCCTGCGTGCGATTGGAGCGGCCCAGCAGCCAGACAGCGGGCGTGTGTAATGATATTGTAATTACATGGTAATTAATATCTGAGCAGACAGCGAGCCTGAAGGGAGGCGGCTCGGCTCCCAGCAGATGGGAGGGACTGATAATTTCTCCACAGCCATTCGCCGGAGCCTCTGTACTTTTATTTGGTGGCGGTTTGATTTCACGGTGCTGAGCGGAGGATCTCGGGAACGGCGAGATTGTCCTTGTTTGTGAGCGGCGCTCCTGCATCGATCTGTGGTTTCCTTTCTTCTCCTGCAGCTCTTTGAGACCCCGTCCCAGCATATGTTCCTCATATTCATTGTTAAGTCAAAGTGTGACTCCACAGCCAATAAAGAGCCGGCTTTTCAGAGCGCCACATATGGCAGAGCTGTTGCAGGCTGTCTTTGAAAACTCTACACAAGCAGAATTTCACACAGCTCTAAGCTGCCTATTCAAGAGCTCCGGCAAAGGGACCCCTCCATATGGCCTCGCCTAATGTGCCCCCCCTTCCATTAGCTGCACAGACCTCCCCGTGCAGAAATAACAACATTAATGGCGTAGCCCTCTCGCCACTTGACAGCGTTGCTCTCCTTTTCATGCCTCGCTTGATCAAAACGGAAGGAGTGAAGCTGACGCCTTTCTGATGTGCTTTTTGCCTGCTGCTTCCAGGCGAGCGGCGCTAACTCATCCCGCGCGTCCCTCCTCCACCTCCAAAGGGCCGACAGATGCTCGGCACACCGAGCCCGACTGTTGGCAGGCAGTCGGCGGTTTGTGCCGGGTCACTGTCGGCGCTACCCCCGGATCTGTGCGAGGACAACGGCTGTGAGCGTCTCTCGGAGGCCCGAGTGTCCCGCTGAGGCGGACAGGTGTCTGTCATGTTTGCAAATGTGTAACATGGAGCTTTTGTGGCTCGTTGAGTTGGCCCGTGTTCTAGTTGGCTCGTTAACCATTTAAAGGAACAGAAAATCCCTGCACTGTGCACGATCCAGAGATCCTGCATTCAGACAGCCTGCAGGTCTCTCAGTCTGCTGGTGTTTGTGAGAATGTGTCCTTGCTTCTGTAGTAGACTCTAAATCAAAGATGTCAGAAAAAACTCATTCAAACTAACAGATTCTGGACTCTAATTCAAGCTGATCGTTATTCAGATGCATCAGTGCTTTCTACTTGTCCGGATCAGTTTGACTCTTTCAGCCTATGGCTCGTCAGAGCATTGCCGTAAATGCAGAATAATCTGCTCTGAGAAGAAAAGCATTCGATGTTTGAGTTTGGAAAAGTAAGTTTTGCCTCTGATTGACTCGAGGAAATGAATAAATGTGTCCTCTGCAGTCTTGAACACCTGCCTGTGTGAGGCTGAGGTGGAGGCACGAACAATCTGGTCGAGTGTTGGAAGAGGCCGGCGGGTGAGGCCGGCTTCAGTTAGCACCTTTTAATGAAAACTCTGGGCTTAGTGGTCAGTCTGCACCTCGCCGCCAACACGGGCACGCTGCCAAAATAAACCTCCATGAAGCATCCTGTGGACATTGACAGGTTTTTCCCCTCCTGTTCCTGTGATGGCGGCGCCCCGCTCGGTTTTCACGCTCACGGTTGTTGGCTGAATGAGGAACATCAGTGCGGCATAATTAAATGGGCGGAAAACAGCAGAAAACGATGTTCAGGCTGTTTAATCCAGTTTAGAGCAGCACCACGAGGGAAGGGGTCCAAATAACAGGACCAGGAGGAGGGGCTTCTGATGAAGCAGTGTGAGGAGGAAACGCAGCATCTTACCAAGGACTCGCATCAGGACGACTTTAACATCCATCAGAATGAGTCATGAATCAAATGTTTGCTGTATTAAAGCAAAACGAGCTTCGATCCTCCCTCCGGATGCACGGAGGACTGATGAGTTGTGTGGGATTATATATCCACAGACATCAAAAACCACTGCAAGTAGTTAAAGAAGGGCAAGAAACTCCATTTAAAAAAAAAAACAGAAAATGACCATGATTCCTCCTACAGTCACTTTAATATTAGGATTACAGTCTGATATTTGAAACAAGCCCTTCATTCTCCCACTAAGTTTAACGTTTTCTGTTTTCTCCTCTTCCACTCACTCGGACACACAGTTTGTAAGTCCATCTTTGTGTCTCTGTGTGCAGTGTTTGTGCCGTAGTGTTAGCACAGCTGCCAATGAGAACTTTACACACAAAGAAAAATAATATACTCTGAAAAGTGGATCTGCTGCTTTCAGCTCCACATTATTATTCCTGGACTTCACCAGAGTAGTTTTCCATGATTCACGATTCAAAATAATATCTGACAACACTGGGCCTCAGTGCAGCCCCTCAGTGCACCCTCTCTCTGAAACTAGCTGTTTAGCTTCTCCCCTTCAACCAGCTATCTTAGGATTAGCTAGGTTCCGAAGCCTGCTGAGGGGCAGCACCCAGTGCTTAAAAATAGAGCTAAACATTGTAAACTTAAAAATGTGGAGAAGAAGAGTCAGTCCACTTTGATGGTTATTGTAGAGCTCTTATTGTCTTCTTCCCAGAGTATCAGATACTGCTGTTCTGTCAAAGGTCATCATGAGCAAGTTCAGACATGTGCAGGAAGTCTTTCTTTCTGATGGACTGGTGTACCCACTCCCATACCGGAAAAGATGGATGGAAGGACGGACAGACTGACGGATGGATGGATGGTTGAATGGTTAGACGGATGGATGGATGAATGGTTGAATGGATAGACAGATGGGCGGATGGATGGATGGATGGATAGATGGTTGAATGGATGGATGGATGGATGGATGGATGGATGGATGGATGGATGGATGGATAGATGGTTGAATGGATAGATGGATGGATGGATGAATGGTTGAATGGATAGACGGATGGATGGATGAATGGTTGAATGGATAGACAGATGGGCGGATGGATGGATGGATGGATGGATGGATGGATGGATGGATAGATGGTTGAATGGATGGATGGATGGATGGATGGTTGAATGGATAGATGGATGGATGGATGGATGGATGGATGAATGGTTGAATGGATAGACAGATGAATGGATGAATGTTTGAATGGATGGATGGATGGATGGATGGATGGATGGATGGATGGATGGATGGATGGATGGATGGATGGATGAATGGACGGATGGATGGATGGATGGATGGTTGAATGGATAGACAGACGGATGGATGGATGGATGAATGGTTGAATGGATAGACAGATGGATGGATGGATGGATGGATGGATGGACGGACGGACGAACGGACGGGTGGATGGATGAATGGTTGAATGGATAGACAGATGAATGGATGGATGGATGAATGGTTGAATGGATAGACGGATGGATAGACGGATGGATGGATGGTTGGATGGATAGGCGGATGAATGGTTGAATGGATAGACAGATGGATGGATGGATGAATGGTTGAATGGATAGACAGATGGATGGATGGATGGATTGATGGATGGTTGAATGGATAGACGGATGGATGGATGGTTGAATGGATAGACGGATGGATGGATGGATGGAGAGACTGATGGATGGACGGATGGATGGAGAGACTGATGGATGGACGGATGGATGGAGAGACTGATGGATGGATGGATGGATGGATAGACAGATGGATGGATGAATGGTTGAATGGATATGCCTGTGAAGGTTCTCAGTCATCCAGGTCATCGTAGTCAAAGGAGCTTGCAAAGAAAAGCGTCTGGACTTCTTTAAGTTACTTGAAGACGTTTCACCTCTCATCCGAGAAGCTTCTTCAGTTCTAAGGTCAAATGGTGGAGAGTCCAGAGATTGAATGGATAGACAGATGGGCGGATGGACGGATGAATGGATGGATGGTTGAATGGATAGACAGATGGGCGGATGGACGGATGAATGGATAGATGGATGGATGGTTGAATGGATAGACAGATGGATGGATGAATGGTTGAATGGATAGACAGATGGGCGGATGGACGGATGAATGGATAGATGGATGGTTGAATGGATAGACAGATGGATGGATGGATGGTTGAATGGATAGACGGATGGATGGATGGATGGATGGATGGATGGATGGATGGATGGATGAATGGTTGAATGGATAGACAGATGGGCGGATGGACGGATGAATGGATGGATGGTTGAATGGATAGACAGATGGATGGATGGTTGAATGGATAGACAGATGGATGGATGGATGGATGAATGGTTGAATGGATAGACAGATGGGCAGATGGACGGATGAATGGATGGATGGTGGGCTGACAGACACACGGACAGATGGATAGACGGAAAAAAGATGACTTCACTCTGATTTCCTGCTGCAGACTTCACAGCTCTGTAAAACTGCACCAGTGTTGCTGCAGCTGTGACGGTGACGGATTTTTGACCCTGTGGGAGGGGAACATGTCAGCTTATCTGAGCAGGATGAAACCATCACACACAGTCAGAGTTAATGTGAGCTCGCTCACTGAGCAGATTTAAATACAAATGTTTCTAAATGTTTGTCCCTCGCTGTGAATGCACTCGTATCCTCGTGTCCTTCACACAGGCCGCTTATTCAGATTGATTAGATCACATTAAGAAACACAATTAGCGGCATGTTCTAATACAACACACAATGGCGATGGGATAACCGTCCTTGAATGTGGCTCTTTAGCAGAGAGTTAAGTCCTGTTGGGTTAAATTAAAGCTCACATTATCTCACAGCAGTTTGTGTGTCTGCGTGCAGCTCACAGCCAAATCTGTTTAAACTAATTAACCATGAATTCACTTCAAAGCAGGACTTTCTGCTCTCAGTCTGAGGTTTCTACCAATGTCCTCAGCAGATATCCACACGTCCCCTCTGTGGGTGAGGACCAGAGGCGGAGGCAGACATTTGATACACCCGGGGCCTAGCCCTAAAGGGTAGTATGCATGTGGGATTGGGGGGGCTTAATTAAAAAACTATTTTTTAAATTCAGCAGCAAGGCAGAACAAAATCAGGGCTGTATCAAGACATGAGGACCAAACCCCAATTCAACCAGACCCAGAACTGATCCAGAACTAAACAGGACTACAACAGTTCAAAATCAGGACTACTTAGAACTTAATCAAGACAGAACCAGAATCAGAACTAGATGATAGTAGCAGTAAAAATCATCATAGACCTGCACTACACTTATTTTTTAATTCTACCAAAGTCCACTGTTTAGATTCAGAAACATTTATATAATTATTTAGCCTTGTTGTGCAAACAAGCTGCAGAACTTAATAAATATAGAATTTGAAAAATAACAAACCTAAAAAGAAACACGAGGTACGAGATACATGAGGACCTGTGATACGCTGATACTTCTGGTAAACAACCATTTGACTGACATGTGTGTCTCACCTGCTCTTGTTCATCTGTTCTGTCCTCATTCTCCATCTCCCTCTCTGCTCCTCTCTCTCCCTCTCTGCTCCTCTCTCTCTCTCTGTTCCTCTCCCTCTCTGCTCCTCTCTCTCCCTCTCTGCTCCTCTCTCTCTCTCTGTTCCTCTCCCTCTCTGTTCCTCTCTCTCTCTGTTCCTCTCCCTCTCTGTTCCTCTCTCCCTCTCTGTTCCTCTCCCTCTCTGTTCCTCTCTCTCTCTGTTCCTCTCCCTCTCTGTTCCTCTCCCTCTCTGTTCCTCTCTCTCTCTGTTCCTCTCCCTCTCTGCTCCTCTCTCCCTCTCTGCTCCTCTCTCTCCCTCTCTGCTCCTCTCTCTCTCTGTTCCTCTCCCTCTCTGTTCCTCTCTCCCTCTCTGTTCCTCTCTCTCTCTGTTCCTCTCTCTCCCTCTCTGTTCCTCTCTCTCTCTGTTCCCCTCTCTCTCTGTTCCTCTCCCTCTCTGCTCCTCTCTCTCTCTCTCTCTGTTCCTCTCTCTCTCTCTCTGTTCCTCTCCCTCTCTGTTCCTCTCCCTCTCTGCTCCTCTCTCCCTCTCTGTTCCTCTCCCTCTCTGTTCCTCTCCCTCTCTGTTCCTCTCTCTCTCTCTGTTCCTCTCCCTCTCTGCTCCTCTCTCCCTCTCTGTTCCTCTCCCTCTCTGTTCCTCTCCCTCTCTGTTCCTCTCTCTCTCTCTGTTCCTCTCCCTCTCTGTTCCTCTCCCTCTCTGCTCCTCTCTCTCTCTCTGTTCCTCTCTCTCTCTGTTCCTCTCCCTCTCTGTTCCTCTCCCTCTCTGCTCCTCTCTCCCTCTCTGTTCCTCTCTCTCTCTGTTCCTCTCCCTCTCTGTTCCTCTCTCTCTCTCTCTCTGTTCCTCTCTCTCTCTGTTCCTCTCTCTCTCTCTCTCTGTTCCTCTCCCTCTCTGTTCCTCTCTCTCTCTCTGTTCCTCTCTCTCTCTGTTCCTCTCCCTCTCTGTTCCTCTCCCTCTCTGCTCCTCTCTCCCTCTCTGTTCCTCTCTCTCTCTGTTCCTCTCCCTCTCTGTTCCTCTCTCTCTCTCTCTCTGTTCCTCTCTCTCTCTGTTCCTCTCTCTCTCTCTCTCTGTTCCTCTCCCTCTCTGTTCCTCTCCCTCTCTGCTCCTCTCTCTCTCTCTCTCTCTGTTCCTCTCCCTCTCTGTTCCTCTCCCTCTCTGTTCCTCTCTCTCTCTGTTCCTCTCCCTCTCTGCTCCTCTCTCCCTCTCTGTTCCTCTCCCTCTCTGCTCCTCTCTCCCTCTCTGTTCCTCTCTCCCTCTCTGTTCCTCTCTCTCTCTCTCTCTGTTCCTCTCCCTCTCTGTTCCTCTCCCTCTCTGTTCCTCTCTCTCTCTGTTCCTCTCCCTCTCTGTTCCTCTCTCTCTCTGTTCCTCTCCCTCTCTGTTCCTCTCCCTCTCTGTTCCTCTCTCTCTCTCTCTCTGTTCCTCTCTCTCTCTGTTCCTCTCCCTCTCTGCTCCTCTCTCCCTCTCTGCTCCTCTCTCTCCCTCTCTGTTCCTCTCTCTCTCTGTTCCTCTCCCTCTCTGTTCCTCTCCCTCTCTGTTCCTCTCTCTCTGTTCCTCTCCCTCTCTGTTCCTCTCTCCCTCTCTGTTCCTCTCTCTCTCTGTTCCTCTCTCTCCCTCTCTGTTCCTCTCTCTCTCTGTTCCTCTCTCTCTCTGTTCCTCTCCCTCTCTGCTCCTCTCTCTCTCTCTCTCTGTTCCTCTCTCTCTCTCTCTGTTCCTCTCCCTCTCTGTTCCTCTCCCTCTCTGCTCCTCTCTCCCTCTCTGTTCCTCTCCCTCTCTGTTCCTCTCCCTCTCTGCTCCTCTCTCCCTCTCTGTTCCTCTCCCTCTCTGTTCCTCTCCCTCTCTGTTCCTCTCTCTCTCTCTGTTCCTCTCCCTCTCTGTTCCTCTCCCTCTCTGCTCCTCTCTCTCTCTCTGTTCCTCTCTCTCTCTCTGTTCCTCTCCCTCTCTGTTCCTCTCCCTCTCTGTTCCTCTCTCTCTCTGTTCCTCTCCCTCTCTGTTCCTCTCTCTCTCTCTCTCTGTTCCTCTCTCTCTCTGTTCCTCTCCCTCTCTGTTCCTCTCTCTCTCTCTCTCTGTTCCTCTCCCTCTCTGTTCCTCTCCCTCTCTGCTCCTCTCTCTCTCTCTCTCTCTGTTCCTCTCCCTCTCTGTTCCTCTCTCTCTCTGTTCCTCTCTCTCTCTGTTCCTCTCTCTCTCTCTCTCTCTCTCTGTTCCTCTCCCTCTCTGTTCCTCTCTCTCTCTGTTCCTCTCTCTCTCTGTTCCTCTCCCTCTCTGTTCCTCTCTCTCTCTGTTCCTCTCTCTCTCTGTTCCTCTCCCTCTCTGTTCCTCTCTCTCTCTCTCTCTGTTCCTCTCCCTCTCTGTTCCTCTCCCTCTCTGTTCCTCTCTCTCTCTGTTCCTCTCCCTCTCTGTTCCTCTCTCTCTCTGTTCCTCTCTCTCTCTGTTCCTCTCCCTCTCTGTTCCTCTCCCTCTCTGTTCCTCTCCCTCTCTGTTCCTCTCCCTCTCTGCTCCTCTCTCCCTCTCTGTTCCTCTCCCTCTCTGCTCCTCTCTCCCTCTCTGTTCCTCTCTCCCTCTCTGTTCCTCTCTCTCTCTCTCTCTGTTCCTCTCCCTCTCTGTTCCTCTCCCTCTCTGTTCCTCTCTCTCTCTGTTCCTCTCCCTCTCTGCTCCTCTCTCTCTCTCTCTGTTCCTCTCCCTCTCTGTTCCTCTCCCTCTCTGTTCCTCTCTCTCTCTCTCTCTCTGTTCCTCTCTCTCTCTGTTCCTCTCCCTCTCTGTTCCTCTCCCTCTCTGTTCCTCTCTCCCTCTCTGTTCCTCTCCCTCTCTGTTCCTCTCTCTCTCTGTTCCTCTCCCTCTCTGCTCCTCTCTCCCTCTCTGCTCCTCTCTCTCTCTGTTCCTCTCCCTCTCTGTTCCTCTCTCCCTCTCTGTTCCTCTCTCTCTCTGTTCCTCTCTCTCCCTCTCTGTTCCTCTCTCTCTCTGTTCCTCTCTCTCTCTGTTCCTCTCCCTCTCTGCTCCTCTCTCTCTCTCTCTCTGTTCCTCTCTCTCTCTCTCTGTTCCTCTCCCTCTCTGTTCCTCTCCCTCTCTGCTCCTCTCTCCCTCTCTGTTCCTCTCCCTCTCTGTTCCTCTCCCTCTCTGTTCCTCTCTCTCTCTCTGTTCCTCTCCCTCTCTGCTCCTCTCTCCCTCTCTGTTCCTCTCCCTCTCTGTTCCTCTCCCTCTCTGTTCCTCTCTCTCTCTCTGTTCCTCTCCCTCTCTGTTCCTCTCCCTCTCTGCTCCTCTCTCTCTCTCTGTTCCTCTCTCTCTCTGTTCCTCTCCCTCTCTGTTCCTCTCCCTCTCTGCTCCTCTCTCCCTCTCTGTTCCTCTCTCTCTCTGTTCCTCTCCCTCTCTGTTCCTCTCTCTCTCTCTCTCTGTTCCTCTCTCTCTCTGTTCCTCTCCCTCTCTGTTCCTCTCTCTCTCTCTCTGTTCCTCTCCCTCTCTGCTCCTCTCTCCCTCTCTGTTCCTCTCCCTCTCTGTTCCTCTCCCTCTCTGCTCCTCTCTCTCTCTCTCTCTCTGTTCCTCTCCCTCTCTGTTCCTCTCCCTCTCTGTTCCTCTCTCTCTCTGTTCCTCTCTCTCTCTGTTCCTCTCCCTCTCTGTTCCTCTCTCTCTCTGTTCCTCTCTCTCTCTGTTCCTCTCCCTCTCTGTTCCTCTCTCCTCTCTGTTCCTCTCTCTCTCTCTCTCTGTTCCTCTCCCTCTCTGTTCCTCTCCCTCTCTGTTCCTCTCTCTCTCTGTTCCTCTCCCTCTCTGTTCCTCTCTCTCTCTGTTCCTCTCTCTCTCTGTTCCTCTCCCTCTCTGTTCCTCTCTCTCTCTGTTCCTCTCCCTCTCTGTTCCTCTCTCTCTCCCTCTCTGTTCCTCTCCCTCTCTGTTCCTCTCCCTCTCTGTTCCTCTCTCTCTCTCTGTTCCTCTCCCTCTCTGCTCCTCTCTCCCTCTCTGTTCCTCTCCCTCTCTGTTCCTCTCTCCTCTCTGTTCCTCTCTCCTCTCTGTTCCTCTCTCTCTCTCTGTTCCTCTCCCTCTCTGTTCCTCTCTCCCTCTCTGTTCCTCTCTCTCTCTGTTCCTCTCTCTCTCTCTGTTCCTCTCCCTCTCTGTTCCTCTCTCTCTCTCTGCTCTCTCTCTCTCTCTCTGTTCCTCTCTCTCTCTGTTCCTCTCTCTCTCTGTTCCTCTCTCTCTCTGTTCCTCTCTCTCTCTGTTCCTCTCTCTCTCTGTTCCTCTCCTCTCTCTGTTCCTCTCCCTCTCTGTTCCTCTCTCTCTCTCTGTTCCTCTCCTCTCTCTGTTCCTCTCTCTCTCTGTTCCTCTCCCTCTCTGCTCCTCTCTCTCTGTTCTCTCTCTGTTCCTCTCTCTCTCTGTTCCTCTCTCTCTCTGTTCCTCTCCTCTCCTCTCTGTTCCTCTCTCTCTCTGTTCCTCTCTCTCTCTGTTCCTCTCTCTCTCTCTGTTCCTCTCTCTCTCTCTGTTCCTCTCTCTCTCTGTTCCTCTCTCTCTCTGTTCCTCTCTCTCTCTGTTCCTCTCCTCTCTGTTCCTCTCTCTCTCTGTTCCTCTCTCTCTCTGTTCCTCTCTCTCTCTGTTCCTCTCTCTCTCTGTTCCTCTCTCTCTCTCTCTCTGTTCCTCTCTCTCTCTCTGTTCCTCTCTCTCTCTGTTCCTCTCTCCTCTCTGTTCCTCTCTCTCTCTGTTCCTCTCTCTCTCTGTTCCTCTCTCTCTCTGTTCCTCTCTCTCTCTGTTCCTCTCTCTCTCTGTTCCTCTCTCTCTCTGTTCCTCTCTCTCTCTGTTCCTCTCTCTCTCTGTTCCTCTCTCTCTCTGTTCCTCTCTCTCTCTGTTCCTCTCTCTCTTCTTGTTCCTCTCTCTCTCTGTTCCTCTCCCTCTCTGTTCCTCTCTCTCTCTGTTCCTCTCTCTCTCTGTTCCTCTCTCTCTGTTCCTCTCCCTCTCTGTTCCTCTCTCTCTCTGTTCCTCTCTCTCTCTGTTCCTCTCTCTCTCTGTTCCTCTCCCTCTCTGTTCCTCTCTCTCTCTGTTCCTCTCTCTCTCTGTTCCTCTCTCTCTCTGTTCCTCTCTCTCTCTGTTCCTCTCTCTCTCTGTTCCTCTCTCTCTCTGTTCCTCTCTCTCTCTGTTCCTCTCTCTCTCTGTTCCTCTCTCTCTCTGTTCCTCTCTCTCTTGTTCCTCTCTCTCTCTGTTCCTCTCTCTCTCTGTTCCTCTCCTCTCTGTTCCTCTCTCTCTCTGTTCCTCTCTCTCTCTGTTCCTCTCTCTCTCTGTTCCTCTCTCTCTCTGTTCCTCTCTCTCTCTGTTCCTCTCTCTCTCTGTTCCTCTCTCTCTCTGTTCCTCTCTCTCTCTGTGTCCTCTCCTCTCTCTGTTCCTCTCTCTCTCTGTTCCTCTCTCTCTGTTCCTCTCTCTCTGTTCCTCTCTCTCTCTGTTTCCTCTCTCTCTCTGTTCCTCTCTCTCTGTCTCTCTCTATCCTCTCCCTCTCTGTTCCTCTCTCTCTCTGTGTCCTCTCTCTCTCTGTTCCTCTCTCTCTCTGTTCCTCTCTCTCTCTGTCCTCTCTCTACTCTGGTTGCCTCTCTCTCTCTGGGTTCCTCTCTCTTCCTCTCCCTCTCTGTTCCTCTCTCTCTCTCTCTCTGTTCCTCTCCCTCTCTGTTCCTCTCCCTCTCTGCTCCTCTCTCCCTCTCTGTTCCTCTCTCTCTCTCTTCCTCTCTCTCCCTCTCTGTTCCTCTCCCTCTCTGTTCCTCTCTCTCTCTCTGCTCCTCTCTCTCTCTCTCTCTGTTCCTCTCCCTCTCTGTTCCTCTCTCTCTCTGTTCCTCTCTCTCTCTGTTCCTCTCCCTCTCTGTTCCTCTCCTCTCTGTTCCTCTCTCTCTCTCTGTTCCTCTCTCTCTCTGTTCCTCTCCCTCTCTGTTCCTCTCTCTCTCTGCTCCTCTCTCTCTCTCTCTCTGTTCCTCTCTCTCTCTGTTCCTCTCTCTCTCTGTTCCTCTCTCTCTCTGTTCCTCTCTCTCTCTGTTCCTCTCCCTCTCTGTTCCTCTCTCTCTCTGTTCCTCTCCCTCTCTGTTCCTCTCTCTCTCTGTTCCTCTCCCTCTCTGCTCCTCTCTCCCTCTCTGTTCCTCTCTCTCTCTTCCTCTCTCTCCCTCTCTGTTCCTCTCCCTCTCTGTTCCTCTCTCTCTCTGCTCCTCTCTCTCTCTCTGTTCCTCTCTCTCTCTGTTCCTCTCTCTCTCTGTTCCTCTCTCTCTGTTCCTCTCCCTCTCTGTTCCTCTCCCTCTCTGTTCCTCTCTCTCTCTCTGTTCCTCTCTCTCTCTGTTCCTCTCTCTCTCTGTTCCTCTCCCTCTCTGTTCCTCTCTCTCTCTCTCTCTGTTCCTCTCTCTCTCTGCTCCTCTCTCCCTCTCTGTTCCTCTCCCTCTCTGCTCTCCTCTCTCCCTCTCTGTTCCTCTCCCTCTCTGTTCCTCTCTCTCTCTCTGCTCCTCTCTCTCTCTCTGTTCCTCTCTCTCTCTGTTCCTCTCTCTCTCTGTTCCTCTCTCTCTGTTCCTCTCCCTCTCTGTTCCTCTCCCTCTCTGTTCCTCTCTCTCTCTCTCTGTTCCTCTCTCTCTCTGTTCCTCTCTCTCTCTGTTCCTCTCCCTCTCTGTTCCTCTCTCTCTCTCTCTCTGTTCCTCTCTCTCTCTCTGCTCCTCTCTCCCTCTCTGTTCCTCTCCCTCTCTGTTCCTCTCTCCCTCTCTGTTCCTCTCCCTCTCTGTTCCTCTCTCTCTCTCTGCTCTCTCTCTCTCTCTCTCTGTTCCTCTCCCTCTCTGTTCCTTCTCTCTCTCTGTTCCTCTCTCTCTCTGTTCCTCTCCCTCTCTGTTCCTCTCTCTCTCTGTTCCTCTCCCTCTCTGTTCCTCTCTCTCTCTGTTCCTCTCTCTCTCTGTTCCTCTCTCTCTCTGTTCCTCTCTCTCTCTGTTCCTCTCTCTCTCTGTTCCTCTCCCTCTCTGTTCCTCTCCCTCTCTGTTCCTCTCTCTCTCTGTTCCTCTCCCTCTCTGTTCCTCTCTCTCTCTCTGTTCCTCTCTCTCTCTGTTCCTCTCTCTCTGTTCCTCTCCCTCTCTGTTCCTCTCTCTCTCTCTGTTCCTCTCTCTCTCTGTTCCTCTCTCTCTCTGTTCCTCTCTCTCTCTGTTCCTCTCTCTCTCTGTTCCTCTCTCTCTCTGTTCCTCTCCCTCTCTGTTCCTCTCTCTCTCTGTTCCTCTCCCTCTCTGTTCCTCTCCCTCTCTGTTCCTCTCTCCCTCTCTGTTCCTCTCTCTCTCTCTCTCTGTTCCTCTCCCTCTCTGTTCCTCTCTCTCTCTGTTCCTCTCTCTCTCTCTGTTCCTCTCTCTCTCTCTTCCTCTCTTCCTCTCTGTTCCTCTCCCTCTCTGTTCCTTCTCTCTCTCTGCTCCTCTCTCTCTCTGTTCCTCTCTCTCTGTTCCTCTCCCTCTCTGTTCCTCTCTCTCTCTCTGTTCCTCTCTCTCTCTGTTCCTCTCTCTCTCTGTTCCTCTCCCTCTCTGTTCCTCTCTCTCTCTGTTCCTCTCTCTCTCTGTTCCTCTCTCTCTGTTCCTCTCTCTCTCTGTTCCTCTCTCTCTCTGTTCCTCTCTCTCTCTGTTCCTCTCTCTCTCTGTTCCTCTCTCTCTCTGTTCCTCTCTCTCTCTGTTCCTCTCTCTCTCTGTTCCTCTCCCTCTCTGTTCCTCTCTCTCTCTGTTCCTCTCTCTCTCTGTTCCTCTCTCTCTCTGTTCCTCTCCCTCTCTGTTCCTCTCTCTCTCTCTGTTCCTCTCTCTCTCTGTTCCTCTCCCTCTCTGTTCCTCTCTCTCTCTGCTCCTCTCTCTCTCTCTCTCTGTTCCTCTCCCTCTCTGTTCCTCTCTCTCTCTGTTCCTCTCTCTCTCTGTTCCTCTCCCTCTCTGTTCCTCTCTCTCTCTGTTCCTCTCTCTCTCTGTTCTCTCTCTCTCTCTGTTCCTCTCTCTCTCTGTTCCTCTCTCTCTCTGTTCCTCTCTCTCTCTGCTCCTCTCTCTCTCTGTTCCTCTCCCTCTCTGTTCCTCTCTCTCTCTGTTCCTCTCTCTCTCTGTTCCTCTCTCTCTCTGCTCCTCTCTCTCTCTGTTCCTCTCCCTCTCTGTTCCTCTCTCTCTCTGTTCCTCTCTCTCTCTCTGTTCCTCTCTCTCTCTGTTCCTCTCTCTCTCTGTTCCTCTCTCTCTCTGTTCCTCTCTCTCTCTGCTCTCTCCCTCTCTCTGCTCCTCTCCCTCTCTGTTCCTCTCTCTCTCTCTGTTCCTCTCCCTCTCTGTTCCTCTCTCTCTCTGTTCCTCTCCCTCTCTGTTCCTCTCTCTCTCTGTTCCTCTCTCTCTCTGCTCCTCTCTCTCTCTGTTCCTCTCTCTCTCTGTTCTCTCCTCTCTCTGTTCCTCTCTCTCTCTCTGTTCCTCTCCCTCTCTGTTCCTCTCTCTCTCTCTGCTCCTCTCTCTCTCTCTCTCTGTTCCTCTCTCTCTCTGTTCCTCTCTCTCTCTGTTCCTCTCTCTCTCTCTGCTCCTCTCTCTCTCTGTTCCTCTCTCTCTCTGTTCCTCTCCCTCTCTGTTCCTCTCTCTCTCTGTTCCTCTCTCTCTCTGTCTCCTCTCTCTCTCTGCTTCCTCTCCCTCTCTCTGCTCCTCTCCCTCTCTGTTCCTCTCTCTCTCTGTTCCTCTCCCTCTCTGTTCCTCTCTCTCTCTCTGCTCCTCTCTCTCTCCTCTCTGTTCCTCTCTCTCTCTGTTCCTCTCTCTCTCTGTTCCTCTCTCTCTCTCTCTGTTCCTCTCCCTCTCTGTTCCTCTCTCTCTCTGTTCCTCTCCCTCTCTGTTCCTCTCTCTCTCTGTTCCTCTCTCTCTCTGTTCCTCTCTCTCTCTCTGTTCCTCTCTCTCTCTGTTCCTCTCCCTCTCTGTTCCTCTCTCTCTCTGCTCCTCTCTCTCTGTCTCTCTCTCTGTTCCTCTCTCTCTCTGTTCCTCTCTCTCTCTGTTCCTCTCTCTCTCTGTTCCTCTCTCTCTCTGCTCCTCTCTCTCTCTGTTCCTCTCCCTCTCTGTTCCTCTCTCTCTCTCTGTTCCTCTCCCTCTCTGTTCCTCTCTCTCTCTCTGCTCCTCTCTCTCTCTCTC
>NC_137930.1:874518-879518 GCF_963969265.1 Rhamphochromis sp. 'chilingali'
TGTTCCTCTCTCTCTCTGCTCCTCTCTCTCTCTGCTCCTCTCCCTCTCTCTGCTCCTCTCCCTCTCTGTTCCTCTCTCTCTCTCTGTTCCTCTCCCTCTCTGTTCCTCTCTCTCTCTCTGTTCCTCTCCCTCTCTCTGTTCCTCTCTCTCTCTGTTCCTCTCTCTCTCTGCTCCTCTCTCTCTCTGCTCCTCCTCCTCTCTCTGCTCCTCTCCCTCTCTGTTCCTCTCTCTCTCTCTGTTCCTCTCCCTCTCTGTTCCTCTCTCTCTCTCTGCTCCTCTCTCTCTCTCTCTCTGTTCCTCTCTCTCTCTGTTCCTCTCTCTCTCTGTTCCTCTCTCTCTCTGCTCCTCTCTCTCTCTGTTCCTCTCTCTCTCTGTTCCTCTCCCTCTCTCTGTTCCTCTCTCTCTCTGTTCCTCTCTCTCTCTGCTCCTCTCTCTCTCTGCTCCTCTCCCTCTCTCTGCTCCTCTCCCTCTCTGTTCCTCTCTCTCTCTCTGTTCCTCTCCCTCTCTGTTCCTCTCTCTCTCTCTGCTCCTCTCTCTCTCCCTCTCTGTTCCTCTCTCTCTCTGTTCCTCTCTCTCTCTGTTCCTCTCTCTCTCTCTCTCTGTTCCTCTCCCTCTCTGTTCCTCTCTCTCTCTGTTCCTCTCCCTCTCTGTTCCTCTCTCTCTCTGTTCCTCTCCCTCTCTGTTCCTCTCTCTCTCTCTGTTCCTCTCTCTCTCTGTTCCTCTCCCTCTCTGTTCCTCTCTCTCTCTGCTCCTCTCTCTCTCTCTCTCTGTTCCTCTCTCTCTCTGTTCCTCTCTCTCTCTGTTCCTCTCTCTCTCTGTTCCTCTCTCTCTCTGCTCCTCTCTCTCTCTGTTCCTCTCCCTCTCTGTTCCTCTCTCTCTCTCTGTTCCTCTCCCTCTCTGTTCCTCTCTCTCTCTCTGCTCCTCTCTCTCTCTCTCTCTGTTCCTCTCTCTCTCTGTTCCTCTCTCTCTCTGTTCCTCTCTCTCTCTGTTCCTCTCTCTCTCTGCTCCTCTCTCTCTCTGTTCCTCTCTCTCTCTGTTCCTCTCCCTCTCTCTGTTCCTCTCTCTCTCTGTTCCTCTCCCTCTCTCTGCTCCTCTCCCTCTCTGTTCCTCTCTCTCTCTCTGTTCCTCTCCCTCTCTGTTCCTCTCTCTCTCTCTGCTCCTCTCTCTCTCTGCTCCTCTCCCTCTCTCTGCTCCTCTCCCTCTCTGTTCCTCTCTCTCTCTCTGTTCCTCTCCCTCTCTGTTCCTCTCTCTCTCTCTGCTCCTCTCTCTCTCCCTCTCTGTTCCTCTCTCTCTCTGTTCCTCTCTCTCTCTGTTCCTCTCTCTCTCTCTCTCTGTTCCTCTCCCTCTCTGTTCCTCTCTCTCTCTGTTCCTCTCTCTCTCTGTTCCTCTCTCTCTCTGTTCCTCTCTCTCTCCCTCTCTGTTCCTCTCCCTCTCTGTTCCTCTCTCTCTCTGTTCCTCTCTCTCTCTGTTCCTCTCTCTCTCTCTCTGTTCCTCTCCCTCTCTGTTCCTCTCTCTCTCTGTTCCTCTCTCTCTCTGCTCCTCTCTCTCTCCTCTCTGTTCCTCTCCCTCTCTGTTCCTCTCTCTCTCTGTTCCTCTCTCTCTCTCTCTCTGTTCCTCTCCCTCTCTGTTCCTCTCTCTCTCTCTGTTCCTCTCCCTCTCTGTTCCTCTCTCTCTCTCTGTTCCTCTCTCTCTCTGTTCCTCTCTCTCTCTGTTCCTCTCTCTCTCTCTGTTCCTCTCTCTCTCTGTTCCTCTCTCTCTCTGCTCCTCTCTCTCTCTCTCTGTTCCTCTCTCTCTCTGTTCCTCTCTCTCCCTCTCTGTTCCTCTCCCTCTCTGTTCCTCTCTCTCTCTCTGCTCCTCTCTCTCTCTCTCTCTGTTCCTCTCTCTCTCTGTTCCTCTCTCTCTCTCTCTGTTCCTCTCCCTCTCTGTTCCTCTCTCCCTCTCTGCTCCTCTCTCTCTCTGTTCCTCTCTCTCTCTGTTCCTCTCTCTCCCTCTCTGTTCCTCTCTCTCTCTGTTCCTCTCTCTCTCTGCTCCTCTCTCTCTCTGCTCCTCTCTCCCTCTCTGTTCCTCTCTCTCCCTCTCTGTTCCTCTCTCTCTCTGTTCCTCTCTCTCTCTGTTCCTCTCCCTCTCTGTTCCTCTCTCCCTCTCTGTTCCTCTCTCTCTCTCTGTTCCTCTCCCTCTCTGTTCCTCTCTCCCTCTCTGCTCCTCTCTCTCTCTGTTCCTCTCTCTCTCTGTTCCTCTCTCTCCTCTCTGTTCCTCTCTCTCTCTGTTCCTCTCTCTCTCTGTTCCTCTCTCTCTCTGTTCCTCTCTCCTCTCTGCTCCTCTCTCTCTCTGTTCCTCTCTCTCTCTGTTCCTCTCTCTCTCTGTTCCTCTCTCTCTCTGCTCCTCTCTCCCTCTCTGTTCCTCTCTCTCCCTCTCTGTTCCTCTCTCTCTCTGTTCCTCTCTCTCTCTGTTCCTCTCCCTCTCTGTTCCTCTCTCCCTCTCTGTTCCTCTCTCTCTCTCTGTTCCTCTCTCTCTCTGCTCCTCTCTCCCTCTCTGTTCCTCTCTCTCCCTCTCTGTTCCTCTCTCTCTCTGTTCCTCTCTCTCTCTGTTCCTCTCCCTCTCTGTTCCTCTCTCCCTCTCTGTTCCTCTCTCTCTCTCTGTTCCTCTCTCTCTCTGCTCCTCTCTCCCTCTCTGTTCCTCTCTCTCCCTCTCTGTTCCTCTCTCTCTCTGTTCCTCTCTCTCTCTGTTCCTCTCCCTCTCTGTTCCTCTCTCTCTCTCTGTTCCTCTCTCTCTCTGTTCCTCTCTCTCTCTGCTCCTCTCTCTCTCTCTCTGTTCCTCTCTCTCTCTGTTCCTCTCTCTCTCTGCTCCTCTCTCTCTCTCTGTTCCTCTCTCTCTCTGTTCCTCTCCCTCTCTGTTCCTCTCTCTCTCTGCTCCTCTCTCTCTCTCTCTGTTCCTCTCTCTCTCTCTGTTCCTCTCTCTCTCTGTTCCTCTCCCTCTCTGTTCCTCTCTCTCTCTGCTCCTCTCTCTCTCTCTCTCTGTTCCTCTCCCTCTCTGTTCCTCTCTCTCTCTGTTCCTCTCTCTCTCTGTTCCTCTCCCTCTCTGTTCCTCTCTCTCCTGTTCCTCTCTCTCTCTGCTCCTCTCTCTCTCTGTTCCTCTCCCTCTCTGTTCCTCTCTCTCTCTCTGTTCCTCTCTCTCTCTGTTCCTCTCTCTCTCTGCTCCTCTCTCTCTCTGTTCCTCTCTCTCTCTGTTCCTCTCCTCTCTCTGTTCCTCTCTCTCTCTGTTCCTCTCTCTCTCTGTTCCTCTCCCTCTCTGTTCCTCTCTCTCTCTGCTCCTCTCTCTCTCTCTCTGTTCCTCTCCCTCTCTGTTCCTCTCTCTCTCTGTTCCTCTCTCTCTCTGTTCCTCTCCCTCTCTGTTCCTCTCCCTCTCTCTGTTCCTCTCTCTCTCTGTTCCTCTCTCTCTCTGCTCCTCTCTCTCTCTGCTCCTCTCCCTCTCTCTGCTCCTCTCCCTCTCTGTTCCTCTCTCTCTCTCTGTTCCTCTCCCTCTCTGTTCCTCTCTCTCTCTCTGCTCCTCTCTCTCTCTCTCTGTTCCTCTCTCTCTCTGTTCCTCTCTCTCTCTCTGTTCCTCTCTCTCTCTGTTCCTCTCTCTCTCTGTTCCTCTCTCTCTCTGTTCCTCTCCCTCTCTCTGTTCCTCTCTCTCTCTGTTCCTCTCTCTCTCTGCTCCTCTCTCTCTCTCTGCTCCTCTCCTCTCTCGTCCTCTCCTCTCTCTCTGTTCCTCTCTCTCTCTGTTCCTCTCCCTCTCTGTTCCCTCTCTCTCTCTCTCTCTCTCTCTCTCTGTCCTCTCTCTCTCTGTTCCTCTCTCTCTCTGTTCCTCTCTCTCTCTCTCTGTTCCTCTCTCCTCTCTGTTCCTCTCTCTCTCTGTTCCTCTCTCTCTCTCTCTGTTCCTCTCCCTCTCTGTTCCTCTCTCTCTCTGTTCCTCTTTCCTCTCTGTTCCTCTCTCTCTCTCTGTTCCTCTCTCTCTCTGTTCCTCTCTCTCTCTGCTCCTCTCTCTCTCTCTCTGTTCCTCTCTCTCTCTGTTCCTCTCTCTCTCTGTTCCTCTCCCTCTCTGTTCCTCTCTCTCTCTGCTCCTCTCTCTCCTCTCTCTGTTCCTCTCCCTCTCTGTTCCTCTCTCCCTCTCTGCTCCTCTCTCTCTCTGTTCCTCTCTCCCTCTCTGTTCCTCTCTCTCTCTGTTCCTCTCTCTCTCTGTTCCTCTCTCTCTCTGCTCCTCTCTCCCTCTCTGTTCCTCTCTCTTCCTCTCTGTTCCTCTCTCTCTCTGTTCCTCTCTCTCTCTGTTCCTCTCCCTCTCTGTTCCTCTCTCCCTCTCTGTTCCTCTCTCTCTCTCTGTTCCTCTCCCTCTCTGTTCCTCTCTCCCTCTCTGCTCCTCTCTCTCTCTGTTCCTCTCTCTCTCTGTTCCTCTCTCTCCCTCTCTGTTCCTCTCTCTCTCTGTTCCTCTCTCTCTCTGTTCCTCTCTCCCTCTCTGCTCCTCTCTCTCTCTGTTCCTCTCCCTCTCTGTTCCTCTCTCCCTCTCTGCTCCTCTCTCTCTGTTCCTCTCTCTCTCTGTTCCTCTCTTCCCTCTCTGTTCCTCTCTCTCTCTGTTCCTCTCTCTCTCTGTTCCTCTCTCTCTCTGCTCCTCTCTCCCTCTCTGTTCCTCTCTCTCCCTCTCTGTTCCTCTCTCTCTCTGTTCCTCTCTCTCTCTGTTCCTCTCCCTCTCTGTTCCTCTCTCCCTCTCTGTTCCTCTCTCTCTCTCTGTTCCTCTCTCTCTCTGCTCCTCTCTCCCTCTCTGTTCCTCTCTCTCCCTCTCTGTTCCTCTCTCTCTCTGTTCCTCTCTCTCTCTGTTCCTCTCCCTCTCTGTTCCTCTCTCTCTCTCTGTTCCTCTCTCTCTCTGTTCCTCTCTCTCTCTGCTCCTCTCTCTCTCTCTCTGTTCCTCTCTCTCTCTCTGTTCCTCTCTCTCTCTGCTCCTCTCTCTCTCTCTCTGTTCCTCTCTCT